>NC_136705.1:20046413-20443913 GCF_947650265.1 Symphodus melops
GAGTTCAGAGTGAGACTGTATGAGTCCACTTGTTACCTTCACCTCCGGCTCAGTGACGCGTGTTCCTTTTAGATCTGCATTGCAGCAGTTTCGCTATAATCATCATCAATACCTGCATGATGCAGTTAGTGATCCGGCTAATGAGAACACGCATCTTCCTTTACTTTGAGATGCATCTCTTTTTACGAGGAGGCAAAGAGCTACCAACTTTAATTACCTCTATCTGTGAGGAGGTCTTACGCTGGCTGGCTTTAGGAGAGAATTAGGACAAATGTTTGAAAAAAAAAGAAAAAAAAAAAAAGCAGTTCTGCTTCACATGCAAAAGAGTCTGAATCATCCTCCAAAGTTTCATGACTGACATATGACTCTGCTTGTTTCTACTGCTTGTGTTTTTTGTGCTTGAAGTGAAGAACATGAAGTATTAAAGGTTGAAATTCTTGCTTTTACAGCCCCACAGAGCCCTTTATTCCTCCTCTCTGCTTCCTTCTAGATCATGGCTGATGTAAGTTTTAATGGTGTTGTAGTTATGAGCCCAGGGTCAACCCAGGGGCCTTAGTAACATCATGAGTATGATCTTTTTACACTCCCAGACGCTTCACTCTGCCTCTCCAAGTGACATATGAAGTGTTCTGTGAACATGTAGTCGTCCAGGGAGGCCTCTTGGAGCCTTCTAGTCGTGGGTAAAGCAGAGTGAAAGAGTCATAAGGTTCAGAGGAGGACATGGGAGGAGCATCAGAAGCATGTTTCGAGCAAATTCTCCTCCTTTACACGTGAGAAAAAACCAGGGAGCATGCATGAGTGTGAGAGGGAAGACATTTTTCACAAAGAGCAGAGTTCAAGCAGCTCGATTCTAATTAGATTATCTCTAAATTATTAAGCAAGTGCTGCTTGATTTGAGGTTTATTGACCTCTAATCTTCTCCAGATTTCCTCCAACAGAAGAAAAAATGAGGAGAGAAAGAATAAAACCTCCCCTCATTTTCTTCCCAATCCCTGTTTCTGCACACAGAACTGCACATGCTAATCTCTTATGTAAAAATGCTCCACACATGAACACATGAACACACAAACACACGTTTGAATTATTTTGTAGGCCCCCATTGCAATAACACTCAATATTTTTTATCGCCTTCTTCTATCAAACAGAGCAGCCGTGACTGACCCTGGGCCGGGGGAAGGAATAACTGCAGCCTTGCTGTCGCTGCTCGCCGTTATCCAACTCCTCCGGGAGGAGCTCTGGTTTTTTCTGCTCTCTGACGGTAAAACAAGAAGCTCTTTAGAGCACAGTGTGGACATAAACACACAGAAGGGAATCCAAGGGACTGGAAGAGTGTAAAAAAAAGAGGGGTTCAGGAGGAAGAGGACAGATGAAGAAGGATTTTTAGAGACTCTAAAAACAGATGCTCCTGAGACTTGCCTTGTCTCAACACATTAGTTCAGAGTGTACCTGCTTTTCTCTCCTCCCCTGTCACCGCTCTCTCTTTCCTCTACTTCTCACATGTACCACCTCATGTAAAAGGGATCACACAGTCCTGCGATTTTTTTTGTTACCTAAAACTGCCTATTCAATTGTCCTTCGTTGAACCCCGAGGAAGACAATAGTCAGTAAAATGTGTTCTTGTGTAACAACTTAATCTAACCTCTCAAACACCAGCTTACAACACGAGTCAGGTTCATGTGAGGAAACCAAAAGGATGACACTAGCTGTGTGTCTTATGAAGTCCTCATGCTTTTATTATGATATTGTATTTTTAACATTGTGTGACAGATTTTAATGTTAAGATTTAAAGTATGAATATTGTATTCATTCTGTTTAGTAGTTTTTCTCTTCTTGAAGGGTTTGTTTCACCTTAGGGATTTTAACCCTGTTTCGAAATGCGCGAGCTCAACTCACAATAGAACACAATGGAAGCAGTGTGATTACATGGTATGTACGGTATATGATGTATGGGTGTGGTAACAGTGTGTCAACATTTAACCAAACAAAGATGAGACTAGAATCAAAGTAATGTTTATTTAAATCACTCTGTGGTTTAGAGTCAGTGTGCAAGAGTTACAATTTTAGAGATGGTCGCACTTTTGTTGCCTTACACTTTACATTTGGATCGTTATCCTGCCTAGTTAATTAATCACAAAGTTAGTATGGGTATGATTATGACACATCAGAAGGGGGCGATTGCGATTTATCTTTTTTGCCTACAGCTGTACATACAACAAAGTAATCCCTTGTCTTTCATTAGGTCAAAGGCTGAGAACTGTATATGAGAGGCATTTTGTGCCTGAGCCATACGAATTACTGTCAGACTCCTGTCATTACAGCACACACGCAAACACTCTGCACAACCTTTTACTGTGTCACACAAGGCAGGCGTGCAGGATTCATGCTGAGTTCAAGGACCCTGCAACAACATCATTTATGGCTCCTGTTCAGACTGTGCAGCGAGGAGGCGTTTTATAAATGTCTGTGTGTTTACGCACATCTGCCGAGTGTCTGGAGACAGTCACGCTGTTTGCATCACATCTGCCAAACCAAACATCTCCACAACGGCCGGTTTCAAATAAGAGCCCTTATTCTGGTGTCCAGAAAGTATGAAAAGGTGTAAAGATTATTTATAGGCTGTGCTGTCCTGCAGCCACGTCCTTGACCTCTTTTGATATTAGAAACATGCTGGTATGTTGAGCAATAAGTCACCCACCATCAACATGTCACCGTCCAACCTTCAGAGGCATTGTGACGAACACAGGCACACATCTTCTGACTGCAATGCAATCACATAAACAAATGGAAGATGTACTTATACTTACAAGTGTTGTCTCAAACAGCTTCAGTGCATGTACAGTCGAAGTGGGGCTGGAGTGTTTGTACCATGTGCTGACAATGTTTGACGCAAAAACAAATGAAATTACTTAAAAGGCAGAATGTGCAACATTTGTATTTTATTTTATAAACTTCATTAATCCCTGAGGATTTAAGGGGGGCTCAGCCTTTTCAGGGGGAGCCAAAGACCCTGGCAGCTCCCTCGTCCCTGTACTGTTGATCTGAAGACAAACACATTTGGTCATGATTCAGGCATTTAAAGGTCACTAAACTCTGATGGTCACTGAAGCACAAATTGTTATTATTCATTTAGTGCTGATGGCGAAGAACAGACAGTTATTATTAGAGTTGCAGAGTGTAACGGAACAAGCGTTTGGCTGAATCTTACGTAACTTTACTTTTTCCCCTTTTATTCTCTCATTCACCATTTCTCCAAACGTGCCATAGTCTCATCATTAACCTGCAGGGAGAGTCCGTTTTCCTGCAGTCAGATCTACACAACATGACAGCGTACTGCCTGCAGCCTTTGCCTGACCAAAATAACCATCTGCACTGAGTTCTCTGGGACACGTGCAGCATAATTCATTGCCACTTACTACTAACTACAAACACAGACACACACACATGCATGCTCTAATCTGGGTCACTTACGATGAGAGTAAAACACTGTTTCAACCCACAACGAAATACAAACAAAGTGAACTAAAACTATTGTCCTAGTTTGATCGGGTTTCATCAGCTAGCATGTTTTTTACATTTGCTAATGATAGAATAAACATACATCAAGAGTTACAAGGATTATATGGTACTAGTTTTTATGTGTTTCTTTAGGCTACTGTAGCGTGTGAGATGTAAATGCAGCAAGCAAATGTTGAGTGTGTCTCTGCTTGTGAATTTGGTGTCTGCATTTGGAAATGATGTAAAATGAATTCTACTCAACCTACTTTCTTATGTCACAAACAGAAATTAAACCAGAAACCCTAAAGCACCCATCCAGGGCTCACGTTCTACTTGCCCAAATATGACTGTTGAAGCTCCTTTCTAGTTTCTATGACTTTTTACTCACTTGCATATCAATAATGCAGGATTATAATTGCTTTCCTTTGAAGTGGCTGTTTAAATAATCCAAGGAGGATTGCTCCTCTTGGCATCCCATTTTCAGCTTAGAGTATGAAATAAGCCGCTGCAAAAAAAAAAAAGGAAAAAAAAAAAAAAAAGAACCTGAATCTTGAGGTTGAGGATGAGAAGATGTGCGAGCTACTGGAGGTAGTTAGCTTTAATCTGTTGGCCTGTAAATCTGCTTAGCTCCATTAAGCACTAACAGTGTGTTCACATCACAAGAAGGGGCAGAATAGGGATGTAGGGCAGTATGTAAAAGTAAAACCTCATTGATGTTTGGTATTTGGTCCCCCCTGGGAGATTACCATGAGGCCATCAACTACATTATGTTTTGGTTAATTAAGGCTTCTGTTGATGGGGATATTACATTTTTATGATTTTCAAACTTCAATAACAAATGTAAATACAAAAAGCAAACCCTGTCTAATTCTTCTGACCGACTACAGACCTTCTAATTTTGGGAGTGCTGTTTTTATCTGCTATCAGACTACATTGTACTGTAGCTGCACTTGAAATGTCATCATAAGGTCACTTCATTTATGTTTAGCCAACCAGAAAAAATATCACAGAACAACAAAATAGCTTTAGAAATACAAGCTACACCCCTTATGATGTTTTCTTTTCTTAATGTAGGGTGTAAGATTGGACTTCTTAGACAAGGAAAGCTACTTTGGGACCATTCTTACAGGATGGTTTTAAGATGAATTGCACATGTTTTCAGGAATACAATGTAAGCTATAAAATATTTATATGTGAGCAAATTGAGTTTAGAACAAGGCTTGGTTTTCCATTTCCATAACTTTTACATTGAAACAGGACGACAGGGTTTTTTATTGTACAAAACTTGATATAAACAAGAACTTCAGATCCCCATTATTCTATCCCTCTGTACACAACAACATGAGAAACACAAGTCATGCATAGATTCATACATTTAGACGGCACAAAACATTTACATAACCCTTTTCTAAAGAGCAACGGGTTTTCAAACATTGATGAGGACAAAAAGTCTGATCTTCTCGTTCTCAGAGCATTTTGAGAGTTCATTCTGTCGTCCCCGTGTAAGTTGAGGTTGCACTACTGTATTTTACGAGTGCTAATGATATCTTTCCTTTATGCAGGGGTTTTGGTTAGGTCAGGGTTCAGTTACAGTGCACAGCATGGATGAACATATGCGACTGTAATTAAAATGTATGAAAGTGCATCAGGATGGGGAATAAAAGGGAGATCAAAGCGGTGGCTGGTGACTGAATAAATCATCTTTGTGGATATTTTTGGCGTGATCCTAACAAGCAAGTGCAGAAAAGTGGAATTAAATAATCTTCTTAAGTGGTTCAAGCAAGTTTGCGATGTATACCACAGCTTCATCAACAGAATATGGATCAGCTATAGACTGAGGAATCATTGTATTTTACATGAACAAACTAGACAGCCAACGGATGAGAAGCACTGAACAGACAGTATCATAACAAAGATGTCCCAATTGTTCTTCTCATCCCAGCCTCGCTCATTCTGCTTGTGGACAAAGAATTCAATATTGGATGAGCTTGCAGGCTCAGACCAGAGCCGGGATCTGAGGTGTTTCATGCTACACTGCACTCTCCGTATTTGACCATTATGGAAATATGTAAATAAACCTCCACAGAGTACTGCAGTTCGAGGACGGGAGCGCTCTAATTGGAAACATGACAGAGATGCCTTGTAGTATCTGCTCGACTTCTAAAGGGGCAAAACAATGATCATGGCGTCATTCAAAATCCAACATTGTTGTTCTGTTTGGCAGATTCATCCTGTATGCACTTTGAGCTTCATTGTTTATTGAACAGCTTAAATTCATCAGGATGGCAAACGAGACATAAACAATTCATGATTTGTCAGACACAAAGCTTGGACAAGTTGGCGCTTTATGTAGAAACAGAAGAAAACAGAAACGCACGAGAGAAAGGTTCTCAAGTTGTTGTGAATAATTTTAGACGCACTGCCGCGAGCCCGTTGATATTTCTGAGTCATGTTGAGGCTGAAGGTCGAGCTCTGGTCAGGTATCTGGCGGTGGATGAAGACCCTGAGGGGACAGAGCATGTGTGAGTCATATGATCCAAGCGTTCGGCCTTCACACAGACAGCCTTGGACAGACCAAAGCAGATTGGAAACAAAGGCTCGCTGTGTATTATTCTTGCCGAGGCGTGAGAGTGAGGAAATCTCCATTAATCTGTTTCATCTTGTTCTGTGAAGCTGGTACACCAAACACAGGGTGAGATGTGTCACTTTAGTTGTTCCTCAGAATCCCCCCTCTGGGAGCCCCGTGCCTGTTCTCACGGTATCAGAGCTGTTGTGGAGGCATATGTGTGCTTGACTAACACAGCATGTATATAAAGTGGAACACAGACTGCATGCCGTGTTAAAGCTGCAAAAGGAGGAGAAGCAAACACAATATTTAAACCAAAACTGACTTCAACAAAATCCATGTTGTTCGAGTAAAATGCTAACACCAAAGTGCTAACATGCTTAATGCTTTGCAAGTTTATGAGGGAGGTAAGTTGAAGAGCGCAGCACTGTATCTGCAATGTTGGTAAGAAAGCCTAAATGTTCAAGTGACAGTATTGTTCACGTTGGCCAGCTCCTCTATGTAAATATCGCTTTCTGTCGATTGTATGACTATTGGCAGCATAAACAGATGAACGAGCCTTCTGTTCATTACTTGACAGAATGCAGTGTGAGCCAGCTGTATCATGTGCAACCTAGCATGGTTAAATATAATAACGTTGGCTCCAGTTAGCTCTAAAAACTGTTCTGAAGGCTCCCCGTTTTGAATGTTTTGGGAAAACGTAAAACAAATAATCAAAGAAACACAAAAACTGTAGGTCTACCAATCCATTATCTAGGGAACATGAATGTTTATGCAAACGTTTGTCAGCCCTTGCAGCCAAACACGTCACTTAAATCCAAAAATATGATTTCCAGGGAAGAAAAACATTAGAAGCTGAAATTAGGGGACGCTGGATAGCCTAGAGGTTATATTGCACAGCCAATGTATGAAGGCCATATGCTCGCTGCAGCAGGCGTGGGTTGCTGCATGTCAGAAGTGTTGGATTGACTTCTCCAGAATCACACAACTATAACTTTGCTGAAAACAAACCATTTAAGCAAAAACACGAGGAAAAAACTTCTTAGGTAATGTGAAATGAACAGTCTTTGTCTTATGCAAACCTCATGGACTGCCAAGGCCAAGGACTTCTTTAGAATACACATTTGAGCAAACAGAGATTAAGGCAGACACACACAGAAATACACACAGACACACAAACACACTTCCTTTTTTTCTCAGAAGACAATAAACTTAAAGGATTTGTGATGCTGGGAAAAATAAGTCATTCTACCCACAAACACTGAAGCCCAGAAACTGCTTAAATTTAATCCTCAGCAGTTATACCAAACCAAGCCTTATGAAGGAGACTCCAATGGGAACTCACTGGGGATAAGCAGAGACTGCAGCACATTTGCACGTTTCATTTCAGCTGGAAATCATATTAGCGTCGCGGGCAGCAAAAGCCTGAAGTTGAAATGAACCATGGAGGCAATTTAAAGGAGAAAGGGATTGAGAAAAAGAAGAACTGTGGTGGAGAGGGTGGAGGCTGGATATGTCAGAGTTGGAGCTCATACACAGCAGCTGAAACCAGAAGAGATGAAGATTAAAGAAGAGAAAAGCAGCAGAGGTGGAAGACAATCTAAAGGAAGAAATGAGCAGGAGAAGAAACAGGGAGCAAAGGAGGTGGAGGTGGAGGAGAGGTGGGGTTTATGTACTTGGCATTGGTGCAAGTAATAAATTGGTATGTTGTAGGCAGAGGAGGGGAGGTCAGGTGGAGTTCAGCAGTGACAGGGCTCCTGAACGTACTCATCCTCAGGCAGGAGAACATCAAAGACATAAGGTGATGCTGAGCAGGTGTCAGGTAAAATGTAGAGCTGCGCTTTGTTCAAAAATGTATTGAAGATGATTTTCTTTCACGTTTTGTGCTGTTAAGAGTTCTACATAAAGAACCAATTACTTTCCATTCAGAAAGTGATAGAAATGCAATAAGACTCTGCTAATGTTACTATGAGAACATTATGTCACAGTGATTCATAAAAACTCCTTAATGTAGCAAAAAAACACCCAAAGTGAATCAACCTGATAGTCATAATAAAACACTTGTCTTCTCAACTATTTTGGGGGCTTTATCACTAAAGGGCATGAGGGGAGCGCATGAAGAGAAGGTAAACTGTAAAGACGGTATTAGAAAAGACTCAGATCTCATGGTCTGTGCAACATAAATCAAATGTGACACCTTTACTTTTTAAGTGAGTGTTTTCAATCATTCCAACATGTATTTGTGTTCATATAACTCACTATGCCCAACATTACTTCAGCAGCTGCTTATTTTGAATGGCAGAATGTAGCACCTTGAGCCTCTTTTAGAAATCAATCCATACATTCCTTTTACAAATAAGGTCACGGAGGTGTTCATGCAGCTCCCCTTTCATCGATGAAGCAGGCAGGTGGCAGTCCATTGTGCTTAAAAGAGAAGACCCCAGATTGTGTTTCCAGGCAGGGCGAGTGGACAGAAGGCAGGGGGCGGGGATCTCTCCATCTGAGAGTTCAAAGTGGGATACAGCTAAGCAGGAGCTCACCTGCAAACTGCCTGTCCCCCCCTCCCTTTCTAAACCAAGGAACATTTTGGAGTATTTCCATTTCAGTGTGAAGAGAAAAGAAATCAAAGGGGAAAAGTGAGCAGTCCATCAAATGTCACAGGCAGTAGTTTACCCCGTCTATTTCTATGAACATATTATACGTTAAAAAATATATAAAATGTAAAGTTTTTTAAAAACAAAAAATGTCAATACAAAACTGATTTGGGAAAAATAACTGTAACGCCGCCAGAAATCTCTGCTAGAGAAACTGCCTTATCGCTCGTCGCTGCCTCCCTTACGGACCCCCCCTTGCTCTGTCTTCCCTGGTCCTAAACCTCAGTGTTGTGGATCATCAGTCGAGCCCCTGCTAGAGCACAGAGCAGCAAGCTCGCACAGGGCAGCAGACCGGGCTTTAAAGGTGACAGAACCAAACGCACTCCAAAGGCAGTCTGGGCAGCAGCAGAGAACATCGGATCCGGATCAGCAGAGGGACCAAACCGAGATTCTGAAGACCGGACGGGTTCAGAGTGAGACACAGACACAGACACAGAAGAGGACTGTGTTTTTGTTTGCTTACTGTTTTTAAAAAAAGTTGTAGCATACCACGAAAAGAAAAGACGAGCAGGCATTCGCTCGAGACAGTTGGAGGATATTGCAGCGCGTGCTGGTTGCGGAGAACATCTTGTTTAAAGTGAGTACATGAACGTAGATCCCTAAACAGGGATTGAGATAACATGCTGTCATACTCTGCGGGATTTTCTGTTAAATTAAGTTACAAGATTCATCGTGAAGCTTTCACCAACATGTAGAGGGAAAATAAAAGTTTCGTGTTGTCTAATTTTATGCACAATTAGTCGTAATCAAGTCGTGTTTAACCCCCGACATATCAACATAGGGTCGGGGAAAGTTTCTGACTATTGTTGCTGCACCAGTGTCTGAAGTAGCCTAATTCTAACTACATAATTTGTTGAAATAACTGAGTAATTAAAGCACTACAGCATAATTTGTTTAGTTGTTCAGGTTGAATGCAGTGACTTAATTTTTCCACCAGTGTGCCAGTGAACTGTTTTCAGCTGTTTCCCCTCAAAGTGGTATGTGGAGAGTGCGCGTGAGTGTGAAGAGAGAGAGCACTGTGGGTACAAGGGAGAGAGAGAAACTAGAGAATAAGCATTTCTCTGTTATCTCCATCCAGCTGTTTCAGTGAATGGGGTCTTTCTACACACACACACACACACACATACACACACACACACACACACACACACACACACACACACACTAACTGCCTTTTCATGCCACTTCTGTTGTTTTGGCATTTCTCTCCCTTGATATCCGCTGTTCCTTTTAACACATAATGGAGGGAATGTGATGAAAAGGAAAAGGTCACACAAAGAGAGAGAGTGACCTTTGCTTCATTTGTTTTAGTCTATCAGGGCTGATACTTAAATATATGGATTAGTGAGTTTGAACTGGAAACGCCCAGGGTCTTATTGGACCATAAATAACTCCATGCATGGACCAGATATAAATGCGTTAGATCCTCTCCATCACCTTTTCTTATGTGGCGAACGCCCTCCTTGCAGATGATTGATGAGTTAGATGTCACGTTTTCACAGCCGTGAGAAATGAACGCAAACATATCAACAGTTATACTTAAATGCATGCATGCTGCTTTCTTAAATGCTTATGCAGGCACATGCTGCATCCTTTGCTGCATGGATGTTAACTTAGCATCACACCACCTCGCTGGGAGACCCTATATCATCCTGTCCTGTCACCACAGCAGAGCAGACCAGAGGCGGAGGGGAGGAAGAGGGAGGTGGCAGGACACACAGAGGGAGAGAGATAGAGAGGAGAGAAGTGGAGATTTGGTGGTGGTGAGGAGGGGTGAGAGCCAAGCTGTCGGGTGGTTGTGATTGGTGCAGCTAAGGAGGCAGGTAGGGGAGGAGGGTTAGATGCTGAGGGATCATTTTCATCACATGGTGACTTCCCAGGGTCGATTTATTGTGTTTCATGTGAAACATTTCCCAGCTTCTTAAAAGTCAAAATGTTCTGGTTTTCTGGGTCCTTTTTGGCATTAAATGAAAACTGTTTAGTTTTAGACTTTATGCTTAACAATAAAAAGCAATCTCGAGGTGTCAGGTTGAGCTCTTAGAAATTTTGAAGAGCATATTTTTTATGCACATTTTCAACATTGATAGACTAATGAGAATAAGATGAATGAATTAATAATGAAAATAATAACACATTTCAGCCTCAGTTTGATGCAGTTTTGCACGAACACGAGGAAAGTAAGGATCAGTGTGCTTTCTGCTCCTATAGTAGCATAAATTGTCCTCCTATCTTCTCCATCCATGGAGCATAAAGACATACATGTGAGTGGAAAAGTTGAACACAGCTCAGGGCTCAATCTCAGGCCATGCACATCTGCTAGTTCCACCTGAAACATGGAGACCAGCCTTCTGTTTAAAAAGTAGCGGCAGCTCTTGCAGCTTAATTTGCTCATTAGATAATCTCAGCAGAAAGCAGCACATAAATGTGCACATGCAGGCACATCTGTGCCCTGATAAGCACACTTGCATAACAACTAAAGGAAAGTCCCACACATTCCACATTAAACTGATATACTGTAAAATAGAGGGAGCAGTTTGGTGCCCCCCCCCCCTCAACCTGTGACGCTCAATTAGTAAAATGCCTCTGCAGCCATCTGGGTCTGCCATTTCATTTTGCTGTGGCCGTGATGATGCTGAGCAGTAGATGTGATTAACGTATGCATGTAGCTGCATGTTTCATTTATCCTCATCATCCATCACCATGTAACAGATTAAGAGACAAACATTGCTCTTTTCTAATGCCACTGTGAGTTTGTGTGAAACTAAGTGATTTCTGTAATATATCTTTGAATTTTTCATAAGATGTCTTTAGCGTGGAATTTCCTTCTTCGAGGGAATCGTACGCTCAAAAGAGCTCTTCAGATATGTTTTTTTTTTGGTCTTCAGATAAAGTTACAAGGGCGTCTGTTTTATGTTGTATTGCAGTTCACCATCCCCTGTGCAGTTTGTTTTCTCTTTAAGATAGCGTTTTTTAACGAGTGATGTTTGTTCTGAGATCCAGTGCTGCCTGTGATTCCTCTCAGCTGTGATGTGTTGAACAGCGGGTGTGTCATCGAGAGTTCCTCACTGCCAGCCCATTAAAGAGACAAGAGCAAGAGCACAGTAGGAGGGAGGCAAGCTGTCAGTCAGCCTCACACTGAATGCACGCACGCACACACACACACACACACACACACACACACACACACACACACCTACACACACACACACACACACACACACAAACTGTATTAGAAGCTGCCTGGGTTTGCAGTGACCTTTCTTTTCCTGCTTTTTTGCTTTCACGAGTGTGTAAGTGTGTAAGGACTTCACTTATGGTTGTGGTGTTTTTGCAGTTGTTTTTTAAAATCCCGACGCGGGATATGAAACAGCTGCAGTTTTAAATGTACAATATTTCGAGGCTCGGACCCTTTTTACACTCGGACAGCATGTAGATGTTAGAGCTTTCAGGTGCAGTTCAGGGCTTGTGCTCTCTAAGAAAAGAAAAGCTGAGAAAACTTAAAAAAGTAAAGCAACCAGCTGCAAAGCCTTTTTGAGTTTACTCAACTAATGTGGCTCATATGTTGTGACAACTTAGGTTAAGAAGTTCACTCAAAGTGTCGTCTTCAGTTTTTTAAAGTCAATGTTACCATTCAGATCTACCCACTCATTTTGACTTTGAACAACTCCAGAATTACAGAATTATTGTGGCCAGAATTACAAAAAAAGACACTTATTTAGCTCCTGTTTATTGGAGTCTGATAAATGTTGAAAGACATCTGAGATGTTTTCAGAGTCAGCAGGTTTACTAAGAGCCTCTTGAGTTGAGATCCATATTTGTTTAAATGAGTGAATTCTAAAAGTGTATCAAATGCATTAACAAGGAAAAACTCCCAAAAACAAGTGACATGTGGTGATTGTTTTCTGCAGAGTTATAAACCTCTCTGTGTGGATCTGTTCAGGACATCCCAGCCTCTTTTGCAAATCTTTTCTTTTGGACAAATCCATTTTTTTTTCTCAACTTGTGCATAAAAGGACGTAGCCTAAAATCAGTTCAAATGAGGACTTTTTTTTGCATTTTTGACCCTGGTTGACGTAAAAAGCCAGCTGAGCTATTCTAGGTTTACTGGGCTCTTTGTTAATCTCATAAATCTCTCGAAATGAATGAATAAAGCATTTAAACTCTGACATTTTAAGTCAGAGGTTATTCAGAGGTCTTTTAGTCTCTCACATTATTCAGACTATCCAATCAGCAGTAGAAAAACATTTCATTAGGTTTGTGATTGCAGCAGAGGACATCACTCGTGTGCTGATGATAATGACCAGGTCTGTGCCGTGCCAAAAACAAACACAGTAATCACTTCTGTGGGAGGGAAAAGAATGATAGAAATGAAGGCATTATTTCTTTGAAAAGTTTCAAACAAAGTGGAGTCTGAGAGGCTTTGGTAGTTATGACGCTCTCCTGACTGCTGCACTGATTAATTATAAATGATCAAAACAACATTCGTCAAACGATGAATATGTGCAGGTGACTCATCCATCAAGCTGCACAAGGTCAGCTTGGGTCTGCCCAGCCAAAGGACAACTTCTACCTGCAAAGATTTATTGTTTGAAAAGGGGCGGTGTTAAGTGTTTTCTATACAGATGGCACCATCAGTCCTCCACTTTTATTCAGGCTGAAATATGGCCACAGATAAGGCCAAAAAGGAAGAAAAACGTAAAACTAAGTGATCCTTTAAATTTTCTTGCTGTGATGAGGAGCATCTGTGGCACTACAAAGAAAAAGCCACTGTGGCATCATTTATGGGTTTGTAGGTTGCCTTTTTGACGTTTAGATTCTGGCATTTACAAAAAATTCAGTGTTGTTCTTTTGGAGCCATAAATGACCTTTTCCTTTTTTTTTTTTTTTTTAACCAAAAAGGAGGTTCAGGCTTGGCTAAAAAGCTAACCTTAAAAGTGAAGAGGGGCATGGAGATGTTTGAGCTTTATTCAGGATATGACACCTGCACTACATAGCATCTGCCCTGACAATGCCTCAGCCTCAAGGTGCAGCCGCTCAGACACGTGCACCCCTTCTGCTTTCAGTCTGTCATCAGCAAGTCAACATCTGTCTCAGCCTTTCATTACCCTCCCTTGACTTTGACAGACTTAAAGTCACCCAAAAGCAGCCATAAAAAAAGGGCCCATGAACTTGGACAATAAACTGATCTACTGCCGAGATTCTGCAGATCCCTCTTCAGCATAAAAGTAGATTCAGACAGTGAAAGATTTTCCTGTGCTCGTAGATTTAAGGTGAATTAAGTTTCTGTTGGAATCTGATAGCTGAAATGGCAGGCAGAGATGGGACCTGAAAGCCTTTACTGTCTGTAAGAAGAGACGGAATCAATGCAGAGTGGAGCAGCCGGTCTGTGTATAATGGACTTTAGTGGCCAGATTTCTGGCACAGATCACAATAAAACCAGGAGTGCTGAAGTCTGCCAAGCGCTCCACACATCCATTAGTGGGCCAATCCAGCGATGTTTCCTCAACACTCATATTTGTGTACTGCACCTCTAAGATATTCAAGTTTAAGTCCTCATCTTAACATGATGCATCAAAAATCACATTAATTTTCTTTTTCACCCGAAAAGCACAGCACTGCCTCTCTTCTCTCCTCTCCTCTTCCTCTGTCCTAGGAAAAAGGAAAAGTGGTCTCATATGTCACAAAGCGTCTCTTCACTGCTGTCAGGAGGTTGATGTATGAGGACCGAAATGGCCAGTGCTGAAACAGCAGACCACACACACACACACACACACACACACACACAGATACACACAAACACAAGATGGATGGATGACACCAGTTTTAGGTCCAAAATTGAGCCTCATTGCCTGGCAGCAGACGAGGTCGTGGAGACGACCTGCAGGTGCTCCGATTAGGTGTTTTCATTGGCTGCAATCTCGTCTCTACACATAAAACACAAGCAGACAGTTTGTCTTCTACCAGAAAAAAGAAAAGAAATCTGTTAGTAACTTCTTCCTCCAAGTGAGAAAGCCATTGATTAAGTAGTTTGTGTTGATTTTCTTCTATTGAAAACCTTCTTTCTTCTAATAAGGGTAAATCAGGAATTATTGATCCGTTGTAAAAAGCTTATCTGCCCCTGCTGCTTTGATTTGGCTGCAATTTACTCAGGATTTTTTTAAAGGATCCTCTCCAATCGGATTTTGTCTCGACAACTTCTTCTCAGCCCTGTCTAATAAAACTACCTCAGCAGAATTGAATCAGCGCGACACAGAACAGCGATGCATCTCTGAGGTAATAACATAAGCAAAGATCTGTTGACACCCAGTTGTTTGGACATGTGTCTGATTTATAGATTAGATTTTCTCCACCCTCTTTGGGCGGCTTCTCACCATGTGTGTGTTTGTGTGTTGAGCTCAGCAGAGTAAAGCCAGTACTACACAATGCCCCTCCCCCTTCCCCTGCGTTAGTCAGCTCGCTTTGGTTAACTCTCAGAGAAGACGAGAGGAGGGGGAAGTTTTTCATGAGAGAGTGTTTACATCATGACGCAAACGTTTCTTTGCATTTTCTCAATAGTGAAAATATGCCACTGATCCTTTCCTTTTAATTGCTGACAGATGTTCTCCTCTTCGACTCTTGCTTTCTCATAAGCACATGTTGGGCCCGGATGTTCCCAGAATTCTTTCGGGAACCTCTGGGATGCAGTCCCAGCCGTGGTCTTTGTAACATAACTCCCACCGCCCTCTCGTCAGAGCCGGGCCTCATCCCTCACGGTCCCATCTCACGTGCAGAGAAAGGACTCAGCTGGCCTGGAAACTTGTCCTTCACGCGCTTATAAAACATTTGGCAGAATTGAAACATAGTTGCAGTTTTAGCTCAGTTTCAAGTGGACCATGGCGTGGGCTCAGACTGACGGCGCTGAAGCTCGTAGGTGTTGTCTGCCTTTGTGTCACGGTGTCTTTGTCTGCTCTGCATTATCTTGCAGAGAATTGGTTATGGAGGATTGTGTCCATCTGCTGAGTGATTTCTTTTTGTGGTATTGAGAGACACAGGATGGATAAAAAGTTGAAAGATGGAGTTTGTCTTGTGTCTGATCAGCAGGAAAGTGAAATCTATCCCTCAGCACGAGTCATGAAGTACGTGTGTGTATGTTTAATGTTAATGTGTGTGACCAGTTGAATTTTCAATGTACTAAACAATGAGTCCAGTGTGATTCTTTCACATACACGCGTCCTCAAGCCTCCACCAGCATCCCTCTGCGATCTGACATTCAAAAGAAGCTTTGTCCAAACAAGTCTTTGATATTCATATTGTTATTATTAACAGGCTAGATCAGCGTGAAGCTTGCTGGGTTTGGGGTCTTGGCGTTTTTGTGACCCCCCCCCCCCTCCCATTCGCCCAGTCTGAGGGCCAACAGAAGTAGGTCAAAGTTTAGTGGAGCGTCCTGTCTGAGCAGAAGGATTTAAGGAGGTGGAGAGGGGGGGTTAGTGAGCAATTTCATATCATCCTAAAGATTAGTTTAAATCCATTCTGGTACTTAAAATAAAGTTGTGGTTATTAAGTTAGGATTCCACAAGTTGTGGTTGCTCAAAGTTTGACCCTTGGTCGGATGGAAAAATGCAGCATGTCACTTGGACCAGCAAGTGTTTACAATGTTAGTTTTCAGACTGATAAACTTATTGCACAATAGAAACACTCAATAATGGATGTAACAGAACTTGATAGATGGATATTATTTGATGAGTTTAGATGAATGTATTTACATTGTTGCATTTTTCTTCTGATCATTACGGAGAAGTTTCACTCCCGCAGAGCCGAGTCTCAGAAAGACCTGATTGATTCCCTCATTAATCACACGTAGTTGTTAAACTTCTCACATTGCTTTAAACTTTCTGAAATGACAAGTAATTCCTTTCCCCTCCAAAGTACGACAAATGCATTTTCTTTAGATAAAACTAGCTAACAGCCATCTTAGCTGCTTAGTCAGTTACGTTAATATGCTAACATATACACAGTTGCTATGCTAACAGCAGATGTCAAGCTGGTATATTGCTGACTAAAATTTAAATGTAGTATTAGCCTGGTCTAACACAAAGACTTTGACTGTGTATTTTTACTTGACACTCTCGTGAACTATCATCATGAGATGATTTAATCAATATTTTTGTCCGTTAATACCTTTTAGAGCGAGCTAAGTCCACCGGCCTTGGTGACCCTTTGGAGCAAAACATACCTCAACAGATTAGGCCGTTTGGGTGTCTGGGGGCGACTGGGTTTAGAAGAGGTCCAACTGTTGGTCAGACTTGTTAAAGACAGGCTGAAGGGGCTTAGGGGTCATGTGGGAAATGGGCAAGGCTTTTTTTAGTTGGTTCAAATTGTAAATGTTATAAAGGTTGATGGTGATATGATTTGTATGTAAGCTCTGTATATAAACTATCTGGCATCAAACTAAAAAGGATCTAAAATATTTATCGTTGTTGTCAGCAGAATTTTTGAACAGGATTATGTCCCATTACTTGCGTTCCTGTGTCAGTGTCCTTGTTGGCTTGTGTTATGTAAGAGAGCTTAAAAAAATCTGATGTTAGCGCTGATATGAGCGGAAAAGCCCGAGGAAGAGATGCGCCTTTACGATTAAAACCACGGGTTATAACTCCAACTTCTGCACATTGTGAGCAGACCAGGATCTGCTGGTGTGTAAAAACACAGAGATATGCTGTCAAAGATCAAACAGATAGATTAAGGAGTTGGAGAGTTGGAGCGGTTTGGAGGAGGAGCAGGCGGCAGATGCAGAAATGAGCGGATGAAATGAGGCCAGTGTCATCCAGTCTCATTTGCTATGCAGGGTTGGGAGGGGATTAGCCTCGCTTACATAACTCTGTCTCCCGCATCTTCACCCCTTAACAAGCCCCCTTTCACCCACTCCTCCCTGAGATTGGTTTGGGGTTATGATTTATTCAAGTGTTTTGCATTTCTTTGTTTTCTTTCCACCCATTGGCTTTTCAGAACTTTTAAGGAAGGGAAGATGATAAAGGTCAGGCACACAAAAAAATTGGACGGAATAGGGAGAAGATGAAATCAGGGATATGAAAGAAAAAGTAATTTCGAGATGGTAACAGAAGGTCTGCAGATAAAGCAAAAGAGGAGACCTGGAGAAAAAAAAGTGTGTAGTGGTGGGGGAGTGTTGGGAATTGTCTATTTATAGTTTATCCCTGCTGTTGGGTTACACCGCCTGGCCCAGCACAGCCCAGCTCAGCATCCATGTCGGTCTTCGTGTCACTTCCCATTAGCTCCATACACACACACACACACACACACACACACACAGTGTACACCCTGAGGGGGGTAAATACAGACTGTCACCAAAACCTGGGTCTGCTGACCTCTGACACTGAAGATGTGGGGGTAATTACACACAGATGATTTCAAGCATTTGTCTCTGTGTTAGTGTGTTTTTCTTCGAGTGTGTTTGTGTGTGGCGCTGTGGTGCAGGAGTTAAATACCCTACAGCGTGTGACATAAATATGCTGTGAAATGGGGCTGACATTGCGTGTCATTTAGCTCTGGGGATGAAGAGATTGTCAAACGGCAAAATTAAAAAAAAATCTGTTTTCTGTCTAAATATGATGTATGTGTATTTTGATTATACTATAAAAAGCTTTTTTTGTGATCATGTCATGAGTTGTTGGTCAGGTGTGGACATACCACACGAGACATATCTAAGAAATATAAAGAAAAGAAGAATCATCATTATTAAAGTTCTCCATATAATCATCAAAATACAATCTCCAATGTTGTTCAACTTTTATTATGTTCTCAGATATTTGCATATCTGTGTTTGTGCTCTAACATACATACAGCAGAGCTTCAAGCACTTGTGAAATCGAACGTGAGAGAAACATGTTCCTTCTCTCACAGCGCACAGTGGGCTTTCCTTCTGGCCAACGTGGATGACATCAGTGCACTTGTTTGTTGTACCTGCTGCAGGCAAACACACGTAAAAGTACACTTTCACAAATGCACATACTTTATACAAAGCGATTCACAGGCCAAAGAAAGAGCTCCTGTTTTGAACTGAATTCTGAGGTTATGAAGGCTGGGTCTTTGCCGGCTGTTAATCCTGAGTGGAGTTTCTGTTCACACAAAGTAAACACAGGTCACCCTGCAGCTCACCCCAACACTCTAAATAAAGATTCGATGACAGAAGCTCCACACATTTGCTATTTCTATCTATTGGTCTTCTGGGAGGGGAAATGCTATTTATTTACCCAATCTACTAAACCTTAATGTTGCATTAAGAAAACGTTGCATGTGAAGGTATTAACTGTGAGCTGCAGTCAGGGAGGACTGGTCAGCAGAGTTCCTTGGTGATTCATGGAACAGTCCCGGGGTTGCACAGGACCTCATTTGTTTCTGCCCCCGGCTCACCCTGCTCTAATAACACACTTACACTATGGCACACTCACACACAGACACGCATTCATGTACGCACATGAGCCCGAACATTCACAACATGTGTGCAGGAGTCTGCATGCTTCCAGAGACAGAAGTGACGTATGCACTGTCACGTTTTCTCTCCCACCACCTCGTGTGGCAAACTGAGGCAGCTCTCCTGTCTTGAACTCCCCCTTGCTCTTTCTTTGCTTCGTTGTTGGTTATTGACCACACTCTTGTAAATAAGACTTTTCTCTCTGCTGTAAAGGATAATGGCATGCCTGTGGTCGAAAGTCATTTACTTTGAGGTCTTTGTACTTTATTTCAAGGTTTTGTTTTTTTTGTACTTAATCCTTCTCCAATAAATCAGAGAGAGAATCATTGTACTTAGAAAGCATTACATTTATATAGTGTTGTAGCCTTTAGTTCATTTTCAAATATCACTGGAAAAAACAATAAATCAATGTGTAAAATGCGCAATTTTTCCTTGTAGAGGATCTTCCTGGAGTCTTTAGTCATGAGCTGTAAGCAGCCCCAACAAAGACATTTCTTCCCATCTGAATTGATATAAAAGTCAAATTGGTACAAATGTGTGGAAGTACTTTTGTTCTTTCAAGCTCTAAGTACTTCTTCATCCAGTGATCAGAGGACAATAAGTTCACTTCATGTGCTTCCTCAGACTTGTTTCTGCGTGTTCTCGTGTGTCAGCACAAACCTTCCCACTGTGCTGGTCATGGATGGTGAAACATGATACAGACAAAAAAAAATCTTTCAATTTTCTGCAAGCGATATGAACCGTGACAGCAGCAGCTCTCATGCTGTTTGTCACACTTCTATTCCACGCATTTATTTTCGATGCACAGTTTCAAGTGCTGCCAGATGCTGACAGGTGCTTCAGTGAAAAATGTGCAAATCTCCCGTCTGGCAGCCTGTGCATAATCTGTTTGAGCTGAGGCAGAGGGAAACATGGGCATATGAAATGTATTTAAAATAATAGAGGGAAAATAGGAGACAGGGAAAACAATGAAAGAGAGCACAAAAGGAGATTCCCATCCTCGAGACAGACAGACTGTTACGACGACAGTGGCAGCCTGCAACAGTTCAAATCCAAGATAAATCTGTTTTTTCTCTTTCGGTGGTCAATGTGCTGAAATTTCCTTCCCTAATTGTATTATTTTACTCGCATTTTCTGCACAAAGATGACCCTCATTACTCATCAGCGGTCTGTAAACACTAATGAGCATTCTATTTTACTAAGAAGGCTTCCACAGCAGAGGTCAGTTGTTTTCTGCAGCTGATGCTCGGCCACAGCTGCAGCTCTTAAGATCGCTTACACAGATAGATAAGACCCACCACCACCACCGCTGCTGCTGCTGCTGCTGCTACCCACCCCCTGATCTCATGTTCTCTCATCTAATCTGGACACCAGAGCGATTTAAGATGTGAAATCTGAGAGGGATGAGACAGTGTGGAGAGAGAGGAGAGTTGGAGGAGAAGTGTATCGATCAGCCAATCAGCGGGGATCGAGTTCTGAACATGATGAGGTCATGGTGGAAGTATGTGCAGTACTTAGTAGGGCTGGGAATCTTCGGGGTTCTTGCAATTCAATAATCGAGATAAGTATCTCGTTGTATTCATAAATTATTATTTTTCTCCACCCCTTGTACTTATAGGCACGTGAGTTGATCAAATGTGAAGTTTTGTGTTGTCGTTTTCTTTCCAGTTTCGTAAGCACAACACAGGTTTGAACAGAAGGACATTTTCTGATTATTTCACTGCTGCTTGCTTCCCCTCTAAATGTCTGTTTAAAAATCTGTCAGAAACTGTCCTGTTTCTGGCATAGGGGCAGAGAGAACTCAAAGATAAAGCTTTGTAAAAATAATCTAATATGAGAATAAGGTTTATGCGTACTAACTTTGACACCGAGTACTGAAGCTGTAAAGAGAGACCAGAATAACACCTCGAGGTGGACTGTAAATAATGCCAAGCTCTTGTCAATGCAATTTATTTGTCTTTTTGATGCCACAGAGAGTAAAAAAATAGATTATATACCATTTCTGCAACTTTATTTCATTTACTGTCTCACAATCCCACATATGTGAGTATGGTGTGAGTCCTGACTCTGAGGTTGGGAAACTGGAATAAAATAAAATAATACTACTAACTTCGAACTGACAGATATAATTGTGCACTGATGCTAATGCATCAGTATATTACATTTTTGGTATTCTCCAAAAAAATAGAAATAGATTGTTTCACAGGACACATTTTACTCATCATTGTACTTTTACATAATATGTGTGCATGGTGGTTTCAGTGTCGGCCTTTTTTTCTTGATTTAGTTAAACAAGTATAACAAAGCTGGAGTACTTGGAATCAACAAACATCATTGGTTCATTCACACCAGCTTTTAAAGAGAACAGCCAACTTTAAAACATCCAGACTCTGACATGCTGCCCTCTAGTGAGCAGGACTGGAACTTCACTGATCCTGACATGGACTCCACGACGCGACAGGAGCGAAGTGCAAACTAACAGGACTGGAGCTTAATATATTCAGCAGATAGATCCATCAGAGCAGCACGGGCAAATGCAGTTCCCTTTGTTGTTTTTTTTCCAACCTATAAGATGAATGGCCCTCATTAATCATGGCCATTTGTCTTCAGTTGTAAGTCTGGAGGTCAGTGATTAAACCTCTCTTTCTGTAACACAGCCAACTCTCTCTCTCTCTCTCTCTCTCTCTCTCGATCTGTCACTCGCTCCAGGGATCAGAGAGAGAGAGTTGCATTTCGCTGCTGCTTCACTCTGCTTTTCATGCCTCTGATGTTGTCTGCCACCAAATCCCTGCTGAATAAAAGTCAGAAATTGAAGCAGCAAATCATGTTTTATGTATGTGTGCTTACACAATGAAAGCAAGCTGGAAAGTGGGCCAAGCATCACACAGGGCATATTATGGCAACAAAGCAGCTTTCCACTTTCTTGGAGAAATGACAGCGGCAGCAGGCAAAGTGCCGGGCCCAGAGTAAAATATGAGTGTTCGGTTAATGACAGCCTGAAATGGAAAGAGAGATACATAGAAAATGCATTATCTGAGTGCTCCGTTCCTGGGAAGAAGAGTTTTACTATTCCTATTGATTCTATTCCGGGGAAGAAAATGTGCAGTTGACTCGTCACCTCTTTTATTTGATAGATCAGCCTGATGGGGAGGAGCAGTTTGGTCGTTTTCACTCTGAGACAATCAAAATGTGTCTTTAGATTTGTCATATTAGGAGCAAGAGAATAACAAGTGTATTCAGAGCAAGCTATCATTTTAAGTGTCTCTGAGTGAGTCAGACCAGGGCTGCATTCTTTGACTCTTTTAATTGAGCTGAAATGGTGATGATTTGCTTCATGATCATGATCATGATCATAGATCATAGATCATAGTTTGCTTCTTAAAATGTCACAATAAGTGCAAATGCCACTCAGAAAACAACAAAGCATGTTTAACTTGGTCATCTCACCTGTTTTGTCTGATCGACTTTCCAATTGGTACAGTGAACTGTGAAGTTATAGTTTTCTTTAAATCAATATAAGGCCTACGTTTGGGTCCTATAGTTGTTTTTATGTTTTGTTGACAATCACAGAGTTATGATAAATGTATACCATCAGAGTCAAAAGGTGATAACTATTCTTAAAACAAATCAACTCTTTTTCATTTCTCAGTCAAACTGTGTCTCTTATTTATCTCTTCCAGCTGCCAACACATGGAGATGTTTGGATTTTTGCTGTTTTGTCATCAACATTGTTAGTTGAATATTATTGGGATTTAGACTAAATCTGTCCTCGGGCTGGAAAACTGTTCAAGGAATATTTTGCTATTTTTCTGACATTTAAATGGCCACAAAACATTAAACTTGTGGGGCGCCGGTGGCCTAGCGGTTAGTTTGCACACCCCATTTTCACAAGCAAAAGTCATTGATTTCAACCTATGGTTACTTGATCACATGACATTCCCCCACTCTCTCTCTCACTCTCAGTGATTTTTGACTTTTTCCATAGTCCTGTTTCTCTAAAAGTATAAAAATCCAACAATAAGCAAAAGAAAAAAAAAACTTGATGAAATTATTTGGAAAAAGCCGTCATTGAAGTTAATATGAAATGTTGTAAAAGACGTGTCCACTCCTAGGTGAGTATGAAATGTGGTTTGATGTGTTTAAAGGACTGAGCTGAACTCTTCTCTCTCTCTCCTGTTTCATCCTGTAAGAGTCACCTTGGCACAGATTTGGCTCCGCCTTCTCTGTGATGGCAGCCGCTTCTCCTTCACCCTCCTTCACTCCCCCTGAACAGCAAAACATTGCAACACAGCACGGACATGAAGTTCCCACATAGCTATAAAGTTGAATGCACTGTGATTTACAAAGTGAACACACGTCACACAGGCTGCATAACCTTAATGACACCCTGAGCTGGAGTTAATACTGCGGCACCCTGTGGGAGTGCCACCCTAAATCATAGTGTCATTGCACTCACATTAAGTGTGGTCCCTGCAGAGAGGACATATGCTGCTGTAGCCGTGTAATCTATCCACTAGTGATCTACAGGATAAATAATCTCTATCTAATCTGCACCCATGGGTCCCCATCAATCGGACAGGGTGAGATCTCATCTTCTGATTGGAGATACTGCACATAATGTATCATCCTCGCGTGTGACTGTGTGTGACTGTGTGTGACTGTGTGTGACTGTGTGTGTGACTGTGTGCGTGACTGTGTGTGTGACTGTGTCTATGAGCTCTGACGCAGCACAGATCATTACAGCCTCACAGGTCATGTCTTCTGGCCTTGATGTGGGTTTTATTAAAATTAAAAAATGTAAAGCTGACCTCAAGATGACTGGGGTCAAATGTATGTAATCGTTTGCGTGTGTGTGTGTGTGTGCATGCATGCATGCATACTGTGCAGCACATGTGCCTGTATTTGCAACAACAGCTTCTATAAATTCTTCTGACAAAAAATATACAATTTAGTTTAATACAACTTTTTGATAAAGTGTCCTGGAATTTTGTGAAGACATTCAATATCTCCTGAGAATTAATCTCTTAAGCATCATGAAACTAGCCTTCATGGGTTTATGTGTAAATGAGACATGGTTGCCAAACTAGAAGTTTCTAGAAAAACCGATCAATCAACAAGACATCTCTGCACTTTTTACTTTGCTGTTTTGACTGGTAGTCCGAGTGTTAACATGAAACAAAAACAAAACTCTCTCAATTTATTCATATGTAATATGGGGACAATCCAAATAAGCCTGAAAACATTTAAAGATGTGCAGTCTATAAAAAGGAGCTCTAGTCATAGCTAATATTTATCTCTGGACGTTAGGCTTTAAACAGTACACTGAATATGAAGGAGACTTGGCCTCTGATTTGAAAGTTGAGCCAAATACTGAAATGCCTTAAACCTGCATCCTTTCAAATGAGCAGCAGGGGGCAACTCAACCGGCTACAAAAGAATCAGCTTGTATAAGACCAGGTAGAAAATTGAACACTCTTAATCAATAACACAACAGCATATGTCAAAAAGACATGCATTACAAAGAGCAATAATCCATTTTAAGGGGATTGTGCGTCAAAATAAATCAAACCCCCCTCTCCTGTTATCTCCAATTTCCTCCATGACCCTCCCTTGTGTCCCTGAGGAAAGACCTCGACCATCTGTCCACCTGAAGGCTCTCTGTGAGGACAGACTCAAATCTTTACCCTATCAGCCTCATAATATCGGGCCTCTGTACGTCTCCGTGGTGTTTAAAGTAAAATAATACATAACACATGATGATCAAATGAGGCAGAAACACAATCATCTCATGACAGAAATCCCAGACTGTAGTGGGAACTTTAATCAGTTATACCTTGGTCTATAGCCAAACGGGGTCCAGATATTTAATATTCATTCTTACTTTGGAAATGTGTTTTTAGTCTGTTAAGGCTTTGAGCATCTCAACAACATCAACTAAATTAGAGCCATCAGGCAATTTAAACATAAGTCAGAAATCATGCATTACAGGATAATTCGCCTGAATAAAATAGACGATCTGGATTTATTTAAAAGATTATATATTATCTGTTTTTATCTGCACAGAATAAGCACGATCTAGCATCTCTGTTACTGATTGTGTTTTGTGAAAGAAAAGGTTGAAATTCTGATCTTTTCAGCCATAGCTTGTTCTGGTATAAATACAAAGCTTTTGATGTAGCTCTGTCTTATAATTTGGGTTAGTGTCATTACGATTAAGAAACATGTCCTCTTTCATCTATCTGAAAGACAAATGTTGCAGAATTCCATCGATTGTTGATCAATGCTTGACCTCTGATGGCAGATTTTCTGTGAAGCTACAACACAACATCCCGCTCCAGCTGATACCATGGACTCTGACTTTTTTTTTTTTTACCTCAGAAAATCTGTGATCTTGGCTCTCCATATTCCTACAGTCCATCTCTCATGACAATAGCTGTGAAAGAGCCCAGTCAGCATCTGTTCATGGCTCCTGAAAGCAGCTTTAAGACTCGTCCTGGCAGCCGGGCGACGTGGCAGCACTGACCCCTGCACCGGGACAGACCGGCCAAAATCAATAACTCTATCGTTTCACTTATCAGACTGTTACAAGCAGACTGATTACCTCATTGGCTGCTTGTGTAGAGAGAGGCGAGGAGGTGGAGAGAAAGAAGGGGGAATATCCGAGGATACAAATATGTAATTAAATAAGGAGAGGCGTTTACATTTTGTTTAGAAATAACAGTCCTGTGTATGTATGAAAGATAGCATCTTAAGTTATTGTCTTGCAGTCTGTATGCAGGATGTTCAATACAGAAGTGTTTGCTCAGATAATTCTCCTGGCGATGGATAAGCTCAGAGGTTTGTTTTGATGGACTCTCCCCCAGGCACTTAACCAGGAAAACACATTTCAAGCTAATTTAAGGTGTTACGAGCGAAATCAATACATTACAAAGATCTACTGCCTTGTTACCTCATTCATTTTTTTTTTTTTGAATGCAGTACTTTTCATGAGTTGCAATGGAGTAGTTGTTTGTTCCCTTCACTTTTAAACTTTACCAGCCTATGGGTAAGGTTATGAACTCCTAAGGCTTGTATGTCTTTCTGACGGGGGTGGGGTTGTTTCGAGCTTCCTGTGACAAGGTGACAGAAGAGAGATGACATAAGTGAGGAGAAACAATGATGAGAAATATGTAACACCAACGTCTTTCTTTCAGAGTTGAACTTTAGATGGTTACCTTTGTATAACCTCAGCACTCTTGAATACTTATTGGCTAGAATTAATATCTTAAATGCTGGCTGGACTGGACTAGTACAACAAGCTTCTCTTTTTCCGACCTCTCCAGGCCCTTTTAAACGTCATGTCACATGTATCCTTTCACAAACACATTCACACATTAACAGTGTGTTTTGCGAGGCCACCAACCAGCTAAGGCACTGCACACATTCCAACACGGCAGGCTGCAGCTCTGATCGCATTTTGGGGCGCTGCATCCAAGAACCATCGGCCATTTGTACATGTGTGCCCACCACCATGATGACAACTGGTTTAGGTTCAGGACCCACCATCAACTCCTGCGTAAAGAAATTGTAACCCCTACATTTCTAAAAAATGTTAAAAACTTGTTATTGCTGCCCCCTAGTGGCCAACATCCTCATATTTTGCAACTTCAAAAAGCGAACCCAAGTCCAATTTCGAGGCAACAGGTAAACGTCTCTCTGTTTTATTCCCTCAGGTTGGAGGAGAGGGTGAGAGTGGAGTGAGATCCTGGGATGAGAGCTCTCTGCCATTTCCCTTCCACCCCCAGACCTCCAGGAGGGGAACATTGGTCGGCACTCTGAGGTAAAAAACTAAACACACAAAATAAAATAAAACGCCCTCTGCAGACAAAACCCTTCTCTGACGACGCTGACCTTCAATATTTGCTGACTCAGGCATTCCCCCACAGCCCTCCTCCTACCCCTCTTGTCCTCTCTCTCTTTTTCTCTCCCGCCCTATCAGTGTTTTTCTTTCTCTCTCCTGTCTTTCAGGGAGTCTGGGGACGTTGATCAATGGTCTTACTTGGTAGTGGTGTGGGCTAAGTTTGGAGTGACCTACTGTGGTCACTTTGTCACACACAGACACACACACACATTTATGGAAATGGGGGGTCTTGGACTTCCTCTTTGAAGTGTCCATTTAGGGATTTGTTTTGGAGATGGATGGCAGTTGGAGTGTGTGACAGAGGGAAGAGGAGGGGGTAGATCAGGGGTCAAAGGGGTCAGGAATTTGGGGATAAATCCGTGATGTGCCATAAGGCTGCCGGGTGATTGCAACAAGGTCTGGAAAGGAGTATTTGTTTATTTCTGTTGCAAATTTAAATTTCCTGAACACTCTAATCCTTAAAATAATAAATTGTGCTACTTCCTTTACAGTATTTATAAAAATGGCATTTAATAGTTAAATTGCATTTATAATATCAGAGTTAATATTTTCATTAAAACTCCATGTTGTTTTTTGGCGACCACTGTGGACCAAACATTAGTCTTTTCTCTTTGCTGATCTCATTCTGGACATTTGTAAGCAGTGATTTATTTTAAATGTCTGTATTATACAACTCAAAGAACAGTCAACACTGAAATTCACTCTAGTCTCCTGGTGTACACTTTTCTTATAATTGGTCTACAGAAATAATTGTGCATTTGTTGTAATTAATACCAAAGCTTGGATGCACAGAAATCCATACTAGTTTCTGATGCTTTAAATGTCTACTGTTATCTTCATTTGCAATTTCTTGATGTTTAAACTCAGACTTGTGGAAGGCTACATTAAACATTTTTGTTTCTTTTTTTGGCCTTGAGCATCGTTCTCTGGCATTACCCTTATCATTTCTATCAGCTCAGTCCTCACAGTAAAGTGCAGTGCTTTGTAAGTTATGGTGGTGATAATAATACATGGTAAACACAGCAGCAGCTGTCTTCCTCTCTTCTTTCCGTCGTCTCCATTACAGATCCACTGCTGTCTCCTCTGTTCCGTCTTTCCTCTAGTCCTGCTCCACCTGTCCCAGCCCAGCTGTCCCCTTCCTTCATGAGCCGGCCCACTCATTAGCCATCCCACATTGATACCCTACGCCTGCTTAGACAAGGTCACTTTCAAAATACAAAAGACTCCGTCTCATCAGCGTTGCTGTCAGCAAGAAGTGGTAGCTCCAGTACGCTGCAGTTTATATCACACACTCGGCCAGATATTTGCTCAAATGTGCATGCATGGTGATCAAAGCACCTAACACTACAACATTTCTACCTGCTGTCTTGACAGGAAATATTACAGAGTCTGAGGCATCCTTGTAGTAGACTTTAGGAGTGCAAAATAATGCTTGGTTAGGAGGTAGAGTAGAATAGAGTAGCCATGCTCCTAGGCTAATTTGATTCAGTTAGATGAAGCTTAGCTAGCTATTAGCTATCCTCAAATCAACTGGTGTCAATTTAGCGGTTCAGGCCTGTCGTTGAAGTTGTGAAATCTAATCATAAAGCAACAGAAGGAGCACATTTATCCCTCAGGAGTTGGTAAAGACCAAAGACGAAGCCAAAGGAACAGGATTTGTTTTAAAATCATTAAACAGCTATAGCACGTCCACATGAGTCCACACCTTTACGATACCTTCATGGCTGTCAGGCCCTAATATTTACAGAACGCTGCCTTTCACTTTCCGCCTCACAGCACGTGATAATCTTTGTTGGATGCAGTCTCAAACCTGACTGTCTCTGAGTAAATGTCAAGACAACATTTATAAGGATGTTTCTAAAATGTACAAAAATAAACAAAGCAACATAGGCTACGTCGTTATTGACGAGGGCTAGCAGGTCAGTCGGTCCTTTATATTCAAACATGTATCCCATGCAGGTAATGTTGGAACATTTTCAAGAGTGCAGCGCATGTGTGAAAGATGCTAATGTGGCTCTTTATATGCTGAATTAAGAGTCTATACAAAATGGCCTCATATGAATGTTGTGTTTTCAGCAAATGCACTGCCCCCTTTTGGCCAGAACATGAACGTTTTATTTCCTATGAAGAATTTTGTTTAGAAACAGAGATACGGTTAAAAAATATGAAAATAAAAGACAGGTCATGTAAAGGTACAACAAAAAAGTTTGTGAATTATTATTACCTTTTTTTGGGGGGGGGGGGGGTTATAATAGAAATGATTGCTGACTCACACACACACACACACACACACACACACACACACACACACACACACACACACACGCACACGCACACGCACACAACAAAAACTGAAAAGCTTTTTGGTGTTGTGTTTCCAGCATGGAGAGGCAGGTTGTGTTAATGGCAGTAAAGTGCCAAGTCAGAGAGCAGAAGTGAACTCTCTTCTCACTTGTTGTTCAGTCGTGGGACTCAGAGGGAGCTACAGGAGAAGTTCCAGTAAAGAGAGAGAGAGAAAGAGAGAGAGAGAGAGAGAGAGAGGAGGAACACACACACACAAACAGTATTCTTCTCCAGCATTACTAAGCCCTCCTACTGGTTTTCCATGGAAGCATGCAACAATATACCAAGAGTTGTTAGTGTTGTGTGCCACAAACAGACCAAAAACAACTGATAAATGAATGAATGACAAATGGTCAATTTACTGATCAGGGAGATTAATCCTGGACTCTTGCAAATCAGTGTTTTTAGTTTAATGCTTACATCCTCACATTTGAAGAAGCTACGAAACGTATATATATTGAAGGTCAATGTGTGAATAATCTTAGTAAAGTGTGTTAGCATGCTAATATGCTATAGCACTTTGAAAAGAAGGAACATCTGATCAAATGTAATAACAATGGAAAAGTTTAAATGAAATCTCATATTCGACCTTTGAGTTGTCACTTAGTAAAAATGTGTGGATTACAAAAGTAATTTTAAAGGGTTTAACATGCAGATACCAATGATTCATTTACATAGAGGTATTCAAATTAATGTAACATTTGATGTTTAGAGATAGACAAAACCCCTTGGGCTCTTGGAACTAAAGCAGAGTCAGGTTTTATTCAGGTTTTAAGAAAAAAAAACACTTGCAAAAAACATGATTTTAACTTCCTCATGAAGCATACTGAGAATGAAAAAATAAATCTCATTGAAAGTAGAAGTTGCTTCATTTGAGGAGTTCACAAAACCAAACGACTGCCAATCACTGCGCCAGACTGAACAAATAATCAATGCTGCTTCCTACCCCATCTCCCTGCACCACTTGTTTTCACTTAATCACCTCCGAACAGCTCCATCACATCACTCATAATACAAAACCCTTTCCAAACTGCTGCGCTTTGACCTTGTCTTCATTCATTCCCTGCATTGTTACCTGCTTCCCTTCATGTGCACAGGAACGCATGTGGAGTGTGCAAAGAGCAGCAGAAACATGTTATGTAACGTACCCCATCTGAATGAACCGACTCCCCTTTCGTTGAGGCGACTACAGCTCTTGATGTAGTAGTTGTTGTTTGATAATTGCATAATTTAGAGTAACTGTAGTGTTTTAAAGCCTGGGGGCAAATGCTTAAATTTGGGAGTAAGAGGAGGTGTTCCCCTGATGAGTTTAGCCCGTTCTGCTTTTACAAACACCCCGAAAACAGACATTTCTTTGGGGAAGAAGATGTTCAAACTGGTGCAAGATTGTGTTGATGCGGAGAATATGGGTGAAAAAGAAGGGGATGGATGAAGCTCTGTCTAAAGAGGGAAGGGGGAGGAGAGGAGAGGAGTGTGTTAAAAGAGGGAAACTAGAAGGCAGGGGGGCTGGTAGACAAAAGTGAGATAGGGGAGGGAGGAATGAGGAGAAGGAGGAGGGGGAGGCGGTGCTAAGGCAGACAGCAGGGAAGGAAAACTGAGAACAGTGGAGTGAAGTGAGAAGAGAGAGGAGGAGAGGAGGAAAATAAGGGGGCTTCCATTTGAAATTGTCGGGATATGAAGTCCTGTTGTGATTTGGAGTTAACAGCAGGAAGTTGGAGTTTTGCAAGGACGAGGTAGACGACTGGAGTTAAGGAGACAGGAGACAGGACTGGAGTGATTTTTTTACTTCTTTTTTTTTTTCCAAGCGAGACGGAGACAAGTAAAGGCAGCGATGCAGGGATCTCACTGGGGTGAGTGTGGTGTGTGTGTGTGTGTGTGTGTGTGTGTGTGTGTCAGTGTCTGCAGAAGCGTGTGTAAAATACTTGCGTATGTCTTCAAACTTGGGCTCTCTTTGCGCTGCTCCTTGTCCCAGGTTGGCTCTGCTTGCATGAATCTCCTATGGGAAACTTTGTCTTCATGAGCACCTTGAGTCAGCCTGAAGCCACTTAAAAGGGTGTCAGCTGCGGAAATGCCAATAATGGAAGGTGTGTAGCGGAAAGAGTTGAAGTCAAAAGTTGCTTGGCGGGCCTATTCTCATGGAAACACTGATTTTAACAGGGCTTGAATCTGGTTTAGGAATGCAAATTAAGGCAGAAAAAAGTCAGCGTGAGTTTCTAATATGTGCTTAAAATAAGATTTCAATGGTACAGTAGAGAAAAAAGGAGAGTAAAATGGTTAAGACTGGGCTTAGTAGCAGTGACACAAAGTTACTTTTCATGTTTCTGCTCCAAATGATCCTTCAGACGTTTGTCCAGCAAAAGTAGCCACTAACACGCCGCTATGGACTTTGGGAGGTGGGATGATGGGTTTTTGGTGGTGTGTGGGAGCACAGATTTTCTAATCCTGATCCTGGGTAATCTGCTCATTCTAGTCTATTGATTTGAAATTCCAGCCTGTAGAAAAGCTGTCCTATCCTTTGGACAGTTGGCCTGGAGGAGAAAGAAGAAGAAGCAGGAGGAGGAGGAGGGTGTTATTCAATCCGTCTGCCCACTGACTCTGAAGATAAGAAAGAGCATGAGGCAGCAGATATATTTCCAGCAGATCATTAAGCTGCATCTTCAAAGTCTGACCCTTACATGTTTTTGTACAGGAAAGTCAAAGAGAATCTTTGTTACTTTTGATGATTGGGCATTGTTTCTCTTCTGTCGTCCCCACACATGTAATTAGAAAACTTTTTTTGAACGTGGCCACATATTGTAGTTTGTTATGTGTCAGCAGATACATGTACTGTATGGTTAGAGCGGTTTGAGGCCTGTACACTCTTTGTAGTATCTGTCTATCTGAGGGTGTCATGTTGAGGTTTCGTTTGAATGCATGTTGGGTGAAGACTGTAATTACCAAGACTAGGTTTTGGCAGAGCTAGAAGGAGTGACGTTTGACTCCATAAACATTGTGGCTGTAAACGGGCAGGTGTCAAGACGCAAACGTTGGCGTATAGTTAAACTTGAGTTTTGTGGAGGAGGGGAGTTGGACTGGGTTAAGACATGGAGAAGATGGGTTACCTCATCTGCACTTAACAAAACAAATGAGGTAAATGTGAATCACGTGTTTCAGCAGATACGTACGTAACCCTTTCCAGCCCCGTTGACTCATGCTTAAAGTGTCTCTATGGTGTGTTTAAGTACAGCTATAAAGATTGTAAAGTAGCTCCAAATAAAAGGTAATGAGACCTTTAATTGCTGTTTCGCCTTTGGTCTTCCTGAGTTTTCTCATTCTGTCCAAGTTCAGATTTTATACCGCTCTTAGATTTGTTAACCTTATCATCCAACAAATCACTTCCTCAATCACAAATATTTTAATCTCTCTTAGGTTATCTTCTGTGTCTTTCCCTCTCTCTGGAAGGCTTTCGAGAGGAATTAAAGCTGGGGACTTGTACAGACACATGCTCATAAATCAAACTTGGAAAACAGCAAAATGTCACCTTTTGAAGGACGTCCAATTTGATGGAATTTGCCGTACTTGTAGATTTTTTAAACAATGATAACTTCAAATTATCAACTGCAGTGTATAGAAAAAGTGGCAAATCCTCAAGCATTGGCATTTTTGGGCTGTTAATGGTTCAATGATATTGTAAGTGGAGCAAATAACATTTCTCATTTTAAGAAGAGGGTATATGAGTCAAGTGAGAAGATGAGGATTCAGATAGAGTTGCGACTTCCCATCTTCAGGTCTGTCATTTTCCATACGTCCTGATCAGCTTGACATCATGATATTTACAGCGTGTACAGTCTTTTGATGAGAGGCATTAACACTGAATTAGGAAGACACGCCCTGTACAGGTTGCGGTCCAGGACAGCGCTCTATTGAGGTTCCACCATCAACGTCTTGAATGGCGTAACATCGGTGCCCCAGTGTGTGAATATACATTGCTTTACGGGGTATATAGCAGAAGAGAGAGAGGCATGGCGAAGTATCCTGCCTTCACATGGCAGCGTGGAGGCGCCAACAGACAGAAACACAGGAAAAGTGAGAGACAGCAAAAATTAGGAGTGGTCCAGGCTTCTTCTCGGTTTGCTGAATGAGTGTTTTCCACGCCAGTCTAAACCCCCCCCCCCCCCACACACACACACACACAACACACTTACTTCATCTTTTCTCCAATTTTCAGTTTGTCTGAACACACGTGTGCTTCTTCATCATGTGTGATATTTTCTTAGATGAATTATATGTCATACATCGAGGTTGGCACACTTGAAACTGAGGCGGTACTGCTTATGTAATAGCTGCTGTGGGACTCATTTGCCTGGCTGTTTTTAGTGCACAGGGTGTGTGGGCGGCATTGTGTGTGTTATTTTCTGCCTTGGCTTTGATCAGTGATTTCAAAAATAAAGCTTTGACACCTTTGCTGAGAAATGTTAGATATCTTGGCCTACTTTTCCTCATTGAATCCTGAAGTGAAGGAAGTAAAACAGCCTCTCCTATAATCAAGACTCCTGTCACTGCCCCCTCCTCATTCTCCCTCACATTGTGGGTCACATTGTCAGTCAAAAGTGTTGCTGCTTTCAGTGTGAGATAACAGGCCCCTTCTCTGTGCTGTCTGCTCTCTGTTAAACTAAAACAATAGCCCTCTACAGCCAGAGCAGCAGGGGGGAAGGAAGGGAAGTTTGGGAGGGAAAACGTGACTTCTCTCTCCGCATTTGGAACAATGAAGTCAGAGCAGCCCCAGCACCTGGATTTTCCAAAATACACTCAAGTAAACATCTTGCCAAAGACAAACGACCTGATAAAACTTCAAAGCTGCCCCACAAAATATTGTTCTCAATCAAAGTCAAGTAGTAAAGTCTGAACTGATCTTGACAAACAGTAGTCCTCTGGCCATGCTAATCCCCACGTCTCTACCACATGGCATTCTCGGTATTTCCAGTGTCTGCAGGTCTGACCACTGACCGCCGCTGGATAACTGTCAGTGGCTGGAAATACTCCTGGAAAATCCAACATTCACAGCAGACTAGGAATGTCAGCCATCTTCCTTTTTTTTTTTTACATAGTTACCTAAATTGGCTCCTTTGCCATCTGACTGTAATCCAGCACTTTCTAGCTTCAGAGTTTGGAAATGTGCTAAAAAACGTGTCCATAGTGTCTAATTAAAAATAGTTTGGTACTTGAATACATAGTTATTACTTTCTTATTCTTGGATCATATAGTTCTTGGTGTAACTTTTTAAAGGTCAGTCTTTTGAGTTAGCTTGGTAGCCTCCAGTGGAAACTTCAGGAAGTACTGACATTTTTACACTGGAGTATTTTTCACACTTAAGTACAACGAATACCCCTCTGTGTCTACATTTTAGACACAACATGCTAACTGGTTGCCCCTTTTTCACTGTATCAGGCCACAAGAGCACATTAACTACAGGCTACTTTTTACAAGCTTAGCCTGCTAGCTGCAGTTCACTATGAACATTAACACATAGTCAAATTGTGACTTCTGTCTTGAGTTAAATGTAGAAAAAAAGACATGAAAAAAAGAAAAGAAAATCTCTCTCTTACTCAATCCATTAGTTTAAGATATGAAGGGAAAAAAGCTCTGCTATCAGTCCAAACATTCTTGGACCATTAAGTGTTGTTATGATGAATGCAGGACGTTCATATTACAGCTTCACTTCTCATAAATGTTCATTAAAGTGGCACCAAGTAACATCAAGAATCCAGTGGAAACAAAAAACCACATCGTAGGATGATGCTTGTTTAAATATTCTCCTCACAGAGTCACTGTGATTGGCTAGTCATGTGCAAGCCAACTATGGCTGAAACATTTAAAAGACATATTGTAGAGCAGGGCACTCATAGACAAAGGTCAGACACATTTATGAAAAGGAAGATTTCAGTTTAATGTCACATGCAATCATCAAAATGTCTTATTATTTTACAAATGTTTATGAAACACTGTGTGCAACCTCTATTGGCTTGAGGGCACTAGAAACTAATATCTGAAACAGGACCCATAAATAAGTGATTGGCAGATTGTGTCCCCAAATTACCACAGTGTTTTCACAAGGCTCTGTCGCTACTTTCATGTAATCTAATTTCAATAGATTGCTGGCTGCTCTCCCTGTCAACCCCCACAGGGAGTTTCTCTGCAGTTATATACGTGTTTGTGCGTGTGTGTGTGTGTGTGTGATGTTGAAAAAAAATTCCTGTCCTCGATCACTCCACTCTCCAGCAGCCTCTCACGTCTGAATTGAGGCCAGATGCTTTGAGATGCTAAAGAGCCAACCTGTCTGCTGTCAGACCGTCTGACACACAGAACTCACTCACTCTTTCACTCATTCATTAACTCTTTCTTTCTTTCTTCCTATCTTCCTTTTTCCCACTTCTCTTGTGTCTCTTTCTCATTTGCATAAATGATGTGGGCCTCCGCTGCCATTGCAACACTTCCAAAAGGAGTAGGAAGCTAAAACAGCTACTAGTTTTTGTAAAAGAAGATTAGGGGGGGAAATTTAGCTGTGGGAGGATGTTCTGCCAATTACGCCATACCAAACTCATTTTTTATAGAAACTTTACTTCTCCTTTTGTGTTACATGGTAACATGGTTTCATGAAGTCAGATAGCTACAAGGCATGGATGCAAGAATTCGAAAGTTTTGTTAAGACACCCTGTTAGATTGCCAAAAAGGACAACATCACCCCAACTTGAATGAAAGGAAACTTGGCACTGAGGTGACGGGTTAATGAGGCCTCAGTAGTCACACACACACACACACACACACACTTGCACAAACGGCGAGATTTTAAAGCAAATCCATGTGGGGGTAGGTGACAGTGAGCCACCACGCAGACAGACAATCATTGTGTTGGAATGGAGGCCTATTATAACCTCAGGTCTTCTGGCAGAACATTAAAGGACCTCTCTTATTTTACACTTGGGTCGGCTGACTTCATCCCAATACCATTTTCTTGCCTGTTTGAAGTGTTATTGTGCAGTTTCAGTCAGTATGACAAATGATTGGGATAGTAGTTCAAGTGAAAACTGATTGCCTGGTGAGGTATTATGTGTGTCAGTGTGCTGCTGCCTTGCCTGTGCTTGTGGATTTCCTTTTGTCAGCAGCCGAGGAGGATTATTGTGACTCACCTGGCTTGTGGATTTTCTCTTTACTGAACTGTCTGTCTGTCTGTCTGTCTGTCTGTCTGTCTGTCTGTCTGTCTGTCTGTCTGTCTGTCTGTCTGTCTCACTCTCTCCATCCACAGAGATCTCAGGATTAATCAAGGCCACCCAGGCTCTGTGTACATAAGTAGGATATTTCTCCTGGTCTGAACAAGCTCAAACTGTTTCATAACATCCTGCTTTAATATGGAAACTCCTCTCCTTTTTTTGTACCCTCCTGGAAGTGACTCCCCATTAAAGAAGAACAAACACTTTTTTTATGAATGGTCCTGATTATAGCTTGAATACTGATACTTTTGCCCTCCATAGAGTGCCTGCTCCAACACACGCATTTTATACCTTTCACCTGTTGCTTTGGTCTTCACGCTGGCTTTTCCCTCGGTTAGACACGCTGCTGTGCTCATGTTAAAGAAGGGTCAGATGAAAATCTAGCTGCATAGACCAGTGAGCAGGGAGTTGAGGGAAATGGGGGATGGAAAAGGAAAGAATGACAGGAGAGCGGTGAAGCAATAATCCGACCCAGGAAGAGAGGAAAGGGATATGGGGGAAAATAGGAACAGGAAGGAACGATGAAAGTGGAGGAAGGAGGTGGAAGACCCTTGAAATATGGCAGTTTTACTGGGATCAATATTTGAACCTTCAACAACAAATTTCATTTCATCAATAGATGACTTTGTGCGGGATGAAAGGGATCCATTTTATTGATAAACATGAAGATCGCCAAACTTTACAGAACACTTCAGCACTTTGAGTGACTCTGGTGTTAGCTTCAAATTTACAGTTTGTCTTGTCCCTGTTGTTTGTTTCTTTCTACAAACAACAGGAAAAATTTAATTGGTATTAAATGTCATAAATGGCAGTCGGTCTGTGCACTCAGCACAACTGCAAATCAGTGGCAAAGGGTGACAACATACACCTATAATGTCTCAGCTTTTACGGGATGGGGACAAGAAAGTCCACTGAAGCTCCTGTATGTGTGTCCTTAGCCATAAGGTCACATTGTTAATGCATGGTGACAATTCTTTTACTTTGTGTCTCTTATCTTAACAATATCTGAGACCCACGGTGGAGGGAAGAAGATAAAAAAGAGCAAATAAAATCGACACAAGTGAAATTTCCATTACTCAGCAGTAGAGGGGATGGGTTTTGATAGGAAACAATGTCTGCCTTCACATTTGATTTCCCTGCTGGGAGATCTTAAGGTGCTCAGACTTCTGTGCCTGTCTGCTGGCCAAATCATGTCCAAACTGGATTACAGTTGCCAAGTGTTGCTAAGATCTCAGGGCCTCTTTGGAGCCTCTCTTTCAGGACTACCTGGTATTGGAATTCCCCTTAAACCCCCTGCACAGCCCCCTCCTCCTCCTACCAGCCTGCCTTTGTGTCCTTGCTCCTAAACCCACTTCTGCTTGGTTCTTGCTTTTTCTGACTCTCTCCTGTGCCCAGCAGAGTCTCCGGAACAGCTCAGAGGTTGCGTGTGATTGCAGTGCGTGATCTCCTGCTGCAGAATAATGGGCTTTTTCTCTCCCTTGTTATTAACAGACTTATCATAACAGGATTATTTCCCGTCACAATCCCCACCTCTGGATCTTGTTAGAAAGCTACCTGGGAACCTCTTTCTTCTGTCAGTCCTGCTCACACTCATCCAGGGGCCTGTCAGTGGCATGCGGAGGACAAACCTTCACAACCCCCTCGATGTATTCACGGCTCCTTTCAGAGGCAGTGGGGCTGATTTAAGCTATTCAGCATCATTTGATAGTTTAAAAGTGTCAGGATGTGGTGTTAAGTGGCCCCTGGTTGACCCCATAAGAGTTGGCTGCACCACTATAGGAGTTATTTTTGAACACTAAGTCAAATGCTTTGCAGAGAGAACGCCTCATGAAAGACTATCAGAGTGATTTCAGGCACTTGAGATGCTTACTATTATTAGAGATGACTGTTTTGTTTCTTTTCCTCTCTTGTGCTGCTGACAGCAGAGGAGGATGCATGTAACGAGGAAGGTGGAGGAAGAGGTGAGGTTGGCGGTAGGAATGGTGGAAGCATTTTTGTTTTACTTTTTTTAGAGGAATGCAGTGGGAGGCAAAGAGAGAGGAACAGCCAGTGAGAAACATCCGAGGGAGAAAATTGGCTTTTTGGATTTGTTGCCAGAGTAGCCGGAACAAAACCAGACCCTTGAAGGTCACAGGGGTGGGAGGAGAGAATCAGACCAGCTCCTCCCATCAGGGGGTCACAGAGAAAGGGCTTGGGGGGTCACGGTTGACGGTCTCAAGGGGTTGTTAATTCTATTATCCCTGCCTGAGAGGTCCTTGTCAAGGCTGGGAGAGAAGGAGAGGTGGGAACGGCAGGATAAAAGGCAAAAGGAGGTTGTGTGGCGAGATTACTTTGAAATGGGAAGTGATCACATAGCACAAATATCTTTATCTCTTTGACTCATGTGAACTCATGAAGTCTGGCTTTACTTTTTAACCTCTCTTTGATCCCTGTCACGTACACACAGATTCAGAGTTTAGTTCACGTGGGTTAAACTTTCTCATCCTTTACTTAATGATAATGAACAAATACCAAACACCAAATCCCATTAGATATTTCTCTTCTTACCTTTAAGTTCTTTCTTGTTCTGTTTTATTCCATTATGTCTTAACTGTTCTGCTAAAAATGAATATTCAACCATGTGTTCATATGTTAGCAAAATCACATACTTAAAAGCCTTGCTTTTAAGTTCCAAGACCTCCTAACTTGCCACCTCTGCACATCTGGCCAGTTACTACCTACCTACCTCTTGAAGGCATGGACAATTTACACAAATTTAATTCTAAAGTGACCTTTATACTTCAAACTAATTGCTAGCTTGACCTTGGAAAAAAAGGAGACCCGCTCATAACTTTCTCACACTGCTACTGAAGGGGGCTGCAAACAACAAAACCACTGTTTTACATATGGAAAGAGTTGTTTTTAAAGAGTACAGACAACTGCACATCCCTGGGTTTCATTAGCCAACTGTGTGGAAGCTCTACTAACTGGGTGAACGTCGAGGTTCAACTCTGTGGAGGTCTCTGAGGAGAGATCGTGTGAAAAGTTACAAACTTTTCCTGTTTGTACCAATCGTCTGCCCTTTACTGTGTCCATTTGAAGAAAGTCTCTAAATGTGGACTTTGTTTATGATAAGACAAATAGAATGATTAAAGGGATACTTCACCTATTTACATGAAGCTTTGCCCTGAGACAAGGAAAATGTGTTTTTCTTTGCCTGGAAGTTTTCTTCATGTGATGCAATATGACGCTTTTTGCATCACATGAAGAAAACTTTCAAGCAAAGAAAAACACATTTTTCTCGTCTCAGGGCAAAATGAGGGTTGGATTCATGACCATTCTCCACTACTACCATGTTTCTAATGATACAAAGCTTCATGTAAATGGATGAAGTATCCCTTTAACACACACCACAGCTAATAAAGTTTTTTTTTTAAAGAATGTCAAGACTATAAGAATTTTTACAAGTAGTAGTAGTGCTTTACTGTAATGTTGCTAGATTATTAAAGAAATACATATTCTGAGTCACAATATGCAGACGCCTCTTGCTACTAGCTGCAATCTGATAACAATTTGTTCGACAAAAACTGGTGTTCATATACTTCTATGGCTATCATATGTGTGGGTTTATTTTTGACAGTTCAGCTGCTTTGTTAATTTCATTTTTGTATCCACACTGCAAATTAAGTGTGAGTGGATGTTCATTTACTTTCCCAGTGCTGTATGTGTGCACATTTGTAGCCCTGACAGACTGTGTGCAGCCATCGCTGGCATGGATTATTCCACTTGGCCAGACAGATTTGGTTTGGCACGACAGGCTCAGGATATGTGTCCCCTCTCTGTCCCGCGGGGACATCTAACACTGATAATACTATCTGCAAATGTAAGACTTAATCTGCTGCCTCTTACTGTGTTAATATTATGTATTCATGTTCCTCATCCTAAAAATAGAGCTGAGACCAAGTGAGGCCCTGATTCTGCCTTCAAAGATGTTTTGATAGAATTGTGAGCGTTGTGATCAGCAGACAGTGAGGGGTTCGGTTTTCAAATCGCTTTAGTTGCAGAACACAGATGAGTGCTCGCCAGGTTCAGACGGGGACGTTCAGGAAAATTTCAGAGCAGCAGCACATGGTGATGACCGTGACTCATTTTCTCTCCATGTGTCTGTTTCATCCTGAGTATTTACTTAATCCATCCTCTTTTTCTTTTCTTTTTTACCTCCCTGCCGTTAATGACACTGACAATTAGCATCAGAGATGAAGAGTGTGTTTAATGAAGGGTGGGACTTTGCTGTGGGGGGACTGGGGACCCACTCCCTCTGGGGAAATCTTTTAAATAAACAGCTGTAAAGTGGCTAAGGCGGTTATTTTAAATCATTTCAAAAAGGCAAAATGAATTATTTGAGAGACACATATTACAGCTAAGCAGGCTTAAGGGCCATCCACTTGGTTGTGAAGACATGGGCAAATGAAAAAATGGAAATCCTTTTCAACAGAGCATTTCAAACATGTTGCATTAAAGCAGTTACTTTTGAAAAATGAAGCAAATGCAAAGGTGCAACAAAGCAAAAGTTCCTTGAGTGTCCACTTGAAGCTGACTGCAAAAAGCCAAGGACTCCCTATTAGAGCACATATTGCAATGCCCATTTTAACAGCAGAAGTAAACACATTTACAGCTTGGTACAAAAAACAGCCAGCCTTTTTTTTTGTCTCTATTGCTCTTCTTTAGTGCTACAAACTGCACAAGGAGGGAATTGTTTTCAAACATAACATTTAGAATTCATAAAGGCTGAGAGCTGTGCATAATTAGACCCAAAAATGTTTGTAACTGATTCGATTGACAGGCAGGCATGTTGGAGCTGTTTCCCAAGAGGCTAGGCTTCATTTTTAGATTATCCTGTTACTACTGGCCTTAAACTGTTGGATTTTTAAAAGTTGTTTTCATCATTTGGAGAACGCTAGTGTAGCGTAACTTAAGGGTGTATTAAATTGGGCGCCAGACAGACCACTAAGTCCGTCAATACATTATATGAAAGTAAATTAAAGCACACTACGAAGCAAAATTAAATCAAGTTGAAATCCATATATTTAACACAAATTCAGGACAAACAAACATTTCATTCTTTGGGTAACTTTTGAAACACAACATAACCAAAAATGTCCCAACACTTTGGGGTTTTATAACCCTCAAAAAACAGTCCAAAGTTTATGTCCGTTCAAAAAATGAAAAATACATTAATGAAGCAAAAGGAGCTTGAGAGCTGAGTGGGTGTGTGTGGGGGAGTGTGTGTGTGGGTATCTTATAGTGGGTAAAAAGGAAGGGGAGCCTGGTTTGGGAAAACAGGGGAAGTCTGGAGATGAGGTAGGAGAGAGAGGGGGGGATATCACCTGTCCAGGGTTTTTTGGAGTAGAGAGGTTGAGTTGACAGTCGTCTTCTCCCAGTCATTCAAACATGAACTGATCCATGCCGACTGGATCATGCAGATCCCAGCCCTCAACAATCCCAGTAGAACCCACAGTGGTTGAAAGATCCAGAGAACCAAGGCAAAAAACTCCAAAAGTTCAGCACCTCCACAAAAACATTAAAGGGCTTTACCTCCTTTCCACCTTTCTCCTTTCTTCTCCACTGTCTGTCTCTTTTTTCCTGTTTTCACTCTCACCTTTCCCCAGGTGCAATCACTCCTAATCTTCTTCCCTCCAAGACACGCCCCTTTTTTCCCCTTTCCACTCTCACACCTTTCCCAGGTGCAATCACTCCTAATTTCTTTCCCTTCAATGACACGCCCCTTTTCCCTCTGCTGTGCAGCAGGTTGCCTCTGCACCCTGACTGCTACACTAGAGAGATGATGAGCTAGATGTGCACGTGTGAGCAACAAAGATATTAATTCAGCCAACTCAATGCCTTCTTCTTTGATAGTTGGTTGGAGTCAGTATTTCCAAAATGACAATCCCTGTCCAGGCGTCATATCACCTCTTCAGACACCAATGGTTCACGTCACTAAGACTAGGTTTTTGTAGACAGTATGAAACATTTTTTTTAGTCTGACAGTTTAACCAATGGTTGCCTTTATATAGAGTATACATTTAAAATGCTTTCTTTTTTCTCTATCTCGTCAGAGTGTTTGGCGTGTCTGAAGCCGTTGGGGTGCCATGGCTCTGGTTCAGGCACTTCCTGTCACTGTGACTGACCACCCCAACCCAGGTCTTGACGTCCAGCAGTGCCGGCCACTGTCATCCCATTCCCCCTCCGGCCCTTGCCCTGGCCCCTGTGGTCCCTGCAGCTCTGGGACAGCCATGGGTTCTGTCAGCAGCCTCATATCAGGCCGGACGTACCAGGAGAGGCACTGCCGGGCCGCCAGCGAGTTCACCACCAAGTCCCGCCGCTCCACACCGGCCACCAGCTGCTTCCGACTCCAGGATAACACCCTCCGTAGCACGAGCTCCCTAGAGCAGCTGCTGGCTATCAGCAACCAAACACTTCCCCAGGCCCAAGTTCTTCCTCCACCGCTGCCCACCAAAAAGCAGCCAAGGCCAGGTAACTCTGCTGGGACAGGCAGTGGAACAGTTGCAGGAGTAGTTGGTGCTGGTGAGACTAATGGGAACTTTGGGCATGTGAGCAATGAGGGGGTTGCTGGGGACTGGAAAGACAACCAGGCACTGGCAGCTGTGAGCCCATGCAGTGACTCTGAGGACCAAAGGGACAACAGGACACTGAATGGCAACATTGGAGGGCCCCCTCCTAAACTCATCCCAGTTTCTGGACAGTTAGAAAAGGTAAGAGGGGTAGATGGGTGATAAGTCTAAAAGCTAATACATGTTTTCAAGGCTAACACTGTGGGGTGTCTGATTAGACTTACTGGGTGATAAAGTGTTTGAGACTGCTCTGCAAGCATTTCTTTAGATACTATGGTACTGGGACAAATTTAAAGACTCGGAATAAAACCTACCAACATCTAAGGAAGATCAGAAACCATTTCCGTATTCCTACTTATAATTAGCTCGGTTTTATGTGGAGTAGAAAACTGTTATCCTGTGGTGTAAAGAAGACCTTCAGCATGATATTGAATTCCACTCCCCTTCCTTACCTGAACGTATTCATATATACACACACAAATGTCTTCTTTACATGCTGTGACATCAAATATCATAGCAAGGACATATTTATTGTATTACAAACCGTAGTCATGAGTATTTTTGCTGCATGTGCTCCCTTTTTTTAACAGCAGGTTGCCTCAGCTGTCTGATTGGCTATTTATTATCATTGATCTTGAGGAAACTTAATCAGCGGCCTGACAGGCTCACATGGACCATTTGACAGCTCCTCACCTTGCTCAGACATCATGATCAATGTTGGGGCTCACTTACAATCAGTGATGTAATTATTCGAAGTTGAGGAAGATCGTTAAGAAAAATGCTTACAGAACATGTTGAGGAGCTTTCGTCCCCTCTGTCTTCATCTCCTCCTCATCTTCCTCTTTGTTTATCTGCCCTTTAATCAGATTTCCTCTGTCCTCTCCTCTTTCACTTTCCCCCTCTTGGCTGGTTTTGTATGTTACATGATAGGAAAATCATTAAGAAAATTGTGTAATGAAGCCCATGAATATCAATTAAACCAAATTAAACTAATCAGAGCCTGGAGGGCTGACCTGCCAGCATATCACTCACCCCTTACTAATGAGTTTTATTCAGCCGTTGCTAATTAGCATAGCTTTGCTTTTATAAATCACTTATGATTTCAATTTTTTTTAAATTTTAGAACATGGAGAAAGTGCTGATCCGTCCTACGGCCTTCAAACCAGTTGTCCCCAAGAACCGTCACTCCGTGCATTACTTATCACCGAGGCCAGGGGGAAGCAGTCTGTCAGAGAGCCAGGCCAGCCTCAACCTCCTGCTGCCCCTTGGAGGGTCCAACAGCTCCCATAGCACAAATGGCAACGGAGGGAGCAGCACTTCAAGCTCCGATGGTAAGCGCAACTCCTTCAGCGGAGGTCGAAATGCTCGGAGCAGCCAGTCCTGCTCCATGTCCGATTCAGGGAGGAACTCCCTCTCCAGCCTCCCTACTCACAGCAGCACGGGCTACAGTCTGGCCCCCAGTGAGGGCTCCAGCTCTGGGTCTGGTACCGGGGGGCAACTGGAGCCCTCCAGTCTGGGTAGAAACACTTCAGGTGGGAGTGGGAGCCATAACCACACTAACTCAGACAGTGGACGCTCCTCGTCCAGCAAGAGCACAGGCTCGGGGTCGCTCAGTGGGCGCGGGCAGCCCCTGTCGGACAGCGGGTCCTGTGGCCACTCGCCGCCACCGGTGGAGGGCTATGAGACGGTGGTGAGGGAGCTGGAAGAGAAGCTGAGGGAGCGAGATCTGGAGCTCCAGCAGCTCCGGGAAAATCTGGATGAGAATGAAGCTGCAATTTGTCAGGTGAGATATCAAGACATTCACACTGACTAAACTGTGGTCAAATACCACAGCTCTTGTAAAATACCCAATAAAGAAAATGATGTCATTCTGATGTAGTACAAAGAAACACTAATTGGTGCCCTTTGCTCTGAAAGGTGTATGAGGAGAAGCAGCGGCGCTGTGAAAGAGAGATGGAGGAGCTGAGACAGAACTGTTCAACGAAGATGAAGCAGACCTCTCAGAAGGCTCAGAGGGCACAGCAGGTGCTACAGTTACAGGTTTGTGTAGATTCATCCTTAAGATGCGAGTCTCAGGATTCATAATCTGAGGCTTCACGTCTTGACTCTGCATCGACCAAACTGCTCCAGTGTGTAGGGCAGATATGCAAAAAATGGATCTGTGTGTGTTTTTAGGTGTTTCAACTACAGCAGGAGAAAAAGAAGCTGCAGGAAGACTTCTCCTCTCTGCTGCAGGACAGAGAGACTCTGGAGAGGAGGTGTGCCACCATCCAGAGGGAGCAGACCCAGCTGGGTCCACGGCTGGAGGAGACCAAATGGGAGGTGAGAGAGAGTCAGACCCTGGAAAAGGTGTTAGATTCAACACCTCTCACTCTACTGTTGACTCACTAATAAAGCATTAATTACCCTTTAAAGAAAGACATTAAAATACATCAAACTAGGTTAAATTAACCTAATTCATGCTTCTAATCATGGCAGGAAGCTAGGTTTACCTTTCAAGGAATAAACAAATCGTCATTTTTCCAGGGTTTGGAGTGCTCTCTCTGAAGTTTTTTCTCTGGTCCTTTCAGGTATGTCAGAAGTCAGGAGAGATCTCCCTCCTTAAGCAGCAGCTGAAGGAGATCCAGTCAGAGCTTAGCCAGAAAGCCGGAGACATTGTGGTGCTGAAGGCTCAGCTGAGAGAGGCCCGTTCTGAACTGCAAGCTAGCCAGGCTCGATCCCAGGAGGCCCAGGCTGCCCTGAGGACGCGAACCTTGGAGCTGGAAGTCTGCGAGAACGAACTCCAGAGGCGCAAGAGCGAGGCGGAGCTGCTTCGTGAGAAAGTGTGCCGTTTGGAGGAAGAGTCTGTCCGCCTACGTGACACCCTTACTAATCATAATGGACATCTACCTGGAAATGTAAATATGAAGGGCCAATGCATGAGCCTCACCCTTCAGCAGAGTAGAAGTATGGGAGGCAGAGGAGGTCCAAGTCCCTGCATGTACCGTGATGGAGATGAGGCTCATCTGGTGTGGGGAGGAGAGAGTGATGAAGCAAAGGCTCAGAGGCAGAATGCAGAGGCAGTGCTGGGACTCAGACAACAGGTACACATTTCTATTGTCCCTCTTTTCCAGGCATCAGTACTAACTACACTCATACCGTTCCTATTTTATACCCATCATGAATCACTATATGATACAATAAAATACAATATGAAAATGTAGTACGATCTGATACAGTGCGGTATGGTAGGATAGGATATGACATGATACACTTTCTCACCCCCTGTGGAAACTTCCGTTGGACTTAATCACTTCTCTGTGTTTCATAAGAATATGTCCCTTTTAAGATGCACATTATAACTTTTAAAAACAAAGTATTCTTCTTTAGCTTTGCAGTTTTATCTTTAGCAAGACCTATCTTTTTTTTTTTACTACAAAACATGACATGGAGTATAAAGTCCTTTCTTTCGGCCTCATGATGTTTCTCAAGTTAACTAACATTTTCTTTTGCGCTTTACAGTAAGGAAGCATTGTACCCTTTTGAAGTATTGAAGTATTGCTGGTTTTTGCTACATTTCTCTTTCTGTGTTTCTCAGGTGGACAGGCTGAAGGCTGAACTCATGTACGAGAGGAGAACGAGTGAGGAGCAACTTTCACACTTTGACGATGAGAGGCGGGTGTGGCACGAGGAGAAGGAAAAGGTTAAATGTTTTTTCTTGTTTGTCAATATGTGTTTATCATCAATTCCTTGATAAACCAAGGTTATTTAAACATTTCTAAAGAATACTTAAATAGTCTCTGTGTACTTACTTACTGTTCCTCTCTGCACTTAGGTAATCCGCTATCAGAAACAGCTGCAGCAGAATTACATCCAGATGTACCGTCGAAACCGGGATCTTGAGCGAGTGACGAGGGAGCTGAGTCTGGAGCTGGAGAACAGGGATATGGAGGACTACGAGGTGCACAGTGGCAGCAACGACATCCACTTTGAGGAAATCACCGCCACTGAGATCTAAAAGAGAACCCTCACACTAACAGTAATGTGCGCACAGGAACATGAAAACACAAGGACTTCGAGGATGAAAACCAAACATTGAAACTCCAGGCTAAATACTGCACTACCTTCAACATGGCGTATCCTGGACCACAGAGCAAGCACTCACCACTTATCACTGTCAAAAGGGAGATCTTCAAAAGGTGCATTATTAATAAGCACTCCAGTAAATCCTTATAACGTGTCTCCACCCCGGACTCTTTATTTTTTTTTTAAATGTGTTTTTCCACTATAAAGCCAGCACAAAGACCTTTTTCCAAAACTGTGTTTCCTATTTAGACCACGTTCAAATCAGGGTATCTGAAAACAACAAGGAAAATAAAGCAAAAAAAAAAAGAAGCTACTATATGCACAGCAATCTGGTCAAAGCAACGTCACACCTTTTTCTTGGTAGCACACAAGGTTAAACAGACGGCCACCAGCATGCATAGAAGGATGCATCATGACAACACTCCTGCTGTCCACAGCCACCGCTACCGGCTCTTAATGATTCAGAATTCACAATGTCAGATGATCAGCAGTTTATGCATTTTACAAGTTATACAAGAACAAGACATTTCCTCAGCACTGTTTTTTTTTCTTCCTGTTATCGCTCCAGAGAAATGCAGTGTAAATGGTCACCACCTGCAATGAAAGGATCTGCTCACCAAGGAGAACATGGTGTCTTTTTTGCACAATGGTTCAGCTCACTTTTGTTTGCGATACAGCCAGTTTGAACATTTGTTTCTTGGTTGGACATCCTAATCTGTTATTTTCACTCCAAATCCATAGGACACAAACGTATAAAGAAATGCTTATTCTGAAAGTGACTCACATCATCTGGATCACCAAGAGTCACATTTGATCACTCTGTCTACTCATTTATACAATGCTGCAGTTTCTGACATAAACATTTACATTTTACAATTATGTAGCACTATAGAAAGCAGACTGTAGCATTGGAGATGTCACAAAGAGGCTGCTGATTCTCCTCTTTGTCTTTTTCTGCCTCTGTCTCCATGTCTTCTCTCTTTTGTCTCCAACTCTGCTTCTTACTCAACTATTTTTGTAACGGTGAAAAACGCCTCAGCAGTCTGTATCAGGAATCTAAAAATGGAGCTTAGTCTTTTACTTTAGATGTGACGTCACTGAAGAATTTAAGCCAGTGTTTGAACTGTAGGCATGATTACTCAGATTTTCCGTTTATTCCCCTTTGTTCCCATTAGTGCTCTTTCTTGAGCTTTTTGCAGCCCAAAGCCAAAATAACACATAAAGTCTTCCTAGTCTCACCATAGACTATAATCTTCACTGACTCCTATACAGATAACGAGACTGGCATGTCTGCATGTCTTTATTATATCAGATTTCTGAAGAGACCTGTTGAGATACTGGTGAGATGTTAATTTACAGAGGCAGATGCTCCATTGTGAATTGTTCTCAAGGCAGGTTGGCTGTTCAAGCCCTTAACTGACCTCATTTATATGGCGGCCATTTTCCAATCCAATGTTTCTCAGGGTTGGAAGCTCTTTTAATGTGATACTGTTGGCTATAGATCTCAAGTTTCCATCAACTGCTTCTTGATTGGTTAGCAAGTAAAAAGACAATCAACGTTAAAAAAATCTGGGGGGACATCATTTCAATTGAAATTCACATATTTGGAAACCATTTAAGCTTACATTAGCATTTAGCAACTTACTAGACATTAATGGCAGTAGCATTGACTGAAGGTGATACTAGAGTTTGTTTTGTCACACAATACAAATGAAAACGTGTAAATCAGCCAATGCAGTTTTAGTTAGAATTTAACATCCTACATAACAGCACAATATCACGTTTTCTATTGAAGTCATAATCTTCCTACACAATCCAAATGAGAGGAGTTAACTTAAAGGTAATGTAATATTAGCTAAGAGTAACCTTGTTACACAACATAAAAGGAAAATGGATAGTTAATAGTTAATAATAGTTGCTGCTTGCCCTCCTAGCTGCTGAAATGCTAAAGTAATGTTATCTCGGGAGTGGTTAGCTAACATGGTTTAACTATCATTTGCATTTTTAGTTGTTCATTAATCAAGAAGCAGTTGAGTGATAAATATTTTTATCACTATTTTTAGAAATATTTCATTTGTATGACAATCTGGATTACAGTACAGCAGCAGTATTTGAGCTTCCCACTGTGAGAAAAACATGTTGAGGAAATTGGCTGCAGTGTAAATATGGTGTATCAGTTAGCGTGGAGCATGTTTATTTTAAACTGGGATTCTGTGTTTTCCCACAGTATATGCAGGGCTGTAAAACACTGAGCATTGTGGGTCTCTATATAAAAACAAGTATAGTGGGCTGAGAACTTTTATTTTACAAAGAGTCTATAAAATTGAATAATAGTCAAATGGAAATCTATATAATGGAGGAGATGTTGTATATTTTTTTATATATAGCACCTGAAGATATTTTGTTGTAGTACAAGTATAAGTGTTGGTTTAATATACAAAGTATAAAGACTTCTATATAAGAAAATATATCTTATCACATACCAATATTTCAAATGATGGATCAGTTTCAAATGGAGGCGGCAGCAAAGAAAGAGTGCACCTAATACTGTAATGCATGAAAAATGTTTACATTATATAATCTTTGTGACACAACTTACACTCTAATGACCAAACTTTGCATCTGTTAAAACAGTTTTCATTTGGGCTCTGTTGTCTCTCCATTTCGATTGATCTTTCGTTTGATCGTCAGTATCATAATATGTCACATGGTTCATGTCTTCATTGTTGGGTTTTGTGCACGTCAATTGTCTGTTAGTGAATAAGTCACTCAAAGATGACCCTTTTTGTGTATTAGTCAGGGAAGGTCAGCTCTGATATTATGTGAGAAAAGGTTGTTTCCCATACTTTAAAATTCAGTTGAACCCCTTGCAGAAAATCTGATCTGCAAACATCAATTATAATACATTTTGAATGCTATTTCCAGAGGCTTATTGAAAAATGTTAACATAAAGCCTCGGAAAGCACCTTTGAATGGAAGAAGTTGGGTTTGTCCAACCATGTCTGAGTTGACTGAGCACAGATGGTACAGGTGTATCTTCAAACCAAAATGAGTTCTTCACTGAAAGTTGTTTATGCATCATTGATTTCCTTCTCCTCTTTCAGTTCTATTCATTGTTGCATAAACGTTTTCTATGTAAATATGTAAAACACTTCATAGTCTAACAGAGTGACATTGTCTTTTATTCAGACAAGTATCTATTTCAAATGTAGCCACTGTGACTAGACCAAAGCAACCTAACACCTTTCTTTCTTTTTTGTGGCTTTTTTTTTCTCATCCTCGTGTGCATTTTTTTTATGTTTACTTACATTGTGTCTCCAGTTATTCATAAAATATGTAGTTGTAACTGTATATTTTTATGTGTACATGTCTTGTACAAATGACTGTGTTTTTAATTAAAGAATAAGCTGTCACCTTAAATTGACTGCTAATTACATTTTCTTACACTGTGAGCATGGGAGGATGAAAAATACTGACTGAGCTTTGTAAGTGCTTTGTAATAACTGAAAGGCATATGCACACAAAAAATATTTTTTAAAACCTTTAATTGCATGTCTGAATAGCAACATTTCACCTTTTCTTACATTTATTAGACCCAAGTTTATGCAACATTAATTAGTGTTTTCCCCTCTGGCTGTCTGCAGAAGTAAGGCACTATATGCACACTACAGAATATTTCACTTACCTTCCTGCCAAATTCTCCTATGCCCTTCTTTGATTTAATCTGTCTTCATGTCTTGCATTTCTCTTTGACATGTTTTTCCAACTCCTCCCCATGTCTGCATAAGCTCAGCCCTCAGCATGGTGTAATTAAGCCTCTAAAGTGGCGGATTGGTTCAGAGCACAGGCACTCCTGCCAGAATAATACAGCAAAAAGTACCCACCAGAAATTTGGAATAATCTCTCCCCATGACATCCCCTAAACCCAAACTATCAGTTTTGACATAATACAGGGGATTAATCTGGGTCTAAATCTATAAATCTGATAAAACAGGCTTGGGTAATCTCCCTCTGGAAGGCCTGCAGGACTGAGATGATCCAACTTAAAAGTGCAAACCAATGGGTCTACAGTTGGAAAGTGTCATGAGATCACTTGACGTATCATGCAGTGGCACAACTTCAACCAGGAAGAAATTCATGATCCACCCGAAATAAAAAAAACATTATTTACTTTTTTATCCCGTTAATATGCAATGAATGGTTTTTGATAATGTTGACTATGAGTGTTATAAAAGTAGTACAGTTGAACAATGTATATCTCAATTTATTGTAGCAAAATCTCCATTTGATAACTTCTTTGAACCCACTTTGACATATTTTCTCCTTAAAAAATGTGTCTGTTCATCAATTCCTCATTTTAAAGGAGATCTACCTGTCCCCATGTTTCCTCCTCTGTAGTGAATTGTGTAGTTGATTCACTCCCACAGGGGTTGCATGGTTTATGTCCTTCACGCCTGAGCTCCTGCCTCGCTGTGAGACACTCAAAGGTTAGTCTGCAGGTCTCATGGGGCCGGTGTGGGCGGTAAGGACCTTTGGAACCTTCACCACAAAAACCATCGGGTCTTTGGCCTTGTTGCCGAACGCTTGGCGAATAACATCCACTGCGTGCTGATGAGTCACTCCCTGCAGACTCTCGCCATCCACAGACAGAAGTTCATACCCAGCCTACAGGTGTACACAAAGAAAATGGTAAAACTATGCAAAACAATATATCAACATGAAATAGGATTATTATTTAGTCCTTATTAGCCAAATATCTTTGTCTCCCTCGTCTCTGTATCCTTTTTTCTGTAGAAATCTGTCTCTTTCCACGGCAACGTTATAAATAGTTTCCATAAATTTGCAGTGTTTTCTTTAGCGAGGACCTGATTTATGCCATAGAGAATTGTGCCTCTCTTCTTAGTTTTATGTATTCACAATGAAGGCCGTCACTATTGCACACATAAAGGTTCCCCTTCAGCACAAGGTTGTTAGAAAAATAGCATACACTGAGACAAGCATATGTGTGCCCACACACAGACACACACGAGTTCTCTGTTTCCTGCAGAATACGAGCAGAGAGTGACAAAACTATTGAACCCCGAGGAAAGAAACTTCCTCTGATATCATCAGCGTTTGTTGAGGATGCACCTGCCTCATGTGTTCAACCTCAGCGAAGGTTAGAAACACATAACACAATGCCACTGGCCATTGTTCTATCTCCACCTATAACGTCTTTTCCCTTTCCCTTTTCCTCTCCAGTCATCAGACATTCATTTTCCCTTTTCAGCATGAGCCCTTTGTATCTTACAGGTGTTAAATACATCTGGATAGAAATAACGTTGCCCTGATTTTGGCCTGACAGGTTTTTTGAACGGCTCAGCAGACAGTTTTATGTTCTCCACTAACCTCATAACCTGCCCTGAAATCAGGATCAAATATTTGGATTCATTTAACCAAAGAGCAGATTAAAGGTGGGTTTTTCCATTTTCAAAAGTAATTTATTTGAATTAAACAGATCCAACCTAATCTGTTGCATCCTCTTTGCAGCCTTTTTTAGAGCACATTTATGAGATTTTTTCTCTTCGAGCCAATGGATTTCACAGTCTCGAAAAATATAGCCTGTTAAAATGATTACTGCTCGCATGAAAGGATCAATGAATGATCAATGAAATGTTCATATGTTGTTCTTTCAGGCTCTTACAATTAAATTTAACAGAAGGAGAGGAGTACTCAAGTCGACATTTCTATATAGACACAGTATGTAAGCCATGCCATACTCAAAAACGTATTACACCAAAAACAGAACAATTCATTTAAATCTGACATTCAGTCAAACCCAGCTGTACAAAAAAGTACAAACATAAGAATAACATTGGCACTGAAGTAATTAGGATTCCTCCTATAAAGCCCAAATATAAATTCATCAAAAAAGACAATGTCAAATTCATGGTAACTGATTCATCTTTGTTGAGATATCTGAGTTGGACAATAGACATGTTACTCTTGATATTTTTATTTTCTAGTGATGAGTCGCACAAAACTATCTTATAGTATCATACAGCATGTATTTGCTACTCCCTGTCACACAGTTAAGAGTAGGCACATGACAACATTTTCTTTGATAAATGCAGGGGGCAGAGTCTCAAAAACAGGAATACACATGGCCACATGTCTCCACACACACAAAACAACATTCTTCACTGGGTATATGTTATCATGAGGGTCAAAGGAAACAGGATGCATGTTAACACTGAGCTGCACTGATCTCACTTCCCTCTGCAGAGTTTGGGCAGATAGCAGTGAGCCAGGGAGCTGATATGGGCCTGTTGACAAGGCTTGTTTTGAGGTGTGAGGTAGAAACAACAGATAGCAGAAGGGTGCTAGCAAGTGGCTGAATATCTGTAGCTTACACTATGACTCTGTTTTTAGCCATGCTAGCAACACACCATGCTTTCAACAGGATATGCCATTTGGTGCAGACATTAATGTTACAAACAGCTTTAATCCCTTTGAATTAGGCGAGGCACATATCTTCAGCACATTATCTTTGATATTGAAAGCTAGTTAGCATATTAAAAAAATAGCTCAAATACTACTGGGCCTAGTAGCAGTTCCTCAAAAACATTTGACAGCTGTTGACTTTGACATAGTTCATTAAAACAAGCTACAAGGGGTCAGAGTCAAAACATTTACATATCACATTTGGCACTACTTAGTTTTGTTATATTTCCAAAGCTTCAGATTCAACCGTGATGTCATTCATTTTGACGTTAATGGAGATTTCTCTGAAAACCTTACAACAGTCCTTTTAGGTTTTCTGGAGAATTTTTAAAATGTTGCACAATTATTTTGTTACACCAGCAGCCTATCATGTTTCACTTCCTGAAAGCATTCCAGCAATTTTCTTCAATAACTCAATTTTGGTCTCCATCTGAAAACATTCATTTCAAGGGCCATCTATGGGAGACCACTATGAGTTCATCCCAAAAGAAACATGACACCAGGAGGCACCCAAAAAGAATGGATGGAGTCAGGCGCAGGGGCAGGGGGGACTTGGTATGTGATCTCTCTTTATTATTTCTATAGACCACGCTGTTAAGCCTTATTTTCCTTTTCTGCCACTTTAGTTGCTCTTATACCAGAATTCTGTTCCCTTTATCAAATATGAAATCTTGATTTTGGTGTGGGTGTGTGTGTGAGTGTGTGAGTGTGTTTGTATTGCTTCTTTGAACATAAAGGCAGACATGCATACAGGAACCTGAGCAGATACTGGATGTTTTTTGTTTCTCCAATCAGACACTAAACATGTAACATTTGTCAAATGATAGCTAGCTGTAGGATATATCAGGCAAATATTTAATGTATAATTATGCTGGTGTTTGACAACTGCATCTTTTTTAAAGATTTCTTTTTGGGCTGTTGGTGCCTTTATTAGAGTGATAGGACAGTGGATAGAGATGGAAATCAGGGAGCTGGAGTGGGAGTTGACAAGCAGGAAAGGAGCCACAGGTCGTATTCGAACCGGCGCCTCTGTTGAGGACTATAGCCTCCATATATGGGACGTGCATAGTACGAACCACTGCAGCGCCCCGACTTTGAATCTTTCCAAGAATTAGCTCTTGGTTACCAGTAATGAGCGAGTGTGTGTATCAGGTGTGCTTAGGTGAAGCAGGCCAAGATCACGGATGACTGTGCAGTCGATATATTACCAATACATTAACAGACCAGCACCTGTGTACCTCATTTATAATGGAGGGGATGGGCTACTTGAGACAGTGATCTACTCATCTGCCCTCCCCTCCTCATTACACACATTCAGCCTCTCTGTCATACACTCACCTTCTTATAGCACCTACTCATAACCACAGGACAAAGAGTTAACAGATAATCCCAATACATCCAACCAGGACGCACGTCTGAAGTGCTTAAGAATCAGGGTTATGTGAAGAAGAAAATGTGCATTTTCAAAGGTTTTGTGAGTACAATTGTATTTCACTTGCTAACAAAATATTCTTGGATTTACTTAAAATCATTGTTTTAAACATTTCAGGTCAGTATTTTCTTTGTAATATACTGCAGTATCTCTTTTTGTTTCTGTCACAACTTCTCACCTTCAGAGACTCATTTGTAGATGCTGCTCCCCCTGGGAAGATTTTTTCAATCCTTATCATGGGCTGGACTTTAGACTCCATTCCTCCAGAGATACTAATACCTGAGATATTAAAAAGAAAGTAATCAGAAGGATTGCTTCACAGTAAGAGATACCCATATCATCACTAGTTTTACTGTGAATACACTCTCTTTGCTCTTGCTTTTAACTATTCCAAATCCCTGTCAGTTTAAAAATTAGTTATAGCATGCCCTCTACTGGTGATGTAATGCACATGGGATATTAAAAAACATTTAAAGAGTCTGCTTTGTTATTTTAACTAGTCTGTTTTATTCATGTTGAGGTATAAAGACTATGTTTTAGAAGCCTGCACATAGATATCCCTTAAGTCTGTTTAAAGTGATAGCAAGGCAGAAAGTTAGTACGTACCCAGAGATGGCTTGGCCTTAGAGATAGTCAAAGAGTGGATTTCATACTCCTCAGGCGTCAGACTGTGACCATTGTGTGAATGTCCATTAACCAGCTGACTGCTCCCTTTGGCCTTTGATGGACTTGTCTGTCTCTGTGGCTCAAACACATCAGCAAGCGGGGTTCTCCCTCTCTGCTGTGAAGGAACGTGTACGCTGACCTCAGTGTAGCCCTCCTGCCTGCTCCGTCGCTGATCTATACTGTCAGGGCTCTCCTCCCTCCTTGCTCTCCGATGGTCGTTTCTCACAGGTGACCTCCCTCGTTCAGTAATCCCATCTCCTCGATCAAACACTGACAGCGAGGAGACCTCATCATACAGTGACTCCCCGTTCTCCCTTCTGTTTGGGGAGCGATGGAGATGGCGCCCATGTTGGGTGCTGTGTGGGGATTCTGTGAGGAGGGAGCTGTAGATTGGTGAGGGGCTCCGGGAGCGGAAGCGCAGAGTTGAGGAGGTGTAGTTATCCACGGGTACATCCAGCAGAGGGGTGAAGGCGCGGGAGGGAGGGAGATGGCCAGACTGCTGGCTGGACAAACGTAATCTCTCCAACTCGTCAATCAGCCGACCCTCTCCTGAAGTGCCCTGGACTGGCTGCAGATGGAAGCCGCCCCTGAAATCTGGACAAACCAAAAAACAAAAAGTTCTACTTTAAACAAACATCAGATATCAGATGTTTTTCATAAGTAGAACTCCTGTATGTAAACACAGAGAACATTTACATATTCCTTACAAGACACACAAGTCTGGTTTTCTAACCAATTCAGACCCTATGATCTATAATGACAACGCTAGAAAAAGATGACGGGACAGAATGTTATTTTCTATCAATGTTATCTATCAATTTCCTTTAGAAAATAAAGGTTTCACAAAGCCATGATAAGGCAAGGAGAGGCCGTACCAGACTTAAAATACTCAGGGAGGACAGTCATATCAACAAACTGTTGGAACAAACAGATCATACTCCCCTGACTTCTAAAAGCTCCTGTTAGCTAACTATAGTCTTTACTAAGCAAAAAATCCTGCTTGTTTTTTTGAGGCAAAACTAAAATTTGTTTTAACAGAAGTGACCCACTTTTCTCATAGTGGCTCCCCCCGCATTGTTAGTGGCATGTGAAAGTGTTTGACTAGTTTAGTTAATACTGATAGATACTTAGCAGCTTCTGCTATCAGCGTGCGATGTGGTGTCAATGGGTAGGAGTGACCTGTTTTGTCATTAACGCTGAAAAGAGCAGATGTAATACAGTGATTGACAGTTCTGTTGACAAAGGAGCTCCTGTAGTGTTTGACACTGTATTTGCTAAGTAGAGCGGGTACGGCAAGAAGAAACAAAACAAATAGTCACAGTTTCCATCACTGTATCTGCTTTAAATCAACACAAGACTCTATTCTGCTGTGGACTGGACAGCCCTGAGGGATCTTTGCCATTTTATCAGTAAGTCAAAACTGTGTTTTGCTAAGAGGAAGTCAAAACTTTAGCAGAGCCTAATGCAGAAAGTCTGGCTCCAAATGACATCACCAGCGCATTATGTCAGCACCTGTCGCATCAACCATCTTCATATACAGTCAATGATATGACCTTGTGACCTCTAACCTGTGACTTTAGAACATGAGACGTCTGCAGTTTGTCAAAAGTGCGGCTGTATCGATTGTGTGTGAATGAAGAAGAGACTAAAAGCTGTTCTGTATAAGTGTCACATCAGCCAAAGAGGCACGTCTCAGTCCTTCAGCTGGCCACAGAGATGTAACATAAACCCCTGCTTCAGCGCAGGCACAGGAAACCTGAGATATACTGTGCACTGCGAGGTGTGGGTGTGTTTTTATATGAGGCTGAGAGATGGGAACGAGATAGGATGATGAGGTGTGTGGATGCAGGTAGAAGATATGAGAAAAGTGAAGTGAGGGAGGAAAAAGTGAGAGCAGGAGGAGAAGGAAACAAAAGGCGAGAGGTCTAAGCCCTTTGTGCATCTTATTTTCCACAGGGATTAGAGAAAGGCCAGAAACCAGACAGAGAGAGAGTCAGGAGAGAGAGGTGAGGTTTAGAAAGGGAACGTGTGAGAGGTAGAGGAGGGAGCAGATGTACCTGGGATTGGGGTGATGAGGTGACGTCGAGGGGTTCCACTGCGAGGGGAGCGCAGAGCTGGAGAACGCACTACAGAGAAATACATAACTAAAGCTATATCACTGGTTTTCCTTTCATTTATTTCCTGGCTTTTTCAAACAACTACATTTCTTACAATCTTTTTCTGCCATGCAAACATAAATGGTGTTTTTATCTTTACCTTGATCGAGGCAAAGTTAAGTACATTCCTCTGCTTACCAGAGCGGCTCTTGAGAACATTGTACGCCTCCAGCTCAAAGGGCATAACCATGCTGTCAAACCGACCCAACTCAGCAGTGGGTATTAGCATCCTGTGGAGGATATAATCAGTTATATACACACACACACACACTTACTTAAAAGATATAACTATTACCAATAATGTGTATCTCACCTTATTTCTCTGAGAAGCAGCAGTTTCTCCGGCCTGTCCAAAATTGCCAAAAGGGGGCGTACTAAATCTTCAATCACATTCTCCGATAAAAACTGAGAGAAACAGACGATTGGGGAAAGAATTAAACCAAAACTGTAAAAAAAAAAGAAGTTGTTGAGATAGAAAGGTCTTCGTCAGGCTTTGAAGACGTATTTTGGGTGATAGAAGAGCTGAAGAGGGAAAGGAACTGTGGGGAAGAAAGAGCGGGGATAATATACACTGACAGTCTCAAGTCGGGAGTCGAACCAACCACCAGTGAATCAGTGACTTCTAATATAAAAAAACAGATGCTGTTTCATATTAGTAGAATCAACTCTTTTTCACAGTTGATCTTTTTACCGATCTTTTGTGTAGATTTGTCTCTTGCAAGTCTTCCCACATCAAAGAGGAGACATATTAATTTGCTGTGTTAGTCCCTATAACTGTTAGAATCAAAATAGCAGCGTTTCCTCCAGATATCAAGGACTAAAACCAAAAGGTGCTTATTCATGGCAGGTTTACACCAGACAAGGAAGTATATTTCCATTACTGGTAACTCTGTTTATTAAACATGAAAAATTTATAGAAATATTGTTTGTATAATTACCGTATTGATAGCTAAGTCATTCTGTTATTCAAGGACTCAATATCTTCTTCAGTGTTGGCAAAAAGCCGGCCAATGAGCTGATCCCGTGAAATTGGCGAGGAGTGTGAGATAGACGGAGAGAGCCAAGGGGATCAAAGGATGTTTGATATTTGATCCAAATCAAAAATGACAGGCCAAATCTGTCTTTTGTCACAGCTGCTGCCAGACACATCTATCACTAAAGGACACTCAGAGACACAGTGAGCCTGTAAGAAGTCCAGCTCATTCTCATTCAGTCGGAGGCGGAAAAACACAGACAGGACAGCTCCACTGAGGTGACAGAGAGGGTAGATTTTGAGATCAGGAACTCACCCGCTGACAGTGTCTCATCACGGCAGTCACCTCATCCTGGATCAACAGCTTCTTTGCCATGTCCTCCACGTGCTGCAGAGTCTCCAGCCGAGGCAGCAGGCTGCTGTCTTTAAGCCCAGCTCGGGATTCTCTCGGGGAGGTCAAGAGCTGGAACGGGCGACCCCGCTCCTTATCTAAGAAGTTAAAGCAAAAGAGAAAAACTGAGCTTGCTTCCTGACATGAAACATATACAAAAATACAATTAGAGTTGTATGCTGCAAAAATGTGCATAGACAGAAATAGTTGTGCTGTGACCTCGCCCTCACCTTTGTCTGCGCGGTGAGACGGTGACTTGGAGCGACTTTTCTCTTTGCGGTCTTTCTTAAAGAACAAGTTGACAAAGGTTTTAGATCGCTGCAGGCTGGTTTTACCCTCTGCCGAGCGCTTCTCTTTCTGTTGCCTCTTCTTCTTCTGTCGGTCCTCTAAAGGTTAAAGGGAAAAAGAGAAAGTATTGATGAAAGCCATGTCCTTCTAAATTTGCAAGCTCAGTGAAGATAGGGTTAATTTTTGACAACCAAATGTATGAAATATTTCATTTATATTAATGATCTAAAACTTTCCATCGCCAACTTAAAACAGCAAAGAGAACCAGCTAATTAACATAACTAAACTAAACTAAATCTGACTTATAAGAAGCAGATTCTCACATGGCATATCTGTAAATGTCTTAGGGTTCTGTTGCCATTCATGATTTCATTTACTTGCAGACTAGAACACTCATGCAAGGAAATGTAATTTGCTTGACAATTAGGCTATAAACTCTGAATTAGCCTACCAGAAGAAATCCGGCAAGCAAAATCTATTTCATCCTTTACATACATTCACATCCCTCCTATTTATTTTCAACCTACAAGTTATTCTTATCATTGTTTTGTCAATGTTTTGTTTAATGGAAATTCCTGAGTATTATATTTTTTAAGAAGTGCTGTACAAATTGGGTGATTATAAAGGCTGGAGCGATATCTTGTTTATACAAAAATCCCTTTATTTTCTGGTGCCATATAGGAAGAATAGGACAATCGGCTTCTCTGTGTACAGGGCTGAAAACATAATTCATTAGCTTTGCCCTGCTCCCTGTTTAACTGTTAGCCAATAGCGGAGGGTGATTCACACTCTCCGCTATGAGTACAGACTGTTCATTTCTCTTCCAGTCAGCTCCTCTGTTCACTGCTGTAAATCTGCCACTGTGAAAAGTAACACAGTAATACTGATGAATAGCAGTTACATCCACCCCCCCACCCCCTCCCCACCCAAACCAATCCCATCTTGTGCTCCAGCTTACATAACAAATGTCCAATCAGCTCTGGGCTCTGCCCCAAGTCTCTGTCAGGTCCTGAAGGTATGAATGAGCGGGATAAATAGAAAAGGAAAGCGTAATAACTCAACAGCCCTGCAAAGGTCTGGATGGATATTCCTCTGTATGCTCATTCTTAATCATTTCTCACAGAGGTACAACAACTGAGAGTAAAGGGCAGTGATTTATCATGAGTGTGAGTTAACTTTGTGCTCTTGAACAAATCTTGTCTGGAGCTTAAATCAGCTCTATGGACTGTGGAGGTTTCCTGTACACATTGGGACCCAGAGTGATGGAGGGATGGGGGGATGGGGGGGTTCAGGTGAGTTCAGATGCTGCCACAAAAATTAGCTAAAGATATGACTGTGACTGCAATTCTCTCTGTGTTTAGGCATGGGAAAAGTTTGTTTCTTTACTGAAGTAGACGCTAATGCTGCTATAATCAACAACCATTATAAAAAAAACTGATCTAATAATAGATTTCCGAGGGCAATATTTGTTTAGAGAAAAAAAAATCATATATTCGATAAACCATACGACCATATTATAACCCACCTGACGCAGTGATGTGGCTCTGGGAACGTCTGATTGGCTTCCGTGGTTTGCTCAGGGCCATCAGGGCTGCCGTTTTAGGTGAATCTTTCTCTACTTCCTGTTCCCCTGACGACAGTGTCCTCCTCTGTCCTCTCCCTCCATCCCCGGTCCCGCCCATCTCCCTTGGCCCCTCCCCTTTCCCACGTATGACTGTGTCCTTTAGTAGCACCGTGGCACCTACAGTCCGGCTCGTTTCTGAAGCAACCAGCCTGTCTTGGTACGACCCATCAGAAGAGGGTTGGTCCGTGTAGTTTAGATGTTGGGGGTCAGTCTGTATGGCTGTGTCAGTAGTCCTCTCTGCACGACTTGGACATCTGGAACGGTCCTCTGTGGAGATGGCGACATCTACCATCTCAGAGCCAAAAATAGGAGGGAAAAGAACCTGGGAGAGACCACTTAGGGAGCTGAGGGGGGTGCTGGACGACAAGGAGGAGGCTGAGGAGTTGGAGTCTGAACCCTGGGAGGATGGTGCAGGGCCTCCATTAGCAACTATAGAAAAAACACCATTATTAGAATCAAATATGTTTTTTTTTTTAATATTCCTGCGCAAAGGAAAACACCTTATAGAACTGCTATATTTGAGAAAGAAATGTGATATTACATGTAAATAGGTTACAAAGTGATTAAGGTTTATACAAACTCTTCCTTTTTCCTTTTTTTTACACAGTTGTCTTTGTTTGGATTAAAACCTGTCCACCCTCATGTTCGCTTAATCCTCTCAACTTTTAAAGACAGAACAGGAAGCAGAAGTGAGTTTTCTTTTCTTTTTTTCTCAAGTGTAGCTCCAAAGTGATTCTGCTTCTTGACCCAGATGTCAGGTCATGCACTGTTCCAGAAAATGTAGCTGTCTTTGAGTACGCTGAATTAATCCCTGGCTGTGTTCAGAAGTCTTCAATAATAATAAAAAATAAAATCAATATTTGAGTCTTATGATGAAATTAAATCAAAGGGTTTATTTATAAGCAGGTACAATTGGTTTCATGTAGAAACAAGCCTTTCACTTCACATCAGCACTTCCTCTTCCATCTGCTCCCCAAGATCCATAAACCTCCTGAAACCTGGATGCTTCCCTCTGTTGTTCGACCGCCCTATCATCAGCGAATGTAAAATACGCCTTCACTTAATCTAACCCTAACTTGCAGAATCTTATTGAGTGATGAGTCAACATACGTTTGTCAAGCCAGCCATATTCGGCCACCATCTCCTTGAACGCAGGATATCTCCCAGCTTCCTGTTTGATTAGAAATAAATAAATGAGTCTTCCGAATCACAGTCAATATACTCAAACAAGAAAAAAAACCACACAGCACTTACAAAATGATTCTCAATGTTTCCTTCAGTACCAGCTGAAAAAAACTCAAGATCGCAATACATTGTTGCTTTGTTTTCTTTGTTTGTTTTTTGCTGTTTTGTTTTCTTTGGCTTTTTGTGGCTTCATGTTGGACCCAGATATCACCGTTGTCCACAATCAGTAGCTATCACTGTTTGTGCTATCATATTTATGTGAGTTGTTTTCCTACCTTTTGAATGACTGAACACGTTGCACAACTCAAGGCGATCTTTTTGAAGCAGTGTGCCGTTTAGGATAAATAATAAAACCTGATAGTCTCTCATGTCTACCTTACAGAGTTTTCTAAACTATATCCAGATTAAAAACACACACAAAGTTACAAAACTTGGTAACAACTTTTAACTTAACCTTTACTTCATTATACATGACTTATGTAAATATGTGCCTCATACAGAACAGATGGAGGACATAATCTAAGGCTATCTGTTGATTATAACCTGATCCCTGACTGCCTTTGAATAATGAACGTAGTCCCTGGCTGTTTTTCACACGTGGAACCTGAGATCAGAGGAGTAAAATGAGCATGCAACGATGTCAGCGAGCTTGAAGAGCACACATACATAGACACTGCACAACAAGCATGTGCCCATACATGCACACAAACACGCACACAATGCCTTTATCTAAAAATGACACAGGTTAAGTGGCACACATGCATGCTCACACAGACACACAAGAAATGAAAGGGCTGTGAGCCAGCTGTGCTCCCCTCTTGAGTGGAGCGGGTGTTGTTTAACACGCTGTTCCATTTATTATTGTGTCACAGCAACTTAAAGCACCCAATCAATTGTTATGGTTAAACCTGAGCAAATGATTCACACCGCCATACAACACTGCACAGGGGAAGGACCCTTTACTGAATTTATAATGACACTCCAGAGCAAACAACACTGATGTATTACAACTCAAATTAAATTCATATTTTTAGTATCATATCAAAAAGACAAGTCACAACATCTCCTGAGAGTATCATCAGGCTCCTCAGTTGCTACATGTTCTGCTAAAAGACGACCGTGTTCATGTGGCCTTTGGTCCTGAAGACGTAGTGTACAGTTATCTAAAAGCAATGATACTTTAAGGAGTGAAGGTGGAATGAAAGCTTTAAGCTAAAGGGCTAAAGCCACAGAGCCGAGAGGAGCGAAAGACTGAGGTGATAATATTCTGTTTGTTTGATAAAAGAATCCACATAATCTTTTGAATAGCAACATTTGCATCATTGCAGCTTTATTGAGCTCAAGTGTATCGATAAAATGGTCTCTTACCCTGATGGTTAACATGATGTGTGTGTGGCTCTTCAGGACCTCCACTGCATTGCTATGAGTGATGTCATCAAAGCTGACTCCATTGGCTGCGAGGATTTGATCGCCCATCTTGATGCCATGCAGCTCTGCAAGCCCACCGGGGTCCAACCTGAAGAGAGATATATGTAAATGAGCAGGTAAAACTATCACTATTTTATTTCACTTTCTTCTTTTCTTTTAATTGAGATGCATTTACATGTATTGTATCTGTTGTTGTCTCTCAGTGCAGATTCTGTAACTGTATGTTGAGTTTATGTTTGTTTCTTTTATACTACAAGTTTATCAAGGCAGGTTTTTAAAGGTCTGTTTTAGGGCTTTTTATGCCTTAATTAAGAGATGGGACAGATGATATAGTAAGAACGAACATGTACGAAAGAAGCCACAAGTTGGATTCAAACCCAGGCCCCACACTTGGTAGACGATACCCCCTGTTCTGTGGTGAGCGCATTAACCACTAGGCTACGTGCGCACTCCGATCAAAGCAGTTTTTAAAAACTTTTGTTACTGAAATTAAGTTGAGTCAAGAGACCTTCCCTTTGAAGCTTGGTTGCCTTGATCCTAAAACATGAAAAACGACAAGAAAACAGCTAAAGATAAAACAATGTGATGTGAAATTCCTGTGGGAAAACTCTGCTCTCATTTGCTTCCTGTTCTCTTTTATGCTCGAGGACAATTCAGCAGGCTTCAGTAAAGCGTTCTTCTGCATGTACATGCTGCTCCATCTTCAATTGTTTTACTGATGGCCAAACCAGGTGTAAATTAAACATTGACCAAGCGGAATTAGAGGCACACTTAGTTCATACTTGGAAACATAAATTCCCAGTCCGAACTCTTTGCCTCCTCTGATGTTGAAGCCCAGGCAGTAATCATCTGATGTGGTGAAGAGATGTATGATCCTGCGGAGAGCGCTGTCTGAACTGGCTTCTGATGGCGTGCGACCACTCTCCTCGACCACCATCCGCCGGTGAATCAGATCCACCCTACACACACACACACAGACAAACATGCAAACATGTTCACATGTATGTAAGTAAGGACAGATATGCACAAATGCAAACATTCCCACACTCTCTTTTCCCCTCTCTTTACTGAGCTCAAGTCTGTCAGTATCGGTTAATCAAATAGCCATAAAGGTCACTGTGGTAATCCATCCACTGCTGCCACATGAAACCAAGATACAGAATATCCAAAAAGAAAGATAACCAGAGTGAGCTACAGTCTAGTGACAAGACTTTACAAAACAAGAGTCAAACAAAGGTCATGTTCATACCAACAAGGTCATCTAAACAGCCTTTTGTACAGTTACAGTTTGGTGCAGGTATCACATTATCCAGGATGTAAAAAGATTCATTTGTAGATAAGATTTGGACAATATTTTGCTCGCCATGTTTGCATCGACACAATATGCACTACTAGTAGTTGTAGTTGTGAGTTTAGCCGAACCATGTGGTCTTCTCCTTGGAGTAGCGGATGCCGGGGATCTTTCCCACCCTTCTCACCACCATCCTCAGCCTGTTGTTTCCTGTCAGGACCTTCACAGCACTGCTCATGGTGATGCTCTCCAGGCTGACCCCGTTCACCTCCACCAGCTTATCGCCCACTGTCAGCCCAGCCTGCGCTGCACACACAGGTGGGACTCAGCATGATACACAAAGTAAATGTCACAAAAAAACAGGCAAACACATATCAAGCTCTAAACACAAGTACACACGTCCTATGATCCTGTGAGAAACACAGCGAAAGAGACAAGCACCCTCCTAACCTGCAGAGCTGTCGTCCTCCACCTTGCTGACAAATATGCCGAGTCCATGTTCTGAGCCTCCGCGGACACTAAAACCCAGACGCCCATCAAGGCTCTTGTCTACAGTCACTGTGTGAAGGTCTTCACAGTCCTCCCCTCCTGCAAAACAACAACACAATACAGTGACATGAACCCAATTCAAACCCTCCCACTGTCTGATCAACAGTACAACACTTACTATCAAATAGAGAAAAAGAAGATATCCAGATTGTAGGAACCAAAACTAATAATTATTTTTATCAGCTATAGTAACTTTAGCCAATTGAATTTTAAATTATAAATTGAATTTCTCTAAACTTAAATCCAAACTTAGACCTATGACTCACCATCTACAGGTGCATTGATGAGGATGACTCTGCCCATCGGAGAGGACGACCTGCGTCTGTGTCGGTTCTGCTTCTTCAGCATGTAACGCGTGGTGCTGTGGGACCCCCCTGCCTGGCCTCCGCTGTGGAAGTGGGGGTGCCCCCCTCCATTTGTCATCTCCCTCCAGCCAGAGGGGTGAGAGGAGTGAGCCATGCTATGTGTCTGAAAAATCTTTCCTTAGTCATCCAGACAGGAGGATGTTTGGGATTTGGGGAGAGGAGGTGTGGGGAAGTGGATCTCTTTGCTCCTGCTGATCCAAAGTGGATTTTAAAATGCTGGAGTCTGTCCTCACTGTAGCAACAAACTTAAACAAAGCTGTTTATTTACATCCATTAAAAGCAGCCTCGGTTCCAAATGACAAAGTTTGACAAAGACAACAATGAACAGGCAAGAGTTCAAAAAATCGTTCCTGAACGATGGATGCTTATATTTCTTTGTCGACTTCCAAAGAGGGAAATAATCCAAACAGTTCATTTGCAGCTTCTGAATCCATTTCCATTGAACCCATGGCTCCTGTTCCCTCTGTTACAGCTCACATACTCCAGACCAGTGTGCAGTGAAGTCAGCGGTGCATGGTGATTCCCCCTCGGCTCATGTTTAATTAAATGGATTCCTGCTTTGAAAAGAATATGCTTTGAGTAATGAAGGCTCAGAAGTTTAAAAGGCAGTTCGTTTGAATACTATTTCTCCTTAAAAGTTACATAGAAAACACGTAGGCCTATCGGTGTCCTTTTCTCCTCGTAGTCCAACTTGTTTAGGCTGTTTCTAGTACCAAGGACAGCGCCTCATGGTAAACAAACAAGATTTGGCCTTGTTTTGACAGTTCAATCGTATCCTATGAAATTAATTAGTAAAACCTCGGGTCTGTTGTTTTCGTCGTTTAAGGTGCTAATGTAACCGAGCTTTTTGGGTTCGTTGGACCGAGCACACTTTAACTAAAGAAACAGTTTTTAAAAAAAGCTTCGTCGAAATGCGTCTAGACTTGAGCTGACAATTGTAACTGTTAAAACTATAGTAAACTGAAACAACTTTAACTTATCTTGATGAAGGCCTACACACTAAAGTGAACAAAGTGAGACAGCGTTACCTGTTGTGTCCGTGTGTCGCGAGCCCGGACAGACTCTCACCTGTCCGCCTCGCGTGACGCATTGTTATTGGACAGCCGGGGTATTAGTCACACCTCATTTGTTCTCCAGGTGACCACTATTAGGAGGTGTAAGCCTTTGACATAATCTCCTGCCTTTGTGGGGGTTATTAGCAATCGACTAGTGATGATTAAGTACGTGAACGCCACAGTAACCCTGAGTCAGGTCTTTGTTACTGCAAAATGAGCTGTGGAGTTATTTTGTTCATTGAGCCCAGAAGATTTCAAGTAAAACTGAAAGGAGTAAATGAGCTGCGCTTTGGATGTTTCAGGCTGCCTTCGAGATATCTGTCGGAAAGAGAAACAACGCCCCCTTGTGGCAAAATGAAAAACCATTGCACCTGCCAATCTGCATAATATATGGAACATATATATCAATCATAGTCATATTAATAGCATCCAATAAGTTCTAGATCTACAGAATTTGTGTACATGGTCCCTGACAACTAAACTAATAAACATACTGGGATTGAATCCATCATAGTAACCCATTTGTAAATGTTTTGTTGTTTAATAATTGTAATATATTATCTAAGGAAATATAAAACTTAAACATGATTTACCTTCATAATGTTTTCATTTGTCTGCACTCCCTTATATGCTGAATATGTCACCATGCAAAAAAAAAGCTCTAAAATGATCTCTTTTACAGTAGATACACACATATATAAAGTGAGCTCAGTTTGCTGTGCAATAAATTGTCTTACAGTGCCCTCTAGTGTGCCCTTCCAGGCTGTGTCGTTTGTCTGTCCTACATGTCATGGCTTTAAATGTTCAACACTAGAAAATTCCTGCAAAAGAGGAATCTCACTTTTGGAGCCAAAGTGAAAAGAGCTGCCATTCAAACCGACCAGCCAGTCACCATATCACATAGTTCAAATTAATGGAGTCACACCCAAGTGACAAGTGATGAATTACTTGTGACTCTGTAAAAAAAAAAAAAAAGAAGCCAAAAAACTCCACCTGTACTCTGTAGGTTTTGGATACGCATAGCCTACTTCTAACAATTCACAGAGAGGAGAAACCAATTAACAGCACAGTGGGGTAGGCTTTTGCCAGTTCGGGACGATGAACCATCTCAATAAAAAACACCACAAATTTTGGAGAAAAAAAAATTCAGCTGTTGCTGAAGAGCTGGAGAGCTAAAGCTGGGAGGAGTAAGAAGAGACAAAAGACATACTGAGAGCACAAATCAACTTTGTCTAACCTACTGGGTGAAAATGCCAAGACAGTTGACATGAGATGTACCATCTAACTGTTGTGTGTATATACATCTTAATGAAATGTATTCTTATTTTTGTTAATTCTAAGCCCCTTATTTATTTTCCAACCAATTAAAAAAACTCAAGTTTACCCGAATGTCAAAGATATTTTCAGTTTACAGTGTGCTGTAGACTTTTCTATAACATTTAAGAGCCAATCTTTTTCTTCTCTTTTCCCCCCCAACCAATCATGTTATTTGCATAGTTATTTGAATCTCAGAATTCCTCCCACGCCCAAAAATTTCCAAATACTCAAATCTTCCATGACAGCCCGGTGTGTCACATGGCAGTGCTGCGTTCAAAAGCATCTGTAAAACTCCTGTTTTTAATCTCCCATTTTGTTTTCTACGGAGAGCTTGATCAATGTATATAAAGTTAGAGCTAATGAAATTATATGTTGTTTATTCCAGCTAATTGGTAAGTAACGCTGACTATTACAACTTTACAGAATGAACGTAACTGTGAATGTTTCTGATAACACCATGTGATGTCTGGAAAAATGTCATAAGGAATAACTGTATGATCGCAGAAGCGGCCTTAGTTTGCTATAGTTTTTATATATGCAGCATACATGGTGTATACATTTATGGTATGGTGTAAAAGAGATTCATATGTTGAACCTATTTTCGTTTTCCCTAGCAACCCTTTGTTATGAAGTTGTGTTTTTCGACATAACTGAGGGTACTTGAAGGCAGCAGACGTCCACCCGGCGGTGCTGTGATATTGAGAGGTCACACATTTTCAAATACAAAGAAAACAAACGAGGTACGTTTAAGTGTCGACTGAATCCTAATCTTTAAAACAGTTTGCAACAAACCCAACTCCAGGTTTCTGCTTAGCACGTCTTCAAAACGAGCCCACCTAAACAGCTAGCATGTTGTTTGAGCTAGCTTGTGAACTAGCTCACTATCAGCCGTTTGTTTACAAAAAAGGGCGACAAAGTGGTTATTTTGATGGGCGCAAGAACACTGTTTGTTCTAATGTCCAGTTGACTTTGATTTTTTGTTGTTTTTATTGTTTACATTAGTTTAAAAGTTTGAAAGAATATCCAATGCTAGCTCGTTAGCTAAACTCGTTAGCATGAAGTGTCGTGACATCCCCATCTGTCACCTGAGATCACCTGCTTCCAACCTGACAATATGAATCTGTTTGAATGTTTAGACTTACAAGCTAAATCCTATTTACAACAACAATTTATGAACAACAATCAGATCTTGTTTTTTTGGGGGGGATTAACAGATAAATCATGTTGTGTCATTGACTCCTCAGTCTCAGCTGTTTGTGCTGGAGGCTTTTGTTTTACGAGTTTGCAGCCTAAAGATATTACCAGAGGTGTTTATGACCTGAGTAATACATGCATGGACTATCTTGGTATTGTTGTTACGTTTATATAAAACGTGAAGTATATCCAGCTATAAGTTTCACTTGTGGGCTTCATATTGAATATTTACAGAGGTAAAGAGCTGACACTTTGTGTAACTGTGTTAAGTAGTTGGTAACTTTAACTTTGTTTTCATCCTTGAGTATAATGATCCTCAGAAATGATGATTTACCGTGAATTGAATGTTTTTGTTAAAATCTGTTTCAGGCTTTATCCATGGGCCAAGGAGAGCTGTGATCTTATTTTCAATGTAGATCAGTCTGCCAAGAATAATCATCTACCCCACAAACACTTTTAGTCCACACTCATTACACGTTACCAGTCCTGTAATATCAGTTTGCTTCTCTCTTCCAAACATCAAATAAAAATCCACACAGTCTTTAGTTACTATCACGATAGACCAAGAAGAGAAACACATCTTTACGGGTTGTCGTATGTTGGTTTAATCAACTGTTGTAACAGGTGTAACAGAGTATTGTTCACAGGTTGACGACATTTTAAAAGTAAAATGATTAACTAGAGATAAATTGTACTTTCTTGTTCCTCTTATCAGGGTACATTCAACCAGTACAAACATTATTGCATAACATCAAGTTTCAAGCCCAGTTTGTTTTCCTGCAGAGTTACTTTATCTGTTGTGCACATCGGAAACATGTTTGTTACTATCTCGTACATGCTTTCAAAGACCCCACGGCAAGCTTTGAATTTATTTGACACCAGACATGAACATTAAACTAAAGTTCTTTATCATTTTGTAGTGAGTTTTATAAACCAGCTATTAAAAGGTAAAGAGATCATCTAGTCTGTGTTTTTTTTTCCCCTCTGTGATGTACTGTTGTCTGCTCACCAATGTTGGGGGAGGGGCTTCACCTCGATGCAGCACTGTACCGCAGCAGTTCTATTAATGGAGCAGAGGTGGAGGCTTAACTGTGCGTCGAAGGGTTTTATAATCATGGACATTTTCTGACTGGGTATTACAAAACCTTATTTAATAATCTTACATAGTGTTACAATAAAAAAAGCCATTGAATGGCTGGTCAGATTATTGGTTTATTATCCATTTTTTGATCAGACATTGAGTAATATTCAATTCTTTAGAAAAGATTGTCTAAAAGCCAGCAGGTGTACAGACTGACCTGTTGTATGTTCTCTGTTCTTCATAGAAAGCCAGGATGTCTGCAGAGTTGTCCCGCGACATAAATATCAAGGAGCCAAGATGGGATCAAGGCACGTTCATGGGGCGCGCCCAGCACTTCTTCATGGTCACAGATCCCAGGACCGTCCTGCTGTCCTCTGAAACTCTGGATGAGGCCCGAGTGATCGTGGAGAACTACAGGTAGAGGATGTCAGCTTATCATACACAGAGTCATAAATGAGAGGGTTTTTGGAGGGTGAGGCATAAGTAGATTTAAAAATGAATGTAACCAGGTAGCCAGGTTTTAAAACAACAACTATGTTGCTTTAAGCGGTGTCTCTCATACATGTGAGGAAACGTATCAGAGATTTGTGGTATTCCTTTTTTTATTAGTTTGTTTTGCACATTTGTGTTCAAACTCAAAAGAATAAAGTCTACGTGTTCTGCTTCTCTGCATCCACTTCAGTGTGAAATACAAAATCACTTCCCTCTGACTTTTTAGAGCCGGGATTGTGAAGCCAGGTTTGACAGAGGATGAGCTCTGGAGGGCCAAGTACGTCTACGACTCCGCCTTCCACCCTGACACAGGGGAGAAGATGTTTGTGATTGGCCGGATGTCTGCCCAGGTGCCAATGAACATGTCCATCACAGGCTGCATGCTCACCTTCTACAGGTAAACAAGAAGCTTCAGTGCATTAATCCATGTGTCTGAGTATTGCCTCTATATAGCCCAAAAGAGGTCGTGTATAACATATGTTGTCTGGGTGAACACAGGTGTACATACCAAGGTTATAGTCCTACAAGCTGGTGGCCTGGGTTCTTGTCTGACCTGGGACTCCTTTCCAAAATGTCATGTCACCTATCTATCCACTGTCCTGTTAATAAAGACAAAATCCCACTAATAAATCATAAAAATGGTGTATATATATATATATATATATCTGCCAATATGCTGAATGTTTTTTATAAACCTCAGTACAGGAGACAGCGCTGGATGAAAATAGTTTAATCCCTGCACAGAGTGAAAATCCTCTTACAGAATAAAAAATATCACTCACATCGCCAATATGGAAATGGTAAATGTTTGATATTTATGCTCAAAGAACGACTAAACATTACAATCCACTATAACAATATGCAGCGGTTGTTTCTCTAAGTCTAATTTCAGTGTCTTCCTTTTAATGTTGGTCCTTTATCTGGTGATCAGAGTAGTGAGAAGCAGGGATGGCAACCACTGTCATATCAGCAAACCACCACTAGAGGGTGCTAAAGTCTAAAGTTTCCAAATTTACAAACGTATGCTGTAAATGTTGATGCAAGGTGACAAAAAGCATGAAAATAAGTTAAGATGTAAAATAGTGAGTTTAATGAAAGCGTCTGAAAACTCTTGTGGTTTCACCAGAGTTTAAAAAACAATCCAGAGAGACAGGCTCACTTGAAATGACTATATGTCTAAGTATTCTCTCCAGATGAACAGAAACAGAGATCTCTGCTGGACTGCTGAATATTTAACAGTTTCTGTCTTGAATTCTGAAGCCGTGAGACAAAGCTTGTGAAGTTAGTAAACATTCACAGAGCAGAGAGCAGCTTCAGTCACTTGTGGTTCTGTGGTTTACAAAGAGACTGGGGACAAACATGTTTTGATATTTCACCCGCGCAAACCAGCAAAACCAAAGCTGACTGACGATGCAAATCACTGGTTGAATCAGATATGATTAAGGATATATTTAAGTGTGCTTTATCCTCAACTTTTTCTATTGATGATTCGATGCAACTGCAACTGTGGAGTCCTTTCGGCTGACGTGCTATCAGTTTTAATCCTTTTTTTGCAGCAGCGCCAGAATTTTAGTTTTTGTATCCTCCACTCTGAGAACTCCCTTCCTCAAACACAGTGTTGTTGTGTTTCGTACGTTTGCAGGACTACGCCGGCAGTGGTGTTCTGGCAGTGGGTTAACCAGTCCTTCAACGCTGTGGTCAACTACACCAACCGCAGTGGAGATGCCCCCATGACTGTGAAGTAGGATGGGCTTCTCACTTCCACTCCCACTCTAGATCATTCCTGTCCTTCCTCTAAGCTAGTGTCTGTAAGGAGGCTGTGGGAGCTGCAGTCCTTTCCCCTTCCCTCACAGCGGTATTCTGTTCCACTGTTAAGCATGCTCAGCCCCATGTCACCATGCACTCATGCTGACATAGGTTACACGCCCCCAGTTAAAGTCAGGTCGTCATGCTTCTGCAAACTCTTTCATTCCCCATAATTCATTAGTCGCTGCAAAATTGCATGCAGAGTGGCCTGCTTTCAGAGAATTAAAAAAATACAGAGTCAAGTCATTCAGGATGACTGTTAAAGATTCTTCCTCTGCTCTACAATAACTACTTATAGTGATCTTCCTGTTCTTCACCTTCACACACAGCATGAATTTGTGCTGTAGCTGTGGTAGCTCTACTTTGAAATGTCTCATGTTGGTGTAACTGTGAAATTATCAGCCACGGTTTTTTTTCTGTTCTGTCAGCTAATTATAATAGGTGAGAACATTTAGAAAAAGGATGTGGCTACATTGTGTGACATGTGTCTCATGCAAATGTCTCTTTGCAGCCAGCTTGGTGCAGCCTATGTCAGTGCCACTACAGGAGCTGTTGTCACTGCCCTGGGACTCAAGTCTCTGGCTGCGGTAATGCTTGCTGATCAAATGCTTTATCAGTTAAAGTTAAAAAAAATAATAAAAAAAATCCCTGTAGAGAAAGTCTTGTGTCTAAACATGTCCCTGATTCTCTGCAGCGTCTTCCTCCAATCGCCAGCCGGTTCGTTCCCTTTGCTGCTGTCGCTGCTGCTAACTGTATCAACATTCCCTTCATGAGACAGAGGTGAGATAAACCGATGACAAGCAAATCACCTTTGTTAAGTTCCCATCAAGCTTGTACAAACTGCAACAATTAATCTGCAATATGAACAGGAAGCTGAACTCCCTTCCCTCCCCTCCCTCCCCTCTGCCCCCATGAACACTGAACATTGGAACCTCCTCCTGTTTGAGCATTGAAACAGAACCCTGGTCACTTATTGCACATTGCACGCATGCACAAGTTTCACTTTTCTTATAATCTGGTTCTATACTCCATTTTATTTAACTTAATACTTTTGCACATTTAGGTTTATTAATGTAAATATTATTTATCTTTTTTTACATCTTTTTACCTCTTTTTTACCTTGTTTTATTTTATTTACCTTTTTCTTATCTACATTGCACCGTGGGGAGGGGGGAAACGTAATTTCGATTTCACTGTATGTCTGACATATTTTGGAATTGACAAATAAAGAACCTTGAACCTTGAACTCTTTCTCCTTTTTTCCCCCAGGGAGTTGAAGTACGGTATCCCTGTGACGGATGAGAATGGAAACAGGTTGGGGGAGTCAGCCAACGCTGCCAAACAGGCCATCATACAGGTGGTGGTGTCGAGGATCGGCATGGCGGTGCCAGCAATGGGTAATTCTAAGATGATGTCAGCTTTTTCAAGTGGCCATGGTGGATAGTTTTTATCATAGCAATGTATCGAATGAGGGTTACTGTTATTGATGAACGTACATTCCCCAGCTCGCCTCAACAAGGAGGGGCATGTGGCGAATATTTCTATGACAAGGATGGAGAGAATAAAATGGATGACTCAAAGACATGATAATTTAGCTCTGTAAACCATTTGACCTTCAAAGATGATATGAAAAGGTTTTTACCTTTTGTTCATGCAGCAGTTTTTATCCCGTTTAATCACCTTTGGCTCAAAGGAGAACTAAGCCAGCATTATTCCACCTCATCTCATCCTGTTAACTTGTAACACTTGTTGATGTTGCAGACACACTGGCATGTCGGTCTCTTTCTAAGACGCACTCTGGAGGTATTCATGAGGACTGACAACACCTGACTTGTTTTTCTTTGTTACAGCCATCCCCCCTGTTATCATGAATGCTCTGGAGAAAAGAGCTTTCATGAAGGTAAGCAGACTGCATGCATCACTGTCACACTGTTGTTTGTCTGGTTCGTGGACTTACTGGGTCTGAGGCTGAAAGCAGAACTCGACACATTCATTGAAGGCTCAACTGAAATACTCAGATTTTTCTCTTTGTGATTTTGCAGCGATTCCCAATTCTCAATGCTCCAGTTCAAGTGGGACTCGTCGGCCTTTGGTAAGTGATTTATTTCTTATCTGTATTGTTTTTTTAAGAAGACTTGCAAGAACCTTAAATTAGAAAAAAAAAATACATTAGGCAACTGAGACCCCTCTCTCTCTCTCTCTCTCTTTTGTTTTCAGCCTGGTGTTTGCCACTCCTCTATGCTGCGCCCTGTTCCCACAGAAAAGGTACCAGCAGCTCCACTTTCTCTCTCTAATAGGGGAAAGTGTTATCAGATGTTTTCCTGATAATTTAATCATGATCACTATCCTTTTTTTTTTTTTTTTGTAGCTCCATCAGTGTGAGCGGCCTGGAAGCAGATCTGCAGGAGAGGATACGAAAGGCCAGTCCCGAGACCACCAAGGTCTACTTCAACAAGGGCCTGTAGGAGCCGCAAACACATCTCTATGCACACACGCGCGCACATCCACACACACTCACACATATACACACAGTCTGTTTGATTGTGTGAGAGCAAAACATAATTATGTATGCATATTTCATTGTTACATTTACTGCTACATTGTATTTTATTTTTATTTGACTGCCCGGAGCTGCTCCAACTTTTTACAGTGTAGGGTGATTGATGGAGGGGAAAACCAAACACTCTGAGAAGGAAAATCGCTGAAAGCTTTCACCATACATCCATGCACTCCTCAAAATACAACTGACTCCTGACGTTAACTTAATGTGTGGTGGTGTGTTTTCTGTCTTCCTTTGGTCAAAACTGCCCACAGGGCGGCAGTCGACGATGTTACTGATTTATGTTTCCACACCTTTACTTCATGTTGCATTCAGGTTCGTGCTGTTTTGACGTCCTCTGATGACTCATTTGTAACTCCTGTTTAAAATGAAGGCTTGTGTTCGTAAGTTGCGTACGTGTGTGCTATCGCTTCTGAATGTAACGTCTTTTTTTTGTCTTCTGTTTTCTCTTTCCTCTTCTTGTCTGGTTATTGTTGCATTTTTCTGATTGTCAAAGTCATATTTTAAGCTGTTACAAACTGACTATAGTATGTTAAGCCTGACTATGTTCCACCATGTAATTCCAGCTGGTGGTTATACTGGAAAAACCAGCATATTAATAACTCTAAATAGTCCCAACCTTGATGAATAGCATCTTCTTACGTTGTCCTCGTCGTTAATTGTTGCAGCTACTCACACTCCCCGATTCTCCTTGAAGTGTACTTACGCCCCTTCACATTTAACAACGGAGTAATGAGGTGCTAGGTTAAAAAACTCTAAAGAAGCTCATCAAGCACCGCCATATAGCAAACCAGTGGACCCTAATGAGTGTGATTTTTGTAAACATAGATATGTACTGTCATGCTATGGCAGCGACAGCCTGTTTGTCAAGGCGTTTCATCACTTGAGATCACTTTAACCACCGTTGCACTCAGTATTTTAAGCTGCATATTAATGGAACTCTTTGATTGTTGTAGGTGGTGGTGTTTGTTCAGTGGTTGAATATACTATACTGTGTCTAGATAGTTGTGAGTTTGTAATACAGTGACATTCAGAGAGAGTGAGAGAGGCAACTCTTTTAATTCTGGTGTCACATGGAAACTTTACACACGCTGGAGCGGATGGATTACATGAGCAGGCTGAATCAGGTCAAAGCTGGATCATTTTAGCTCCTTTAAGGTGGAGATGCAGGGTTTTGTTTTTTTAATGCCAAACAGCCAGCTAGTCTTCTAAACTCTGTGTGTGCGCTGCAGTTGCTGATTTCTGATTGTACCAAATGAAAGTTGCAAATGTTGCTTGCTACACTGATGCTTGTTTGTACGGTCTGGTTAGCAGGGTTACTGTGTTTTCGTTGTTGCTTCGTTACAATGGACGGTTTGTCCGAGGAGTCAAACTCGCTCACGTTCGCTAACTAAGCTCTCTAAGCACATAACCGTCCTGTCGGGTTCGATGTTGTTGATGGTGTACGCGAGGAAAGATCAGCTGTGTGTCTAGATCTAAGAATAGCTCTATTTTTCATGGATATGTTTATAAATATATAAGATGTGTGTATGATGTCAAATATTTGGAGCACATATGCATGAGGAACTTCAGAGGTTTAAAGTAATGAATGAATCCACCGGCTGGCCGCTCATGTTCTAAGAATGAGAGCGCCTCCGACTCCATTCAGGGTCGATGCATTCTCTGATTAGAGGAGCACGGTCGTCGGACAAAACTTGAATCAGAGGGCACCTTCACAGATTAGCAAGTATAACTTGGTGTTTGTGTAAATGGATGTGGAGAAACTATTGTAGGATTTTAAATATTTCATATTAAATCAAGTACCTGTGGTCATTTCAGTTTATATCAGGTTCAATCGGTCGTTGAATGTGATCCCATCGAGTGTGTTAAGGGACTGTAGCAGCGGCACGATCATTAGAAATCAACTTCTTTACAGACGGGAATGTTCAAGGATTGTTTCTATGCAACCCTCCAAATGAAAGGTTTGATTCCAAAGTGCTGTCCAGATCATCTGTCAAATATGTAACGAGTCTCTATCCTAAATCTATGCCTTGATACGATTCTTTTTGAGAATGAGAACGTCTCATTTTGGAATGAACCTGCTCATTGAGCTTCTCTTTCAATCTTTCTCATGTATACTTTCATATCAACAATGTACCGCCTGAGAAACTCTCAATCTTCTCACTTCTTTTTTTTTTTTTTTTTCTCTCTTGTTGTCGTGTCGTGTTGTGTTGGGGTGTTTTCCCGCTGATGCTCAAACTGCACTGTCTAACTTTTGCTGTGCTGCTGTAGAACATTAGACTTGTGTTGCTTTTTAAAAAAGAAACTTTTAAAACGTATACTGAAGATTGTATTTGTTTGTTGTGCTGCATAATGTTGAATAATTATAACCATTATTCTGCTGAGCTGTTTCTTACTCATTGTCGGGCAGCTTTTAATGCTTGCACGTTGATTTGCTCTCGCTTTGACTCCCTTTGTGTTTCTCTGCTCCTGCAATGTCTGTGCAAAAGTTTCAAGAACAAAACTGGAGGGTTTTTAAAGTCAGCATGTGAAAACATTTCTAAACATGTATGTCAGCGTGTGACTGTACTGATCCAGCCAAAGACCAGACGGGTATGATTTGTAAGGACTGAAGAGATGACGTGTCTAGCTTTTTATTTCAGCTTTATCAAATGGACCTTTGCCACTTTTTTTTTTTTCATCCAGAAACATTGTTTTAACTAAAGTGGTCTTTGACCTTTGCAAACTCAACAGAACACCAAAAGTATTAAGAACGTCCCATCAGGGTCATGTTTCTTTCTTTCTTTGGTTTTATGAAGTTTGGAATCAAATCTCAAGTTTGAGTTGACCCTGACTTCACCTCTCAACAGTGGAGCTTTGCATACTGAAGGCACAAATGTAGAAGACAATCTGTTTTTGTTACTACACCATGACTGTTTTAATGATTTCATATTATACAAACATTCAGTCAGTATTGGTGCACTTTGCGTCCTCCCTTTATTTTGTATTGTGTTCAAATATATTTCCTTGATGTGAAATGTATTTTACTCTGAGCAATAGAATAAAAGATGTAACAGTAGTGTCCACACCTGTCTGCTTATTTCTATAGCAGTAAATGTATGTTTTTGAATATGCATAAAGACTTCACTTCCTGTCTCTGAGGACGGGCCTAAACAACTGAATACCACAGTCATAAACAAGCTGAGTGCTGTGAGATGATAACGGCTTGTTTGTTCAACAGTCAGGAAAGCATGAGTATCATCTGCCTGTTTCAAAGTACAGCAAGTTTCAGCAACACACACACAAAGATATCATCCCAGCTTCAAAACACAAACATGTTGTACAGCTGCTCTAATATCAATGGGTCTTCATTTAGAAGAAGGGGATAACACAACCGAGAGTATTGGTGATTTGAACATGATTAGAGGGAAGTCTTGTTTGGAGCCAGCCAATTTTTCCTGCAGATTTAAGTTAGAGTATATTTGTTTGTTCATGAAGCTGAAAAATATTAAAACTTGAAGAAATGTGCAATGTACTGACCAGAGTATGATGGGTTGTTTGCAGTGTATGGAACATAAAATTATGCTTTTTCATATTGTATTTTTGTAAGTGCACAGGACAGGAATTGTGAAGCTTCTAAACTACCGGTACATGCATTTCCATTTATCTGTACATAGACTTTATTAATCCTGAGGGAAGTCATTTATTTATCCTAAAGGGAAATTGGAGTCATTAGCATACGTCTAAATAACAGAATGTAAACCCGTTACTTACAGATATTTGCTGCTCACACAAGCCTGAAATACAAACATGTGCAGACAGGACCTACAGTAAGCATGGACAAGAGAGGCGTCAGAGTGGGGCTGCTACACAGTGAGCGAGCCAGAGCTGACTTTTCTGAACTGGCAACCCTGCGCTTCCCAACCTAAGTCCCTCCAGTCAAACTTTCTGCCACCGCCTACATCAGACAAAAAAATAGACTTGCACAAATAAGATCATTTGAAACGCTGTAAGCTCTGATGCCCAGTCAAACGTTTTGATTCACTTATCTCGTAACTGTGGTAAAGATTTTTATGCTTTACAGTCAGGTTTTTAAAAATCTAAAGAAACCTGCCAGCCCCTAAGAATGAACCACTTATGTCTGTGGTGTATCAGAACATAATATTGTGAGCTTGGTCTCTATTGTATTTCAAAGAGTAAAGACTTTCAGAAGCCTTTTAGCAATGAAAAATAGATGTCTAAGTTTGTTGGTTGAAGACGCTCCTGTTTCTCAAACAAACAAAACAAACCAAAAAAGAAAGACACCTAAAAGAAGCACACGAAGAGCTGTTCTTTATTTATTACTTCATACACGTAGGAATGCACTTTTTTTTCTAACGCATATTAACACACATGCGAGCCACTCCTGCTTCAGGCGCCACACACACTCCCAAACATGGTGACAGCATCTGAGGCCTGGATGTGTTAGAGCATCAAACCTCCTCCTCTCACTGTCGAGTTTAGAGTCAGGTTGTCATTAGAAACACACACAGATCACACACACACCTGTCTGCCATGTTGAGAGCTTACTGCAGTGCCGGACCAGGAGAAGCAAACTAAAATAAAACAGAATTTTTATTGAGAATATATTACTGTCAAGATTTGTAGAATTCATTACTTAACCTAGCCTTTAGCATGACACATTTAAGTTCATAGTTGATGTACCTGAATGAAGATGCTTCTTTGAAGCCTCTAGCTACCCGATTCTAGTACCCAGCTCAGAGACACTAGCTTCATGGTGTCTGAGGAGGTAACGAGGACAAACCCTGAGGAAATCCTCTGTTCTTCATTTCACAGCTTGACTTCCTAACCAACCTTAAATAGTTGTGTAAAAGACAAAAATGTGAAAGTAGGCTTAACTATCACGTCAGCATGTCAGTGACGGAACAACTTTTAAAATTCAGCGTGTAAAGTTAAAACATCACTTAACACTAGATTTCTCTAAAAACATTCTCCCTTCTCTTTATTCTAACACCATCTGCTCAAGTGAAAATAAAACTTATTTCACTGCCACTACTTTCTTAACAGCCTCCAACACGTCTGCATTGTCCACCTTGTCGCCGAACTCCTTCTCTCGGTGTTCCAGGAGAATCCCCTGCAAACGCACAACACGAGGTCAGATGAGCTCAATGTTTTATTAAAGCTTCTGTGGAGCTCGAATGAAAGCTCCCTCACCTGCTCTCCTGCTCCAATGACAAAAACTCCCCCCAAGATGAACCCTTCGCCGTTCATGTTGCCCTGGTAACCCGACCTATAGGCCCGCATGAAGTTCTGCCACACTCCAAGGCGAATGAAACCCAGACCTCCCATCCTCCTCTGCAGCGGGCCATAGAAGCGTTTCTGCAATCACAATTTAGATTCAGCCTTCCTTCAGTTTGAGCAATGAAATAAACCGATCAAAAGAATGAGAAAATAGATCTCCTGCAGATTCACTGATGAAGAAATGCAAGTGGCATGAGACAGTTTGGCTGTTAAGTGCATTTTTGAGTCTTGAAATGAAAAAGACATGAGTTTTTATGTGACTCTCTCTAACACAGCTAACCTCTTCATCGATGTAAACGTCCCCAGCGAAGTGCGGTCTGAAGTCCTCGATCTCTGTGCCGACGTTCTCCTTCACCACAGCGACCAGAGGGACCCCGAGCTCTTCCAGCAGGGGCTTCAGAGAGGACAGCTCAGAGGCCTCCTGTGGACAGAGAGCGACAGACCATCAGGGAATTTATTATCCACAACTCTCTCCATATTTCATCTGTGGAGTCAACACAAGACTATACAAATCACCTCTCTGCACAAAAATCATCCGGGCCGCCGTACGGCCATAACCACAGCGCCGTTCTTGTCCCACAAGCTCTTTGCTTTGATGACCTCGCCATCTGCAGACAAAACAAGAAGAAAGTGTTTCTACAACAATCCTCCAAATGACATATTTCTGATATTAAGTAATCACAAGGTTTCATGCATTTACTATTGCAACTTGCAAGAATTAAAAAACCCAGAGACACAGCCAACAAATACAAAATAAAAAGAGGCAGCATTTTTAATCTGAAAATAACTCAGTGACAGCCTTCAGCTGGAGACAAAGAGCTTCACAGTGATCCAATCAGTAAAACCAGCAGCTTTGCCTTAAGTGTCACAACAGCTTTTTCACTGCGTGACCTATGCATGCAAACATGAAAGAGTAAAACAGAGCAGAAATCTGCAAATGGCCTGTGTAATGTTGATTCTTATTCTAATGGGTTTAGCATCAGATGGAGTAAAAACTAGCAGGCTTGTTGGTTTATGACATAAAACAGCCAATCAGAGAGCCTCCATACCCACTGTGGTGGAGCGCAGGTCAGCGCCTTCAAGGTACTCCAGCGTTGCGTTCGATGCTTTCGACAGACACAGGTCGGTGTTGGCCAGAAAGATCCCGGCTAATGCAGCTCCAACAGCACCCAGACCCAATGACCACATTCCCATCCCAAACAGCTCCCACTCCAGCCCGGACCCGGAGGACAGCACTGCCGCACAGAGAGGCAACAACATGAGGATGAGAAGAGCAGCATTATTATCATCATGAAGAATAAACATTCAGCTCTCTTTCATGCATGGGCGATCAAAGCTGAGCAGAGGTATGGAACTCCCATTTTACACCATTAATCACTTTTTCCCTTTCTATGTTATCTCTGACACAGAGAGACATCAACTCCCCGAGTTCAAGAGAGCAACATGACCCAGGCTTTTTCTTTTGGGATGAGGAATAGAGTGCTTTAAAGTCTGTCAGCTTTTCACCAGCAAACCCTCTTCTCACTTTACTCTAATCTGATTCCCATCCATGAGATTAAATATTTCACATACTTTCTCCTTACGGCCACTGAAGGGTTTCTTTGTGAGGCACTCTGGGAAAGATACCTTTCCGGGGTTAGCTACGTTCACTCAAATTAAAAAATTAGACTTCTTCAGGAGCCACGCAGCTAAATGCAACATTATTATTTTTAAACGTCTTAAACATTTTCAAAGGTGTGTGGTCTAAAAAAATGTCAAGAGGAGAAAACAGCTTGCAGGAGCCCAAAGTCACGTTCCCAAATGTAAATCTTTCCTGCAATAATTGCTCTAAAATACAAAGAATCTGACTCGAATTGGTTGTCAAAACCAGCGGATTATCTCAACTGAGAGATAGAAGCAGTTTTTTCTTTGCTTGACAAACTCATTCAGAGTGCTTAAAAGATTGAATCAGTATTTTCAAATCATTTTATCTTGGAAGGGAAAAGCTGCGCACAGGTCACGGTTGAAGCTATTCTACTAACAACACGCTCTATGTTTAGGTTATAGCAGAGAACGGCTAGCTGTGTCGGCGGTCGAACTTGTCCTTGCCTTGCTCGGGCTTGTTTGGGTCAGGACTGGCTTTGGCTCTGCTTTGATGAAACGCAGCAGTCTGGGTTCTTAGCAACAAGGACACGGCTGCGGTGGAGGGCCGGCTGCTCGTTGCGGCGCTCCCCACAGAGAGGGCCGAGCAGCGCAGGCATGGTCTCCACCTGAAAGCTGTAGAACACCTGGACAGAGCCAGCATCGGGACGGCCCTCTGACTATAAACTCTCTCAAGACTTCACTGAAAGAAAACACATGAAGAAATGTCTTTTCTGTGGGAGGTGAAGCACTTGGTCAATACCACTGACCTTTCAGAGGTCAAAACAAGCCATGTCGGCAACTCTGCATTTGTTCAAAAGAAGAAGAATGCCTCAACATTTTTCTATGTGTGAAGAACACCCAGATAAAGTGCAATACCCACAACTGAACTAGTTAGTAGGCTCACAATTTGAATGTTTTAAGCACACTAAAATGCTGCAATGAGGAATACATTTTCAACTGTGGTACGACATCTCTATACGTGCAAGCAAACGTCCTATTTTTGCACCCTGAGCTCTCTTAGTGTGTGGTTAACTTATCAACAAGTAAAAAAAAATTCAACTGAAATGACAAACACATTCACAGTAATATACAAGAAATACACAGGGAAATTCACAGAGTAGACACCTGACCAATTTTGGAGGTTTGACACAAAGACAAAAAAAAAAAAAAAATTCATTTAAAGAGGTATCCAATGAATGTGTCTCTATGTTGAGACCAGATGAGAAGTAAGAAATGTTGCATACTAACTTGTCCCTCCGTTTTGAAAATGTGAAGACAGTCACTTCTTCTCTTGAGATTTAGCTCATCCGGTTTCAAAGAGTGAATCACTCAAAGACGTGTGCTCTGAGATTTTATAACTGGGAGGGCAAAGGGCTGAAAAGGGAAAACTGAAGCAGCCAATAGAGACAGACGTCCACGCCTGTCACACAACAGGAAGAGTGTCCAATGAAAACGGCTGTCTCTACCCTGCTTAATGTTTGTGCTTCTTATAGCTTTGAGGAAATGAAATGACCTCAGAAGTCAAGGGAGGGTTGTGTTTGGGCGGATGAGATAGCAGGGTGATGCATGAAGGAACCAACACAAACAAAGAAGCTAAAAGTGAAAGTAACTATTTACTTGTCATCAATGACAAATTAAATATTGTACTTGTTCACTACATTCTGACCAGGTTCTTTTAAAGTGTGTGGCTGCAGGACTGGCCTCTGATTGGCTGATTGCCTCCTGCTTTTCCTCTATATATATAGGAATATATACACGTTTATAACACTGCACGTTTACTTTTGATTGTTCTAAGTTTCTCTATCTCTTTTGTCACTTTATTTTATACTAACTAATACTAAAATTAAAGGAGGAATGAGAGTTTTACTTGAGTCCATTTCATTGATATCTGTAGTTGATAAAATGTTAAACACACAATAGTTGTGTATCAGTCATTTTAACTCCACCCTGAGCAGCATCAAACAGAGCATCTTTTAATAATCTAATTATATTGTTAGTGGTTTGATTATACAGCTATATGTTCCTAATTATATGGTCATTTAGCTTACTACTTTTAAATGTTTAACCCAGCTCTTAAAAAACTGAAGGCATGTCGAGCTTGTGAAAATAAATGCGTACTTGTAAATGTACTTGAGCTTATATAGCGACTACTCAAAGCGCTTGTTACATCACAGAGCACACCTACCCATTCACACTGATGGGCTGGATATGTGGCCCATCCAGTAACTATCCATTCACGCACATTCATACGCTCATAGGGGGAGCAATTTGGGGTTAAGTGTCTTGCTCAAGGACACGACACATCGGACATGTTGCTCGCAGGAGCTGGGGATCGAACCCTCAACCTTCCGATTGAGGGGCGACGAATCTACCAACTGAGCCACAGCAATAGGAGGATTATTTCAAGAAAAGCTGAACAGAGCTCCTCTCATGGTTACAGCAAATAAAAGTAAATGTTCTGAATACTTCTTCTAATACTGACACATCGTCTTCATGTTAAAATGAAAGGCAAAGTAGCTTAACAACAAGAGACACGTACTGTAGTACAGATAATGACCTTGTCTACTGTTAATGAGTAATCAATCACATTGCAATTGGTCTTTATTGGGTAAAGTCAATTATGTAAATGGAAGAAAGGGACGTGTTAGAGGACTTAAGACCTTGAGATGATGATTATATAATTCATGCATTCTTGTGAAGTCCTTCAAAGTTACTGTAGTTCATCCCTTATCGCTGCGACCACCGTGTTGTAGAAAATGGTCGAGGGCTATTAGCTGCTCTGCTAAAGGCTTAGTCTTTAATTTATTGAGTCTGAACTTGGAGCTAACAGGGTGAAGTGGGAGGAGGAGCGATGTTTTAGACGCTGTAGTTGAGATATGACACTAATACATCAACAGTAAACAACTATAGACACTCACCGGAATCAATGGTGCGACGTTAAGAGTCTCTCTGGACAAGCGTTTTGTAAATAGATCTGTACGCAGGCTTACAAGTCGAGCGAGCGAGCAGGACAACTAATCGAACAAGATGACAGACATGTATTAAAACTCGGACCATAATAGCAAAAAGAAGCAGAATGACAGCAAAGATCAACGCACAAGGACAGGTAAAAAAAAAAAAGGCAGATATAATGTTTAAGTCACTAAGAGAGGTTTATTTATTTATTTTTTTAATATATGGCACATAATATAATGACTTAAACTACTCCAACAGTTCATTCTCCCTCATGTCTGGATAAGAGTCTTCCTGCTTTAAGTGCTGAGTTCGTGTGCAAGCATCAGAGCTGTCCTCTCATTAGAGTTTAGAAACAAGTCGTCATTAAAGCACACAAGAGACCATCACAATTCAAAGACCAGGTATGCAGACAGTTTGTGAATGAACAGTTCAAGAGGCACATTTTGAACTACTTTGTTGTGAAATTGCAAAAACTATTAGCTAAGGGAAATTGAGCCAGAAATATGTGGAGGGGGGAAATGGAGTATGAGGAGATTATATTATGTAGGAGGCTATACTAGGGGGGGCAGACAAAACTCCTGTGTTTAAAAACCAGGACATGGAAAATGAAACATGCTGCAGCCACTATTACATAACACCATACTAACAAACAGTTCATTCATTCCCATACTGAGCTCTATCTTGCCAGGTTTTCCTGCATTTTGCGGGCTGTAGTCAGTACTGCCAGCATGTTGACTTTATCTCCAAACTCCTTCTCGCGGTGCTCCAGTAGAATACCCTTAAGGGGGGAAAAATACAATCTTAAGTTTTAAAACATTGTGAAACATTTAGAAAATACTGATTGATAAAGTGGCAGTCTACCTGATCTCCTGGACCAATGACAAAGACTCCACCCAGGACAAGTCCTTCACCTTTTATGTTACCCCTGAAGCCCCTCCTGTAGGCCCGCCAGATGTTCCTCCAGACGCCAATACGCAGAAATATGGAGAAACACATCCACCTCAGTTGAGGGCCGTAGAAATGTCTCTATGAGGGCAACATTAGCAGCTTATGTTATGTAACCCTGCATGTTTCTTTTAATTGTTATAAGCCATGTGTAGGCAAGCAGACCTTCTGATCCAGGTACACCTTCCCAGTGAAGTACTTCTTGAAACAGTCCAACTCCTTGCCGATGTTTTCTTTCACCACAGCAAACAGAGGGACTTCAAGGTCCAGCAGCTGAGACTTCAGAGAGGAAAGCTCAGTAGCCTCCTGGAGAGGGAAGTAAAAGTAAGAAAAGCATGAATTGCAGAAAACTAGTTTGGTGGAAATGTTACACATGTACGTAGAAATATGCTATCTCATACCTCTCTGCACAATAATCATCCAGGTCGACGCACAACCATGACTACAGCTCCAGTCTTCTCCCACAGAGTTTTGGCCTTGTATCGCTCATGGACTGAAAAAATGAGAGCGAGTAAGAAGAAATCCACGATCCCAGACTTAAAAACTGATTTTATAAATGTATGAAGAATCTTCTTCTTTTTCTGATATTCTTTATTTAAAGCTTTCTCGATTCCAAGGGTGGATTTATGTAACAATCGATTCATAGATTCATAACCTCTAAAAATCTAGTTTTTGGGCTAATCACTTACTCCCTGCTAAGTGCTAAGGCTAGCTTTTTAACTCATGCCAAATCGAGCTGCAAGAAATTTAGCCAGTCTCACAGATGACTGGAGTAGATCCTAAATGATGCACTAATTCAAAAATAATCGTTAAATCATGGCACCAGAAACAATTAAATCGTTACCCCAAGAATCGAAATCGATTTGTGTGACACCCAAAGATAACCAGCATTCATAGTTACAATCACATTTTTCCAGCTAAGAGTTTGTCGGTTCATTTATTTACTGTTCAAAATATTTTCAGTTATATTTTTTACCAGTCTCTTCTTAAAGGGATACTTCACCCATTTGCATGAAGCTTTGTATCATTAGAAACATGATAGTAGTGTTGAATGGCCTGGAAGTTTTCTTCATGTGATGCAATACGACGCTTTTTGCATCACATGAAGAAAACTTTCAAGCAAAGAAAAACACATTTTTCTCGTCTCAGGGCAAAATGAGGGTTGGATTCACGACCATTCAACACTACTGCCATGTTTCTAATGATACAAAGCTTCATGCAAATGGGTGAAGTATCCCTTTAAATTTTCATTTGCACATTTGTTTTTTGTTTTCTGACTCACCTCCTCCAGTGGTCCTTAGCTCTGTCTCCTCCAGCACTTCTAAGTTGGCCCATGCTGGTTTGGTCTGGAACCAGTCTGTGAAGGAGTTCATGAGCTCTGCAACAAACAGGCTCACCGCCTTCAGGACCGTAGTCACAGTCGCCATGACCCTGAACCTGCTCCACTGGCCACCTGCAGAGAAAACATGTTACCGGTAATTCAATTGTTTCAGATTTTTATTGAAGAAGATTTTAGCCCACTCCTGCAACACCTTTGAATCTATTTATTTGGCTTAGTGAATCTGGAAAAGGAGCGTTTTTCTTGCATTTTAAAGTAATTGTTTACAAATCAGGAATGCTGTGTTCCTTGTGATTATTCTGCACTCATTCAGACATTGATTGGATTAACAACTTGGATAAAGTCCCCATATTAAGAAAAGAACACATATCAATACACTGAAATTGTCAAATGACCTAATGTTAAACCCCAAGTTTTAAAATGCAATAAGTTAAAAAAAAGTTTACAATGAGCTGAAACTCACCACAATGTGCCGCTCTGCTAACAGGGAGGAATCTGATGTTTTCTAGCAGCCCCTTAAGCCCTCTGAGTCTGAGATCAGTCCAATCACAGTGAAAGCCTTGCTTATGTGAACGTAACACTAGAGGAATTCTTCAAAGACTTGTGTGAAACAAGGCTCACACTAAGCTGAATGTTTGTGCCAGGTTATGCATGGTGCAGAGTGAGAAGCACTAATCAAAGAACAGTGCCTACACATTTTATTTGGTATACAGGTTATGTTGCACACTAAGTTTTACATTGCAATGTTTTGATTTCAAACTTTTTGTTGCAAGTGCGCAGATCTATCTTTTCTTCTGTTGGCATACACAAATAAAATTTTTTATTTATATATATATATAAAAATTATAAGAAGAATATAAGCATCTGAAAATAAGTGTTTTAGACCAAGTGTCTTCACCAATCCAGTGTCCTGAATCTTTTGTCATAGTAAATGAACACAGTTGAAATTTTGTACTTACACTTCTTTAATGTCCACATGTCAGTGGAAAACTAAGAAATCTTTGTGTAAGTTTTGGCTTTGTATTGTCATTTTAGGTCTCTAGCTGCAAAGGCCCTGACATCGTGTTTCATTTGTCGTGACTCAGAACAACACTGCTCCCTACTGGAGGTGAGTGTCATTACAGCTTAGATAGTTCAGATTTTTCTTCTTTGCTCGTTCACAAATTCACAGAACATAGTACTATATAAAAAGGGACATAAAAAATGACTGAAAGATTTGCATAAACATACCAGGACTCAAAATGAAGACTTTAAACTGTTTTGTCAGCGCTGAAAAAGACAGATAGTCCGGTGTCCGGTTTCACAGGCTAAGACCTACATTTTGTGTTAGTTTCGGCTTGAAAAACGTTCTGGTACAACTTTGCTAACTACCAATGTGCATGAGGAATAAAAAGGCTTGAAGAGGTAAAAAAGCTCCAGCAACACTTGCAGTATGAAGATTCAGCTTGTTGCCTCTGGCCTTCATCAGGGTCATCTGCTTGAAAAATACTCACATGATTGATTGTTTAACAAAGTAGTTGCATATTATTTTTGGCCATATCTATTTCTTTTGAACATTTAAAACCACGCCTTGTTGACTTAAATATATCTTAATTTCAAACAAACAGAAAAACTACAGGCCATCTGCAGTACACCAATAGTTGTTCATGATTATAGATCAGATAGCTTTTGTATTTATTGCTGCCCGCATTGTTTAATAATAGTAGCTGAAACAAAACCCCTTAAATACAACCTACTACTAATGTTTACAGACTGTGAGAGAAGATGCATATGTAATCTCTGGGCCATATAAGGTCAATTAGGATATATTTTGTTTCCTTGTATTGAGAGTTGATTCTAGGGGTGTGTCCTGATTTATTTATACAAACTCGGGATGACATAAGATAGAAATGTTTGTATAATACAATAGATAATTGTCGTCACTCAAAGTGCTTCATATCATTATTTCATTGCCTTATTATATGACCCTTTTACTGCCACTTCAATTAGAGATATGAACTTCATAAGAGGAGCCATTGATAAAAGGAGAGCCCGACCCTGTGAGGTGTATTCGGGGGGGTTCAGTGTGCTTGGAATATGAGCGTCAATGGAGTAAACATACACTACCTCTTTCTCCGTGACTCAGTTTCAGAGTTTTATTGCTTTGAAATGTGTCTCTTTCCTACAGAGTATCATTGACAGACAGGTGGAGTGAATAGTTTGTAGTTTGGTTATATTTCACTCATTGGTGGCAGCTTCACACAGGAATGTGCTGATGGTCCAAAATGTGCTGGAAGAGAGGTGGGATAGGATGACACTTCACAACCAGCTGCTGCGCTCTCTCTGGCTGTTTAGCCTGACCATGTGTCGGGTCGTGTGGGGGTGACACAGTCTGTCTTGAAGCTTGTGTTTGTATGTAAACCAGGCCAAGACAAACGTGATGTCCTTTCTCCCCCAAAATCTTTTATTCCAAAAGGTTTTCACTTCATATTATTTCCTTGTCTCAAAAATAATCTAGAATATTAAATGTACTGTAAAAATGTGCTAGTCGGGTTGTAGGTTCAAATAAGGTCCTAGGTTTTATCAGTCTGTTTTACTGCTGGCATTCACAAACACACACTGCACAACACCTACACACACACACACACACACACACAAACAGAGAACGCTCTCTTCTTGGAGCTACACTGCTCCTGTTGGGAGTGTGCAGAAAAGGCAGCCAATCAGAGCTATAGATTTGCACCCCACCTCCTGTGCTGTGCTTTCACTTGCATGTATTGGTTGAGATGTTTTATTCCTATTGCTAAAGCCTATCAGTGCAAAGTGGACAGTATAGAAAGAAAGATGGGAATGTGATAGTTATTACAGTCAAAGTCTATATTAGAAGATAGTCCTGGTTTTTGGGTCCTTTTTAAAACATGCACAATTTTTTTTATTGCAAAGAGAGAATGACAAAACTTTTTTTGCGCTGCCTTTATGTTAAAAAAAAAAAAGTCCTTGAATTTAGAATAAGCTACTTGATTATTTTACAAACAGTTTACATATCACAAATACAGAAACAATAAAACAATAAACCAAAACATGAAAACAGCAGGAAATGACGATAACACAGAGAACCAACTGAGGCTATAAAGTCTTATAAAACACAGAGCACAAACACTGATAAAAATAACAATAAACATCTAATAAATCAGTGGTAATGACAGACTGTTAATGAGATTATTAACTATTTATTGTCATCTTATTTCTTATATAACAAATTTACTACACTTATCTGACCACAATCTCTAACCTGCCATAAAAATTCATGACTGGCAAAATCCAACATATTCTGCCTACTCTGATCAACATCCAGATGAAACTGGTTGGTGACCAGACGAGCTCAGAGCACAAAGTGAGAGGAGCCGCGAAGGTAAACCGCGCGTCCTTGAACCTGGGGAAAGACAAACAGGTGTTAACAGCCTGTGAGGCAGCCAGGGTTCATTTATCTCATCCTGTTCTGTCAAGTTTGAGTCTGATTCCCTTCTAACTCAGAAGTGACCAGAGAGTCCTGACCTCGAGTTTTTTAACATTTCGAGAAAAGCAATGGAGGTCAATATGACACATATTTCATTCAGCCAATCACACAGAAGGTGGAGACTAACATTTTGCTGTCTGATTTGTGATCGGTTCCACCAAAAAGACTTTGTGGTGTTTAGGGTTTGTGTCTAATTCTCTGCATTTTACGGATTTCTTTGCCCTCTGACACATTAGTTTGAAGGTAATTGACAGCATGCTCTACTTGATAAGAAATTTGAACGATTTGAAATAACTTGAAGAAACCCTCCTTTGTAGCAACACAAAGGTCATCAGGCCTTTATCGTTTTACTTTTCATCTTCTTGGGGGCCCAGCGGCTCTGTGGATGAAAGTTCAATAGGGTTTAAACTTTATCTTGACTGTGTCCTTAGAAGGTTTCATAAATCTATGTCTGCTTACTGATCCTTTGGCCTTTAGAGTTGCACCAATAACCTCCATTTCCTCTAAACCTATAGAAATGTGCAAATCTATTCCTCTTCAGTCTATTCAACTGTGTAGTCCTTCTTCTCATCCCAATATTGAACAGTGTTATCATACAAAGCAGGTTCCCAATTTTTTCCTCCACAAGAGCAAAGTTATCTGTGTGCCATTGACTGTTTATCTCAAGTGATGACACACCTGTTTGACACACAAGTCCTTACATCTGGTGAAGTGTTTGGAAAACCACTGTCCCCGTTTGTTTATTAGAGCCACTGGGTTAAAGTTATTCAGAATAAAGAACATCTCATACGGATCAAAATAGTGTTTTGCATGCTGACAGTTTGACCTCCATGTGATATGTGGTGCACACAGAGGTCAGATTTCTTATCCGAGCAGTCGGTGCTTAAGAGAGCAGAAATCATGAAGTTACACATTGACAGTATAATATATTTAAGAAGAAGAGAGTAGCCTATGTATGATGTAAAAACTCTGATAGCCGTTATCTTATAACCAGAATGATCTTGTTGACGTTAAAAAACACCCATGGTCAGTCATTAACAGATGTTTGGAGCCAAAACACACAAACTTCAGATAGAGTTAACGTTTGCACACGTAACGTAAAGTGTGGTGTATTTGGTGTTTTCCTCCTGGCACACGCTTCCAGGACAAAACAAACAGCTGTGTATCATTAAAAGGTGCACATTGTGCTATCTCTTCTCTTTTGTAATCTATAGTTAATCTAGTTAATGCTAGTTTCATTTGTCTCTGTTTTCTCTATGTAGAACTGGGTTGTTTCTAAAACTTACGTGTGCCAATCAAAGGTACAACTCAAAGTGCCAGAAACAAATACAAAGGACTCAGGAACTAAGGGACCTATACTCCCAGTGGCAAAAGCTAAAACAAATGATGGTTGTAAAACAGAAATTATCAAATACTGTAAAACTATTTATTTAGATTTATTTGGAAATAACTGCTCATTCCTTTTAGCTAACTATTTTTAACTGCCCATGCGTTTTAGGGTAGCCTTTTCAACTGTTTCTTTATTTCTTTTCTTTACATTTTTTATCAATTACGTTTTAGCAATCAATTGTTTCTATTCTAACTGCAGCTCAGCCAACCATAAAATGTTTCTCCATGGCTAAAGATGACTATTTGAAGTATCGTACATATTTTTAAGTGTATATATCTATTAGCTTACTATTTTAAAGGTTTCCTTGTTGCATTAGCTTAATATTTCCACTGCTCACTTCCACTGTAATTTATTTCAGGCTAATAAATTGCTGCTAAAATCTCTTTAGTTTAGACTATAGGCTAAGGGGGAACATATTTTTGCTAATGATTGGAAATGTTAGATGTCAGCTGTTTTTCATCTATACATGAGAACACATTTGAATATTAACAGTGAACAAAGTGCATCAACCAAAGGTCTAAAAGATTCAGTAGTCTATGGCATACCAAAGAGAAGATGCACTGACTGAATTTCAGTAATGAAGACTCCCTACATTTTTGTAAAATTAGGAAAGAAAGGAGATGTACCACAACTCTGTACATTAGCTCTATATGGTGGGTTTAAACAATCAAGGAAGTGTTGTATTTTAGTCACTGTTAAGAGCTCATTATCTCCTCTGTTTATGCTACAATAAGCAGAGGTTTGCCCGTCTCTCACTGTCTACAGAGCTTGTGCCATATGAAAGGGTACAGCATCAGTGTCTGTGTGCGGGTCACGGTCCCATTGTTTCTCCAGGTGTTTGCGCATGCACATAAAGCATGTTTTTGTTGCATCACCTGTAGCTACAAAGAACAGCCCCATACATGATTTTCAGTATTAAAAACACAGATGCAGTAAGCTACATGACACAACTTTATTAAACAGTTAACTGTCTGCTTCAAAACAAATCATTTGCAGTGATGGAAAGAAGCTTAAACCAACAATAATATGTATTGAACAATAAACTATTACTTCAGTACGTTTTACAGATAAGTATTTTGCAGTCACAGCATATTTTTACATACAAAACACTGGTTGAATTTAACAAATTACTACCACTGTTAGTTAACAACAACCCCATAAAAACATACACTTTCTTAAAGTTTATTATGAATTGTTACATCTCTACATATTTTACATTCACAGATCTTTGCTTTGGTTCGTTTAAAATGCTCAGCAAGTGTTATCTTTGGTCTTTAACCACTGTTGAACTCACTTGGTTTGCATGTTGTGTAATGTAAACAGCAGTCGTTGCATCGTTTCAAAAGTTGACACAAATTATCCTTTCACTCTTTGTTAATAGGTAGCGTTGTCGCACTGCTATGACGGGAGAGGGAGACCCACATTAAAGATCACCCTGCTCTCATTCATAAAGCATCACACCTTGAGGCAAAGCTTACAATCACAGAGGTGGGGACCATAAACATACACAAGAATTGTACAGCACACAAGGGGTTAACAAGCTGTTTCCACACACTGAAACACCCTCCCATCATCCACTCCCCCTGAAATGGACTGTCCCATGGATTCACATGACGTGTGTGTGTGTGTGTGCGCGTGCATGCGCGTGTGTGCGTGTGTGTGTGTGTGCGTGCGTGCGTGTGTTCTCTTAGCCATATATATTGGCCCATGTGGACACAGACGTGGTGTTTAGAAGGATAGACTTTGTATTGGCTGCAGGGCTGTTGGCTTCTCTTTCTTCATTTCTATCTCAAGAGAACCAGCAGGAATATAAAGCAGCCTTTAGATCTCTCTGGACTGTGTCTTTGTGGGAACTGAGGAACCTTTTCTTCCTGAAAGTACTCTGTACCTGGCCCTGTAGAAAACATGAGTGATCTGCTGGACGATGGCTCTTTCATGTTTACATCGGAGTCCGTAGGAGAGGGACATCCAGGTAAGTGTTTTATGATCAACTTTAGCTACATGTGTGTGACACTTGGTCTTTAGACTATTTTGGAAATAAGATTTATTTTATAGGTTTGACTTCAAGATATATTGCAACTTTCTAAACAATCTGTTGCCAAAAACATCCAATTCCAACAACCTATCTGTACCTCTTTCTTATCTTTACACGAAGAATAAAGCAACATTGCTACTTAAGCACAGTGTAACTTTGCAGAAAGAAAATCATCCAAAGAACAAACTTTTATGAAGTTTTACTTTATGTCTGCTATAACTCCACAGCGCTGTGTATTTACTCCCCAAGCGTGGTTGGTATTCCATTCACAGCAACATGTGTTTACTGCTCCTCACTCTCACTTCTGGGCTTCAGAGTGTGAATGTGTGTGTGTGTGTGTGTGTGTGTGTGTGTGTGTCAGTGTGGTGTGTGCATATGTGTGTGTGATGGGTATAAGGTTGCATGCTGGCGAAAAAGTGATCTACAAAAGAGAGTGCAGAGGGACGTGTGGGCTCTATGCAAGCTGTTACTATTTATGATTTTCAGGGTCAAAAATTGGGATATCAACTTCATGATAGAAATACAACAATATAATGTAAATGCATGCAAACTAATGCTACCTTATCTTAAAGCTTTCACACAATCAAAGAGGAAGTAGCAGTAAACATTTAAACAGGGTTTAAAATATCTTGGTTAAACTTAATCCTCCTCCTATCGGCACACAAGGGTGGTGAATGGTGGATGAAAATTACTAAGACAATAAGTGAAATTAAAAATGTGTCCTGTCACTGAGAAGCACGCCCCTTAATAAATCATTCATCAAATTTCCAAATAAGGAGACACACAGTTAAGGAAGCCCAGGTGTTGAAAGCCGACCTAATGATAACAGTTAATATTGTGTCCTCTACCCTCTGTGCTTCTGCCTTTGGAGCCTTCCTCCCCTCTCCCCTCTTGTCAGTGTGTTGTAATCCTTCAACTAATATGTCACCTTGCAAAGTCCCCTGGTTCCGAATCAATAAATCAGTAACCTCTGCAGAGTGAGCAAGTCCAGTGCAGATTTGTAGCACAGAATGTGACACAATGGTCAAAAATAAATAATGATTTCAGACTTAAAGATTAAAAAACAGTACGATACAAAAGTAGAAAACTGGCAACACGTGAACTAAATGAAAGGAAATGAAAGAGGACGAAATTAAATTTGAAAAACCTTTTCTGAAAAGGGGGTCAACCTGTCAAAGCCAACAATTTCCATGCTGTCAAGAAGAGAGATGGCTTAATTTCCTAGAGATTGGTGTGTTTTTGTTTATTACGTTATTATTATTTTACCAGAAGAAGGCAAAGCTGCCAGTTCAAATGTCTCCACGTTATGTTCCTTATTACTTTATTGTTGAGCGGGAGATTTTTGTTCAAAGGAAATCTTGATTTCTAATAGATGACAGGGTAGTCTCTACAGGAGGATCAAACTTCGAGAAAAACAACAGTATGCACTTATAAAGAGGTGCCTGGCCTTGACAGAAGGCTGCAGCGCTCACCCTTTGATTTGATAACACACCTGCAGTCTGGTCTATTCCCACTGATAGCAGGATAAGAGTCGAACAGATAAATAGTCCTACAGGCGCACTTCAACATTTAATATTGGTATTTTCGCTCCACCTCTGAGAGATCGTGTTCAAACTCAATATCGGGGTTCACAGTGAACAGCCACACAGCCAGATGTTGATGTTGTTTCTGATGTAACCTGTGAGTTATATTGCTTCAGCAGGATGCCAAAGTGATGAATAGAGTTTGTGAGGCATTGTCCTGCTGCTGCACTCAAAACCAGCTGATACAAACAAATCCAACACACACACACACACACACACAAACGCAAACACACACACTGATATTTGACATAGAAATTTACATACAAGGGTTTAACCCTTCAACGAAAGTTAGACTTTTAAATGAAAATATCCTTTTGGTTCATTTAAAAGCTTGAAAATCCTCCATTAATGAAGCTACAAACATAGTTTATTATATCATTTCTGTCCCAGCTGTTTCAATCAAACAGGCCTTAAAATCGTATAGCAACTACAAAGTCATACAAAGGATTTGTGACCTGAATCTAAACTGCTGTTGCTGCCCAACAGATAAAATCTGTGACCAGATCAGTGATGCTGTCCTGGATGCCCACCTGAAGCAGGACCCAGACGCTAAAGTGGCCTGTGGTGAGGAAACTAAAATTCTGATCATTTCATGTTGTTATTGTTGTCACACTGAAAGTGTCAAAGTGTAGAGATGTTTATTATTCCATGATTATCATGAACGTGAATATTGACTTCTGAAAGTCACAAGATGACAGCTTGCTGGGGGAAACCCTGTGACCCTCCATGTTGTTTTTTCAGCTAGTTTCCAAGAAATGGAAGTCCAAAGGTAATCCTAAGGTTTTAGCTTGAGCCACAGATGATTGAAAATGTTCAACATGTTTTTTTAGAAACGGTGTGTAAGACGGGTATGGTGCTGCTCTGTGGGGAGATCACATCTAGAGCCAATGTGGACTACCAGAAGGTGGTGAGGGAAACCATTAAACACATCGGCTATGACAACTCGGATAAAGGTGTGTGTGGGGGGGGATCCTAAAAATCAACAGAAATGGTGGTAATATATGTGTGTTGTTTAACTGTTTTCTGTCTCTCTGCTTTACTTTCCCTCTGCAGGTTTTGACTACAAGACGTGCAATGTGCTGGTGGCTCTGGAGCAGCAGAGTCCGGACATTGCTCAGGGAGTCCACGTTGATAGACGGGAGGAGGACATTGGAGCTGGAGATCAGGTGGGACTGTCGCAACAGGGCAGAGTGTCCTTTGGCTCAAGTGATAGTAACATAAGTTAAACATCACAGTTTGTTCATGTTGCTCTGATGTCATTTGCACAGTTTGCAACTTTCTGTTTCAGTTCTGTGTCTCCTTCTCTGCAGGGTCTGATGTTTGGCTACGCCACAGACGAGACGGAGGAGTGCATGCCTCTCACCATCGTCTTAGCCCACAAACTCAACTCAAAGATGGCCGAGCTCAGACGTAGCGGCATCGTTTCCTGGCTGCGCCCCGACTCTAAAACACAGGTGAGGATCTCTGCTGATGTTTCCCAGAAGCTTCATCTTCATCAGTTTTACTGACAACTGAAAAAAAGACATCAAGACACATCAACACTTGATACTTTAAGAAGACGTATCTCCTTATGCAAAATTAATAGACATTTGATTGATTATTTTCGCTGACTGCCCCTCTGTGATATAAGGTGTAGAAGCTCTAAGGCCTGTAGGTTGTTGGAATATCTTGGTATTTGATCACAAAACTTACCGTGTATTTTATTTTACGAGGAAGAAAAAAATCTCATTGAGGTTAAAACTGTATATTTTTTAAAATAACTCTTCACTTTGTTGTCCTTCCATCAGGTGACTGTACATTATGAACAGAAGGACGGAGCTGTGATCCCCAAGAGAGTTCACACCATCGTGATCTCTGTGCAGCACGACGACGTCATCACTTTGGAGGAGCAGAAGGCGGTCCTCAAAGAGAAGGTAGAGCTCTCAGGAGCACGCCTACCTGGACTTAGACATGCATGTCGCTTCAGTGATTAAAATGCTTTCATTTGCATTGATTTGACCAGGTGATCAAAGCCGTGGTTCCTGCTAAATATCTGGACGACAAGACCATCTACCACCTTCAGCCGAGTGGTCGCTTCGTCATTGGAGGACCCCAGGTGACTGTCCAGCACAAACTGCTTGTTGAATCGAGAAAAAGTCAGTATGGCACAACATTTGCTCATGCCCAATCTTTGTATGTGTCTCAGGGTGATGCTGGTGTGACAGGCAGGAAGATTATTGTAGACACATATGGAGGTTGGGGAGCTCACGGGGGCGGAGCGTTTTCCGGTAAAGATTTCTCAAAGGTCGACCGCTCTGCTGCCTACGCCGCTCGCTGGGTAGCCAAGTCCCTAGTCCAAGCCAAACTGTGCAGGAGAGTTCTGGTTCAGGTAGGTGTACAGTCTCATTCATTAACCATATTGTGCTACAAGGAGATGACCAGTGTTTGGAGCATAAATATGAACTGATGATAACATTTCTATCTATCTGTTTGTGTGTGTTGCAGGTGTCCTATGCTATCGGAGTGGCCCATCCTCTCTCCATCTCCTTGTTCACCTACGGTTCCTCCAAGAAAACAGAGTCAGAGCTGCTGCACATTGTCAACAAGAACTTTGATCTGAGGCCAGGAGTTATTGTCAGGTAAACATGATTTTATGACGTTTGTATCTCAAATGTACAGGACAAAGATAAGACGGCTTTGTGTAGTATAGTTTAAGAGATTATGACACTGTACTATAGGCCTGAGTAAAAATTAAAAAAAATGCCTTAGTAATTGAGGACATGATGAACGTTTTTGACTTATGTTTCAGAGTAGTCTGATGAGATTTATTTTGGTGTCTGTACAAATTAGAAAATCTCTGCAACATTAGAGTAGCCTGTGTGCTGTGTTCCTGTTTCCTACCACAAAGGGGCACCAAAGTAAAACATTGTTGAATTGTACATCATCCACATTTCCGATCAAAGTGCCATAAATGTTTGGTTCTCAGAGCTTCTTCTTTTCACTAATGATGTAACAACATTTACGCTGTACTAAGCCAAAGGTTATGGTTGCTGTTAGGTCCTCTCTCCCCGCTCATTGTGCTTTAATTCTGTATCCTCCTCAGGGAACTGAGACTGAAGCGGCCGATCTACCAGGAGACAGCTTCTTACGGCCACTTCGGCCGATCAGAGTTTACTTGGGAGCAGCCCAAAAAGCTTGTCTACTAAATACTCCACCGGCTCGTCCTAATCGACTCACCTGGATGCTGAATGAGATGCCTCCACACAGGCTACAACCAGCCAGCTCCATCTTTTGATTGGACATTTTTATATGATAGGAAGATTAAGCCAAAGTAAGGGCTATGTCACCATTAAAGAGGTGAGAAGGTCATAATTTGCATCTGATGGACATAAAGGGACACTGCAGAAGACATCTCAGAAACAAATTACTCATTGTACAAAACTATTGGTGCTTCACAAATAGTCATACAGTCACTAGTTAAACATACTACCTGATAGCTTAAAGGTGCAACACTGCGATTACAATCCTTTCTTTTTTTTTATCTCAGAGCTGTGATAGTTCCTCTGTTAGACCAGCACAATGAAAACAAACAACCTCTGTGTTTTTTTAAACAACAGTACTTCTGTCCCAGGGGTCATTCCTGTGTTCCCAGGGATCTATGAGCGATTGATTTGGACTTTCTTTATGGTTTAAAATGCAGAAGAACAGAGGGAGATGGATGTTTTAAATAAAGTTTGTACTGTAAAAATCAATTAAGAGGTGGATTTCATCAAGATGATTTCAGAAAGGACACCAAATATAAAAAAGAAGGAAACATATCATTTCTTCTCTTATTATAAATGTTATTGTGGAGAACATTAGTGGACCCTGGGAACAAAGACATGGTTGTGTTTTTTTACTCAAATGACTGTATGAAGTGTAATTATTGCTTAACCAAAGATTTGGCTTCGGAAGACAACTTTATAGTTTTGGACATGACTGTGACTACGTGTTACTTTGTAATGTATGCGTTAGGCAGCTGTTTGCCAACGATCAGAAGACAGGTCATTAAAACCCTTGTAAGCATATGTTACAACTCATCAACTCCACATGGTCTTATGTTGTCATATCGCTCTTCTTGTTCCATCATAATGGAAGCAATGTTTAATTTGACTATCATGTGAGTTTTATTGGCCACAGCTCATCTAGCGGCTTATTGTGAATAATTAATAATATATTTTCCTTTTTTACCTGCAGTCCTGCAGCTGTGACTAAGTCTCTATATGTGACTGAGTTAGAGGTGCACCAATAGTACAAAATCAGGACAGAAACCAATGTATGAAATCATTTAGCTGAGTGCAGAATCTGATCTTGATGTTTTTATGATTACTTTTTCACTTTGTGTCTGTTTTTCTAACGAGCTACGAGCGAATATTTTGAAATTATCGTGAGTATTCTCCTCTCATGAAATGTCACTGGAACATTTCTTGAAAACTGTGTTTTGCTGATTTAACCCGGAGGCGTTGAAAGACTGACACACTGCCAACATTTTCTCTTACGTTTGACCCTAAAAACAAATCACAGTTCGTATCGGCCGTTATGTTCACTTGGTAGATTGGTGCGTCCCTAGACTGAAAACTCGATGTCTTAATTCTGATTTCGCTCTGAATCCCTCTCTTCTCTTTGCTAGCTGCTGGGACTAAAGTATAAGTGGACCACACCGATGTCTTACAAATGTTGCATTACAACATTAAGATGCTATATCAATGCTGTGATTGTATATTGTCTGATCTTTGTATACCTTTTAGATTTTCAGCTGGTTTGATGCTTTCTTTATCTAAAATCATTTCAGATTTCCGTCATGTTCCACAGCATATTTATATGACGTCCTTCTCCGTGCATTTCAAGTTCACATGGGACCGAACTTACAGGGCATTTTAAGACAGCTCAGTTTCAAAGCATTGCCCTCTCAAAAACACTTTTTAATGCATGTAGGATCTGTGAACAGTCGTCACACTTCATGTCTGTAGAGGTGTTGGGACTTTGTGGTGGACGCTTCATCTACAGCCCACATTGTTTTTTGTAAGAGACGTTTTCCTCTATTTAATGTGTCGATCTCTGTCATGTGCTGTCAAATTGACTTCCAGAGAAAGTGGACAATGTAAATAATTAAACAATAAAGAAAATCTGAAATATATAACCAGTTGTCTGCTTGCTTCCTCGTCAAGCTGGAAACAGATTTGTGTGAAACGTGAATGAATTGTAAAGTTGAGGGCCATTTTTAAAACATTTATTTGTTGAACATTATGGCATATATATACAATCATATGACTTTTCATCAAAATAGAATTTACAACCTAAACCTCTTTGGTTTTCATTATCAAAATAACACATAAGGCACATAGGGAGCATTTAGCTTTTGAGAATGAACAGGCGTTTGTCAGAAAGCTCACCAATGATCTACTGATTGAAGGTTTTTCTTGCGGATATTTTACAGTGTCTGTTTGAGTCGCATACACATTCTCACAAGCCAAATATAAAGGAATGTTTATTATTTGCAGTTTTATAGAGTCTCGATTAACAAAAATAATCTGCTCGATTATGTTAAACCATCAATCCCACGATTGTGAAAAAGCAGTCGCAACCTACACCAGACAAAACGTGAAAGATCCTCGTGAACATAAAACACATTCCTTTAAAACGAAGACAGCAGAAGGCAGAAGCAAGCCGAGGTCATTCTGCTTTGGATCAAACTGTGAATGCAGCTGGTGTCATAACGTTTTCCTGAGAGCAAAGTCCAGACTGATTAGTAACTCAGAACAATAAGGACAAAAGGTAGAGAGAGCAGCTGTGCAGGCAAGGAAGAAAGTTGGGAACTAAACATTTGATTCACTTCTGTAGTATTCTTTTGAAAATGCCCATTTTGCATAGATTCTTAACAGTAACTAAAATACTTCCAGTAACCGTGTAATGACAGCATGTTTCTTCTCAAGCAGCAAAAGGCTTTACATTTAAAATGCACTGAATTTGTCCTGTGAAATAAAGGCAGATTGTGTGTCGAGTGTCAAAGGGCCAGTTTTCCTTCAAAGGGGTGTCATGTACATCTCTGCACAGATGCACACACTAGGTTTCAAGTGCTCTTCATGAAATCTTCTTAGCAGATCAGGCCTAAAGGTGCAGCTGACTTTGCATTTTCTGTATTATTTTCCAACAATAAATCAACCATTTGTGAATCAACTCTGAGGTTGACTCTGCCACAACAGCCCTCATCTAATCTGCAACACGTAGTTTGGCCAGCAGAGGGCAGCAGGTGATCAGCATAGTTGTTGGTGTTGTTTCTAACTTATTTCACACACAAGTATGTGAAAGTGTTTCCTCCTTCAGTCTGTTCAGAGATAGTCACACTTTTAATTTGAGGGTTTTTTTGCAACTAAACCACTTGCACTCAAAATACAGGCGCTAAATAAATCCTTAGCAAACGTGGCCGGTGGTGGCAGGAGGAGAGTGGTATTTTTTTACCATGTGATGGTACTTTGTCTGCTGGATGTGTTTCACACCAAAGAGCTCAGAGTCCCTTAATATGGTACTAAGATGGGGGAATTTGTCTAAACATTAAACAGTAATTCTTTGTTACGTAACAGCAGAGAACTTCAGAGAAAGCCAATGAGTACAACTAATGTTTAATCTGAAAGAAAAACAAAAGGGCTAACCTCACGCCACACAATCTAAAATCAGTGTGGGGGCTTTGCAGTGTTTCAAATTTGTTATGGCAATTCTCTGCTTCGGTATTCCGGACACTTCTGGCCCAGCTCCTTCACTCCCTCTTATTGCTTTCATTTCACAATTATGATGCAGATAAACTCAGGTAAAATGGCAGTATAAAGACTTTTGTGTTTTAGCACCAATGCCTAAGCAAACAGATATTTGGCATGTTCTTAAGTACAGTCACACGGAAGCAGCACGGTGAATCTCTGGCATGAGAAAAAAAAAATCCCTCAGTTTCCCTTTGATAGACTACAAGGCCGAGAAAAAAGCTCAACGTATGGTTTCAAAGAAGTACAGTAAGTAGTAGACCCATAAGAGCCCATAAACGCTTGAGCCTCTCCTTGTTAGGATTAATGAGATGCAGCCCTCCGCCCACAGAGCCTGAAAACATGCGCGATGCCTCGTCACTAAACTCAATAAAGTCAGAGCTCTGGGATGAATTAGCTGGAGCACATTTGGCTGCTGGACACAGTCTCATTCTCAGAACTCTACAGCACTGTGTTGACCTTAAACTTTGAATAGCATTTGATCCGTCTTCCTTCCAGTAAACAATAAAAGTTGGAATTCATGAGGCACGGTGGATACTAGAAAAAGATATGGTATGTAACCACACGTCAAGTGGTGGATGGAGCTTATTTTAAATCTGAATAAACAAAAAAAACAACTAACAGACATTTCCATAGCTCCCCAAAATGTTGACTGTCTTTCACATCCATCTGTGACGCGTGACTGGAAGGCAGCATACAGTCCGTTTGACAGAAAACTCAGGCTAAATAACTGAAGCGATAAGCTAACAGCAGCTCAAATCTATTAAATTTGAATTCATTACAATGAAGGAGTCTTTTACTCATCAGTAACTGAAATGCAAATGGATGTCCTGTTCTATCTCAAGAAAACATTCATTAAGCTCTCTATTTTATGGACTGTTTTATTAAATTGATTGCATTCAACATTCTTGCAGGCAAATCAACCTAGTGCTCACTGGAACACCAAACTCGGTCTCTCTCTCTCTGTCTCACAGCTATAATCCTGTCAACTCGGCCGTCCAGCAGCCGCCTCTATGTATAACGAAAGCATCAAGGCAGTCACTCCAAGTAGAAATGCTCCAAGGCCACTAAGTGAGTTTGAACAGAATACAGGATTTCAGGGGAACCGAACAAATGTTGAACTGATTGATGAAACACAAACAGGACTGGGTTGAGTAAAATTTGGTTTTACACTTGTGCAATGTGCAAACTGCAAACAAGTCCTTCAGAAACCCCGAACTCTGGAGTGAGCACAGTACGATCTGAGCCCTCCACTGTGGCAGCACGTCGACACCTCTGGTCGAAATAGTAGAATCCCCTCTGTGGTGAACAGTGACTCTACTGGCCTGAATTTTTTTCAGAGCTTCAGAGGAATGTGGCTGGAAATGAATAATTAAACTCATTCAGCAACCGCAGTTTGAAAGGAATAAACAAGCCAACTGTGTGGCGTGGAGATGTGGCAGCAGGCTACATGATGGACATGTTTTCAGGTTGGTGTGGGTGGAGTGGGTGAGGCTGTGAGTGTGGTCCCAGAGCGTCCACCTTGTGTTCCCTCCCAGCAGGCCCCAGGGCCCCTCCTCTCGCCAGCACCGCCATGGTATCCCCTGACATGCCGGCGAACTCGGAGGCAAACGTTCCGTAAAACAGCATGACGATGACGCAGAACACCCATTCAAAGATGGCCGAGGCGTGCTGAAGGACGAAGCTCTCCTGGCAGAAAAACACGCCGCCTGAAAATACAGTTAAGGGCAGTGACGGCAAAGCAGTGTGTGTGCTCAAAGGTTCTGAGGCTTTCGCGAATAGGAACCCCATCATTTGTCAGATTCCACCGTCAAATAATCAGATGCAAACAAAAAAGAAAAAACAATAACAAGGCTGTTTTTCTTTTGAAAGGACTTGAAGCTAAATGCGAGAGGATGAAACTTTATGCAGGGAGTCCAATTTGTATATATCTACATGAATAAGGAATCAGCGTTTTCCAATGCACCTCTTTGAGCCGGAAAACCTCCAGAGGGGCGTTTACTAATGTAGAGGGGAATATCTACAGATCGGCTCTTAAAGCCAAGGTTTCATTTTTTCCCCTTTTGGGCAACTGTAGAAACAAGGCTGGGCAATAAGGCTGATGCCTTGGAATAGGACCTCCTCCCTCTCCCTGTCGACAAAAATGGCTCCTTCTAAGATAATCAAAAACACAACAGTTGTGATTGATTAACATGATGTGACATTGCTGCCAATAGATCCACCCAAATCCAAAGGTGTTGTGTGTGTGTCAAAATCAATAACAGCACAACATGCAATGTGCTGACAAGCCTTAACAGCAGCTCTATGTTGTGTCTATGGTTGTGTTCAGTGAACCTTTGTGAGTCATGACGGTGAGTGAAGGGGGATGTTTCTGCCTTTAGTCAGGCTGGCACGACTACTGTACATTCACCTGTCAGCCTCAGGGCTGCCATCTGCTGCAGAAGGATACTGAGCACCAAGGCTACGAAGGCCAGCAGGGTCATGCAGAGCCGGAGGTGGGCCACGTTGTACTCGCCCTGGGTCTTGGCCAGTCGGTAAGTCAGCGCTGACTGCAGGCTCACAAACAGCATACTGGTGGGGAAGGCGATGCCTGCTCCGACATAGTGGAGAACTTTGGCATTATCCACCTGTCATCGAAAGGAAGCAGACAGAATAAGACAACATATTGAAAAGGTGCAACAATCTCTCTGTTCACTGTCCTGTCTCTTAAATGAGGGCATGACATAAATTATAAATAAATAATTATTTTGTATTTTGTCTGATAGTGTGTATGTAGTCTGTCAGACTTCTTCTAAAGGGAGCCAAAGATCTAAAAAAAAAAAAAAAAAAAGGAGGCCGATACAGAGAGCAGAAAGCGACAGAACGCCTCCTTTTCCCTGCAGGTCACAAGCTCGATATGAAACAATACACAAAAGAGCCGCACTGGATCATGTGACTCCAGCTGCCACTGCACGACACACACACACACACACACACACACACGATGAACTGATCACAACTGATAAAAGATTCAAGAGAGCCAGCGAAGAAACAAACCTCCGAGGAATAGAATAATTCAGGCAGATGACAATAAATGCTCGTCTTGGCTAATGCTGACACAGCTCAAACCTTGCAGCGTTTGAATAGTAATGACCCTCAGCTACTCGTAATTCTCAAAGACCATTACAGCATTAGCCTCACAGGTATTTAGGATTGGCCTTTTAAGCCATTTGTCAAATGACCCGACAAGTGAATACTCAACATTCTTGTACAGTACGTTAATCCTGTAAGAATTCTCGAAAAGTGCAACGTGAAAAGCACACGCAGCAATATGCCAGATTCCTCCAGTTTGAGGGATGAGGATAGGGGAGAACATGCAGCCAGGTTTGTGGAAGCAAAGTGAATTTTAGTTTGCCCATTCTTTTCCGACTTGAACTGATCTCGGTCTAATGTCACAGCAGTGATGACATGAACCTCTGCAGTACTCCATCTAATGTAACATGCGACGTGGTGACTAAGCAAGTTGGCTCTGATAAATCAGTTCCTGCAGGCTGACACTGACCGGCAGCTCCCCGGCATAAATGAATAGTAATGATGTTCACACAGGGCATCAGCACAGCCCACACTCCCTGCATTCTGTCACTGTGTGCGTCAGTGAAGGGACTTTAGACCAAATGTGTAAAACCCTTCAAATGTCTGGGTGCTGGGTGACGAGGGGTTAAGATTTATGAGAGGAAACACCTGACATCCAGCTCTGTTAGCTTCTGGGTTTTTTTTTTTCAATGTTCTGAAACTGAACCGAAAGATGTGAAAGGAAACTCTCGACTCCCGACGGTTTACAAACCTAACGTAACACGACTTCCCATATCTGTAACTGAAAGTGTCTCCCCCACCCTCGACTGCAAGGTCACTTTAAACAGACCTTCAGGGCTCAGCTCGGCCCAACACCTTTAATATTCATACACGGTTTCCCCGTGAGTTGATCTTAATTTCATTTGAAATTCAAAGAGTTTGCACTCTGGTGTTGCATCTTTAACTTTCGACAATTTTAGATAATACTTGAGCGCGCACCGTTTGTTTCAGTCCCACAGACCAATTTAATGATCACTACTTATTTCATCTCATCTACTCGACACAGTGAGCTTTAGAGGGGATAAAAGATGCGTTTGCTACGTGGTCCCAGTCTACACTAAGCTCACCAGCTGCTGGTTTCAGCTTCATGTTCGCAGTAGACAGAAAGGTATTGATCTTCATATTTCACTCTCAGCAATAAAACATTAAAAGGAACTTATTTGATCTTGAAGAGCTTTGCCTTTTCCTGCGGCGTCTCACGTGTGGCAGTGATACGCTTCTCCATCATCTTCAGATCCGTCTCTCCGTTCACAGCGATAGGCCTCCTGACAGGAAAAGCCCCAGTGGCCACAAAGCCTTACATAACAAAGAACTACAAACTGCAGGCGAGTTTGTTTCCACGTGATGGGTTTTTTTTGGGTGCTTTCACTCTCTTTGATCAGTCCGTTTCTGGCGTCTCCTCTGATGATTCAAACACGTTTGTGGTGTTCTCCTGAGGACGTTGATGTGATTCAAAGTCTGGACTCAAGTTTGTGCTTCATTTTTTTAATCTCTCTCCTGAAAAGCAGTTTAAACTGTTTAAACATTTCCATCAATGACACATCTACTGTGTTTCCATCCGACTTGAATGTCCCTGCCTGGAAGGGATGCAAGTTCTCAAGGAAGCGGGAAGGATCCGGCCTGTGATTGGTTACAGGCAGGGCCTCTCCTACACACACCCTGTCTGCCCAGCTCCTCTGCATGCATGGCCAGACTTGATGACTCACTTCCCCCTGGCTCTTCCAGTTAAATTCCTCCCAAATCTGCAGAGCAGAGGCCCGAGTGGAGAACCGGAAAGAAGGTGCAGCAGGCCACCTTTTCATACTCTCATATGATAAACTTCTGCAGCACATCTGTTCAACACACTCCTTCAGCTCTGTCCTGTCTCCATCTCACAGGGAACATCAGCAGTTGGAGAATGACATGCAGGAAAGGAGCCACAGGCTGGATGTAAACCCAGGCCGCCCCACCTCTAAGACCTTCTGTACATGATGGGGCTGGCACACTAAGCGATAGGCCACCAGTGTACCAACTTGAATGTTGAAGTTGAAACAGTTTTTAAGTATATACACTGCTCTAATACAGCTCAGTTTCTTCTTTTTATGCAACTGAATTATTGTGCTTTATTGTCACTTTCGTTTCAGCAATCTAAACATTTGTTTTGCAGGACAATAAAGCACTTTTGAATTTGAATTGAGTTGGCCTAGTAAGAGATTTCTTTCAGTATCTTTCTCAGCTATAAAACACCTGAAACAACGAATCAGCACAGAGCCATATGAACGTCGCCTGGTTAGTCAGTTATAAAGTTTTGTAACCTCAGAATCTCCGATGACGGCGCAGGATGAAGGGCTCTGTCGTCACTTCTCCTCAATAACCAAACATGATTAAACAAATGACTCAGGAGACTATTTTGATCCAAAGTCTATCCAAAGGTGGACACAGCGTTCAAAAGCAACATGAGGACGCAACATTCCTCCTGATAACATACTGAGAACGGCGTCGTTCTTCTTTGAAATGAAACATAAACTCTATCCATTGCAGTACCTACGACTTTGTAACAAAATGTGAAAGCAGGTTTGGAGGGTAAAGCCGTGTTCTCTACCTCCCGTTAGTTCCTGTAAACAGACGTTTTATACAATTGTTTCAAAATTGGACGACAAAAATCAGAAATACATCAAATTATCCAGATTTTCATCAGAAAGCAAACTATGTAACCATGTCTATGTTTTAGTTGGAACTAACAACTTTCATAAAAATACCAAAGATGTCTCTTAGAAGTGACACGTAACAACTCCATCGGTTACACACACACACACACACACACACACACACACACACACACACACACACACACACACACACACACACACACACACACACACACACACACACACACACACACACACACACACACACACACACACACACACACACACACACACACACACACACACACACACACACACACACACACACACACACACACACACACACACACACACACACACACACACACACACACAAGAGGCAAACAAATTCTTCCCCAAAAGCACAAACATCTAGAGGAAAGGAATTCAGGTTGGATTTCCTCCTGCACCGTCCAGGCTTTGGTCTTTGAATGCACGACAGACTTGAACAAACCAGAGTCTTAAATCGACTGGAATAGATTGAACAGATGAGTGAGAAATGTGTGAAGGGCAGTCAAAGCAAAAAAAAAAAAAAAAAAAAGAGTCACGAGTGAAGGCCATCATTGTTGAGCGATTGACGTCACAATGAAATGCAGGATTCAGCCACTTTCACTGACTACGTTAACATGCACACAACATTCCTGTATCAATCAGAATAATGACAATATCCTGACTGCGTAGGAGTCATGTAACACCTTATTCCAATTGTCATAACCCGATAAAGCTCATTTTCCGATTATTAAAAAAACGAATAAGACCCCTAACATATGCCTGTATCATCAAAACTAAGAAGAAACAAGTGAAATGTCTATTAAAGGATCATTGTCTGTGGTGGTGTCATGATCTGTAATGATCTGGAGGAAAAAATATTCACCACAATATTTCATCACATTCCTTTTTCTATCACATTCATTTCCCTCTGTTACACTAGGGGAGTAAGTGAGGTCTGCATACCTGGAAGTTGCCCACCATGATGAGACCAGCCGCACAGATCCAGCCTGTGGAGAGACTCGCCGTGTTGAGGACACAGTTTTGGTGTTTCTCGATGACGTGTGCATAGCGGAGCAGCACTATCGCCATAACTACAGAAGAAGACAAAAAAAAAAGAGAAACACAAACCAAGATGAGTCCTGCACATGAAAACACTTCACCAGAGCCATGGCAGGGTGGAAGAAAGGGAGAAAAGTTACACTTATCCTGGAGAAGTAGAACACACACAGTTAGTTTGGGGTATTTTTATTTCGCAGTGCCTGGATTCAATTAATGCAAACACTCACAGAACTCATTTAGCCAAAAAAAACACAAGGATTCCCAGAAAGCGGCTTTCGAGTTACACAAACTAAAAGGGGGGAATATGAGAGGCAGGAAATGGCGGGAAAGTAGGAACGACACATGGCTGCGGGCTGCTCTCAGGCTTACATAAGACAGAAGGTGGAGGGAAACTCAGTACAGTATACAGCACAGATAACTCCTGATGTGCTTATGGGCTGTGACTGGGGGTATTGTTGGTGGCTGACCCCTGCCTCGTTCCTCTTTGTTCGCTCCTCACGGCTATTGCTCAGTGAAGGCTGACTGGGTTTGGAGAAAGTGGGGTAAGAGCAAAGAAAGAGGAGTCTGGAAGAATAAGAGGGAAGAAGGAGCCCCTCTTGTCTCGACCTGAAGCTCATACGTTTGTCTCAAGAGGCTGAACTGTTGTCTTTACTCCGACACTATCCCGTTTGTGTGAAGCAAACTTTAAGGAGGTCCATGTTGCCAAAGAACAATTTTAATGGAAACTGTGGTTCCAGAGGGGGGGGGGGAAAAACTCCAGTGCAGGATTTTGGAGCGTAAAGCTTTGTCTCTAGTAGTCAGGGTTTAGTCAAGGCCAGCGTCTCAATGACGGGTCACTTTTCAGAACCTGACCACAACCTCAGCTTGAATCTCTAATGACCGACTCCTGCCAGGAAAGATTTTGTCTTTTTTAAAATCTTTCACTGACAATGTTGACCAATCAGGGAGACAATGCAGCAGCCACAGATCTGATTTCAGATATTATGTGGAGAAGGTTTAGGTTCAATTCTGAACAAAAAACATCAATCTACAGGACATTTGAAAAAAATAAGGGACAGACAGACTCAGTGTTCACGAACCTCGCCATCCAAAGAGGACGCCACGCCTCTGGTTTCTGAAGGAGGACCAGCTTAGCACCGACTGCAGCCAGCAGGAGGTGGAAACAGAGCTGCACGTTTTAACGACTGCTCAAATTCAACCTCTTCAATGTAGGAGTCAGACCTCCCCGTTTCATCATCATTACAGCTCAAATGTTCATATCAGAATGATCCGTCAGTTATCATTTTTTCATTTTTACTGCTCATGCTCTCACTTTCTAAGCCCGTCAGATAACATTTGTGAAAACATTTCTTCTGAATCAGTGATGTACAAATAAAGTTTGCTTTAAAATGAAGTTTTATTTCATAACTAAAATGATCCAATGTTTCATTCAAACTACCAGGTTGATAGACGTATACAGGACATACTGTATAATGTTTGAGAATGTATATCACTGTTTGGATCCTCCTGCCCAGTCCTCCGTTCCCGCTGCACTTAAACCATCTCGGCAAAGTGTTTTAAAGCTACAATCATGGAAAAACAAACAGCAGTGTCTCCAGGCTCGGAAACAATCTTGTTTTTGTTTTTTTCCAACTTCTTTTGCTTTTTTTTTTTCTTCTTTTAAATGGAAAACATATTCTACCTTCTACCTTAGTCTTCTGAAGGGACAAAAAAAAAAGAAGTCAGCTGCAGTTTCTTTCATTAAATTATGGCATCTCGGCCTCTTGGCTGTTGACCGGCTGGCTGTGGATTCTTTTCCTCTTGTGACAAAATGACTTTTTGATCATTACAAATGAGCCTGTTGGCTTTTAAAAGCTTCCTCAGGATGATGCAAGCTGAGCCCGAAGGTTCAAGAATGACGAACATTTTTCCCCATTTCTCTTTTTTTAACCGTCTTGACTGTTGCTTAGCACGCTCTAACATGCTCATCTGTTTTCCCTGTTCTCTGCTTTGTTGCTAAGGATGCGTGTCACGTTGAGAGGTCACAGGCTCGTGCAGCGTGAGGACATTACATGTCTGGTGAGTAAGCAGCATGGATGCCCTCCACCTGGACTCTGACAGTCAAGATGAATTGTTTTCTGATTAAAGCACAACAGGAATAAGTACGCTTTCACATGTTAACTCTTTGTATTCATCCGTGTACATTCATAGGACCTTTAGAGCAATGCTTTGAATTCGTGACCTTGCAGAGTTGTTGCATTTCCTGCTCACCATGTGACAAATGAAGGTTAGAAATGTGAAGTTTACATAAACACACCGTGCCAACTAGTATCCATCACACAGTCTGTCACCTTCATCCTTATCTAACTCCTTTTCACGAACACAGGAACCTCAGAGGAGTTTGCGGCGTCTTGACTCAAACACTGACACACACACACACACACCAATGCTACTTTGCAACAACGTGGACACGCAGTAATGTTACCCTGTTGTTACAAGCACAGACTTGCTTCTGCGGAGACCTGCTTTAACACTGAAACCTGTGCACGTGTACAACACACAAAATCCCCACAACGTCACCTCGGCCACACCACACCTCACAGTTAAATAAACCCCGCTGTCCCCACAAGGAGATACATTTCAAGCCAAACACCGGGGCGGCGTTCTCTCCCACAGGAGGTACGCTGGGAAAGAATACATGCATTGTCTTTGATACATCGAGTGTGTACACTGGCAGAGAGGTGGGGACTTGGATAAAAAGCAAGAACAATAATTATTAGGCAATATCCAGTTTGTGCAGTCCAGGAAAGGAGTGAACCCCTGAGCCAACTGCAGCCAGCTCAGTCTCCAAAGTGAGGCAGAAATCAATAGGCTAAGAAGCTAAGCACTGATTATTTACAATAGCTTGTTGTACAACTACATGCCTCATTAGCTTAGCCTAGTTTTGTAAAGCTATTAACTTACTTTACAACAGGTATTACCAAATGCTGCATTGAGACGAATTGGCTGGTGGACAAGAGCAGACTAAGAGGCTGTGAGTGCATTGTGACCTAATGATTGATGCACTGAATGCACCTGCAGAGGTGCTCACGGATTGATTGAACCAGATGAAAAGTAGCTTCACTACCGCCTTCAAATACAGCAGACGTTTATTTTTCCTACTGCAATGACAGTTCCAATATTACTACTTAATAATCTACAATGCAGGCCGGTTTAATAAACACGTGCGGCTCAAACAGGACGCAGACAGCTGGGATGTCACATATCTGACAGAAGCTAACGGCTAAATGGTTTTTGAAGGAAGTAGTACTGTCCTGTAAACTTTGATTGGGACAAAACATCAATATATCAGCATACTGACTCGTGCGATATCATCAAACATATGGGGCCAAATATTGATGTTTTAATCTAAAGAAATGTGGTGCGCCAAACAGATTGTCCTGCCTCACCATGTCCCCACTTCATGAATCCTCAGGAGGAAACTCAATGACACAAACGAAGGTCAAGTGAAAAGACGGCAATCGGGCACGATAAGAAGAAGAATAGGTAGATTATATTGGAGAGCGGTGAAAAGAAGTCCAGCGATGAAGCGTGATAAGAGGTGAAACTGACACTAAACTCAATTCAATTCATCAAATGTTGAAGTGTATATCAGTCATTACAGATTTACAGTTTCGTGATATTAAGGTTATTATTATGCACCTCAGTGTTGAGTTTTATTTTGTGCACGTATGAAAAGGCTACAACAATACAAAGCCGACAGTATTGCACGCTATTTTTGACCCCACAGACAGACATTAAAGAGCTTCTGTTTTTACACTGTGAGGCTACTGTATGTCCATTTCTCATGTCTCGTCTATAGAAGAATCCCTCCCTAAAGAAAAAGGATGCTTGCATATCACACTGTCTAACTGTGTAGTTATATTTTGGACACACTGTGTAAGGATAGCTCTGTAAGAATTGTGTATTGGAAAGATACAACAGAATAACAAACACAACATGTCATCGAGATGAGCAATGGAGTCGACATGGAGACGGAAAATCTGTTCATTCTCCACTTCACTATTTATTCGTCCGCCTCCTTTTACCATTAGTGGAACAATCACGGGAGAGTGCTCATCCTCCTTCTCTTTCTCTTATACAAATAAATATATGTACACAAGGGTGACAGGCTGACCTGCTGTGGGTCAGGGGTCACGGCTGGTGACACAGTGCGGGTCAAACGCTGGACTTTCACAATGAGCTGCAACAGTCTGAAACCCACCCGGCTGTCTCAAACACTAGGTGCTGAGTGGGCTAAATAAATATGGACACCACAGAAGTCTCAGTGTTTACAATATATTCAAGATGGCCGGAGAAGCAACACAGTCTGATGATATGATGACATTTTTTCGAACATATTTAGAGTTTCAACAAACTCAAAGAGAAGAACATTCTGGTGTGGAGCAAATAAAGTATGCAGCAGCTTCAATACGCCCATGAAGATCAAGCCGGTCACGCAGCTTTTGCAGGACATAAACATCATCATTCTCTCCCACTGACTCAAAGAGAATTTTCCTGGATATTTCCTGCTGTATTCACACGTGAGCTCACCCAACTTCATGAGGACATTTTGCGCGGGGGCTGGCTGGAAAAATGTCTGGGTAAGTCAGGGTTGAAATTTTCCGTTAGTGTTTCTTTTCACGTATGCAGCTTACCATTCAAATAGCAGAAACTCGAAGAGTTGTGTGCATGTATGAAAAGGCTACAGCAACACTGCTTACAGTATTGCATGTTATTTTTGAACCTACAATGATCATTATCTCATCAGGTCTCTGCCTTCCTCTCAGATTGGGTTAAAATGTTCCTGAGTCGCTCAATCACTCAGACAGACAGGCAGGACTTAAATAGCAGCTCGAGTCCCAGAGACTCCTTCTAAAAAGACAAACAAGAGAGGGAGAAACATCCCCTCCATTTTAATATTACACACACACACACACACACACACACACACACACACACACACAAAGAAATGTCTAAGCGACAGCTGGAAAACATTAACTAAATCAGACCCACCAGTAAGCACAGGGCACAGCACGTGTAGACTCACAAAAAACATACAGGCCAGCACATGGGAGCCCATTCCTTTTCTTAAAAAAAAAAAAAAAAAATGTTTTCCTTGCTCCTACTAAAATAAACATTGTGTGCAAGTGTGTGTGATCATTTTACATGAAGCCATCCTGAGGCTGCATTTGTTGCTTCCCCGTTCTCTTTCATTCAAACGGACCACATGCAGGGTTTTCTCTGGCTCCCGGTCAGTGTGGTTGAAAGTTTTGCATTTTTGCAGGGAAACTAAGCTAAAGTCACTCTGAGGTCTCAGCCGAAGGAAAGTTGATCAAAACAACAGATATTTCTCTTTACTGTCTGATCTATCTCTAAGGGTTTTTTCACACGAGGGATCCGAGCCCAGATCTGAATACCCTTGACCCCGAAGTCTGGTTCATCTGATCTGCGAGAACACAAACGTACCGTACTCATCCTGTGCTCAGGAAACTGCTGCTGAGTCCGCTTGAAGAGGTCTGTCGGGCATGATGCATGTGTTTAATATGTTTTAATTAACTTTTTTGTTGTCAAACTAGAAACTAACAGGTGGAAAATCTCTGTTTGGATGATAAGCCAATTAAAAAATTTCGGAAATGTGATAATAACAGCTCAGAGAATAATCAAGAAATAGGGTGCCAGTGGAATAGTGGTTCGTTTGCACGCCCCATGTAAAGAGGTTACAGTGCTCAAAGCGAACAGATCGGGTTCAGATCAGACCTCTCTCTCTCTCTCCCCCATTTCAGACTCTATCCACTGTCCTATCTCTCTAATAAAGCACATCTTAAAAATAAATAAACAACACATATAAAGATGTCGCCTTGACCTCTGTTGCTGAGAAATTAATCAGATTAAAGGATGAGCTCGTTGAATCCCGAATAAAGCTGCTTCTCATCAGGGACAAGGTGACTTAGGGCAGAAATCGAAGTTGATATCAATGACTGTGACGGGGTGTGTGTGTGTGTGTGTGTGTGTGTGTGTGTGTGTGTGTGTGTGTGTGTGTGTGTGTGTGTGTGTGTGTGTGTGTGTCTTCATGTGTCGTGTGCACAGGATCTCTTACCCATGAACGATCCCGTGCTGCAGATAAGGCTGAAGAAGCAGCTCTCAGGGGGAAGAGTCCCACATTTACTGCAAGAGGGAGTACAGAGTAATAAATCAGAGAAGTGCTTTAAATCAAGCTACGCTACACAGAAACACTACCACTTATGGCCCTCTGTTGATGTAAATTCACAGCAACACATAGCATGTTTACAAATGCCTTCCTGCTCATGCAAAGAAAAGGTAAGGGAGGGGGTAGAAACATGTTCCTAAGTGCTCATCAACAAGCGTTTGACTTTTCACCTACTGCATACTGCCTGTCTTGCAGGAATGGGAAATGTTTGGAGGAGTGGAAGGCAGCAGATAGTCAACACAAGCTGTCTGCGCCCGAGCTGCTGCTGCTGCCAACAGAGCCAAAGCCTTCTCAGCTGACTTCAGTCACACACACATTCCTCAGTAAAATGTTCAATTCTAATGGACTTGTGCTTTCACTGATACGCTTTCAAAGAACCCTTAAAACATATACATACATATATATATATATATATATATATATATACACACAGGGGATGATGGATGAATGGATGGTTAAGGACATGTACTTTGCTTGGCATATAACTTTTCATAAGAACACTACATGTCACCTTTAATATATAAATAAAGTCAAAGCAGCAGCATTGGAACAGTTAAACTTACTTTTTTCAGCCCCTACAGATGTTTTGAACATGTAATATTTTCTCGTGGTCATTAAATGTGGTTGTGCACTGATTTATTTTTCTCTTCAGTCCCCGGTTGTTTTATGGATACCACTTTATTTACTCTCTGGCCTTTGATGTTTCGAGTTGAGAAGAACACAAGCTAAACATAAGAGTGGGAGTGCCTTGATTTCCTCCCAAATGTAAGCCGACTCCTCCGAGTGTGTGTGTACAGTATGTGTGTGTGTTTACATGGTGAAGTGCAGACCCATGCTCTGCCTCTGAACTGCCACGGTGGCAGGCAGCAGGATATTTCAGCCCCAAGTTATTTTCAGAATGTACACACCCACACTCAGGACGGCCGTCTCCTTTAAGCTCACTGTCAACAATGTGCCGACAGGGGTCAAGTTAAAACAATGGGACAGTGTTCCTGTTTATAAAAATACAGACAGAAACGAGCAACAAAGAGACCGAATAGAGACAGACAGAGAGACAGAGAGAGAGAGAGAGAGAGAGAGAGAGAGAGAGAGAGAGAGAGAGGTGAGGGTGGGAGTCTCACAGACCTGATGAGAGGTACATTGTCTAATGTGCAGCACAAGGTTGGCCCACTCTGCAAATACAGCTCCTCTTCACATGACTGATTGTACAACCTGGGACATCAAACACACACACACAGAACAAAAGACAAGGAGAAGCTTTAAGTGGTTGAAATCTCACTATAACTTTAAACCTACTTGGGAATAACACACACGCGTCACCTGCTGGTGTTGAGAACAATAATGAGAGTCAAATAACACTGGAGATGTAGATTCATTCAGCGCAGTATGTGAGCAGATTTACTGAGCGGACGAGAAAGTAATCCTGTTACGAAATGTTCCAAGAGAGATGACAACAAAGATATTGACAAAGACATCGACAGTGACAACGAAGCAGATCGCTAGTGATGAGTCTGAGAAATGTGTGCAGTGTGCTAAAGAGGTGTTAAGAATCTAAATAAAGGACGGGCGAAGCAGCGTACCAATTATCCACAGGGCAGACATGCTGGTTGTACAGGGCCATGGCGTACCTACGAGAGAGAGAGAGAGAGAGAGAGAGAGAGAGAGAGTAAATCATATTTCATGATCATATTTTGTTCTATCTTAAGATTACAGTGTCATACAAAGTGAATCAAGGAAAAACATTGAAGAAGGGAACATTTTTTTCAGTATAAAAAAAAACAAACAACAGACAAAGGGGGCGCCGGTGGCCTAGTGGTTCTGTTGTGCGCCCCATGACCGCGCGTTAGATCCGACTTTTTTGTATCCCAGAATCTCTCCTCCCAACAATTCCTGTCTCCCTTCAGCTGTGCTATCCAATAAAAGTAAAAAACGCTCGCCAAAAATATCTCAAATATAACAAATGTCTTCATGTGAGTGATTAAAGAATATTGAAGGGCATGATGTGGTTAGAAAGAGTTAAACAGATCAGTCTAAAGCTGTCTCTTAGGATTCATACGTGTAGCACATTTGATTTTATACGGTGTAATTGAACCACCAAACATCGCTTGTTGAACAGCTATTTAGATAATGCCGTAAGAACATTGACAGTGTGCAGAGTACTGTCCTGCCAGTGTGACCGAACACTATAACACGTTTGTTCGACCTGCAGGACAAGGCCACCTGATACTTATCACCATGTCTGGAACTCAATGGGCCACACAGAGAAAAGAATGGTTTGTGTGGGTCTAAAACCGTCAAGAGAAATGTTTGTTCGCTCGTGTCACTGACCTGCTGCATCCTCGGAGAAGTCAAAGACCGAAGGACCAAGAGATAGAAACAGAACTACCACGACAAAGTCTGTCCACTCGTCAGCTATACAAAGTGGTAAGATTCAAACGTAATGTGAAAACTGTTACCAAAGCTAAGTTAACTTTTATCGTATCCTTTAAACTCACACATTTGGACATCATGCTCAATAAAAAAAATTCTATTAATAATGTTCAGAGATGAATGATTCGTCTCAACCTTGGAGTGAGTGAGCTTTGTGGCTGATGAAATAGTGAATGCATCCCTTTTGGGTATTGCTGCTTTAGGCTTTAAGTGTCGGGACTTTGATTATTTCCCTGGCAGCAAATTGCCCATCTCCACCTGTCTGCTCTGTCAATGCGGTGTAAGTCGTATTGACGAGCGAAAGTCAATGACGCAAAGATGGAGTAGACTTTGTAATAGTACGTATTCAGTTTTGATAAAGACAGCAGAGAAAGACAGACACATCTTGAGGCCGTTTCAGACTGTAAAAACTATAACCAAGAAAAACAATCAGACATGCTGAGTCATGGTTAGAATTGTGGGTGAACACAAAAGTAAAAGTTATTGTCATGTTTTCAGCATGTAGTCACAAACACGCAGTGTGAAATATCAAAAACAAAATGTTTAAAACAACAGCAGAGTCAAAACCACCGAGTCACACAAACAGACTGATGATGATTGGTGAATGCAGTTGTAGTTCAGGGGGAGGCTAAGCACCAATTACATTTGTTTCCATGGGAGACACTGTCCTCTCACAAACCAGCCTTTGGATAGACAAATATCACACACACACCTGCTACCCAGAGACACATCAGTGCACATTTATATAGTCAGTATATATACACATATACACACACACACACACACAGTGGCTAAAACATCTCTCCTTAAACCGGCGATGTGAAAAGGTTAACTGCCCGTCAGTCTTATTCTACTTCCCTTTGAATCACTGCGATGACCCTGCTGGTTTTGGTTGCTGGTTGTGTTTTGTGTTGCAGGCTCCAGCAGGTGTGGCTGAAAAGGGATTAAGAACACTTGGGCACGATGTTCTCCCTCTATTTAAGCACTTCCTCGTTTGTAAGAGACTTGGAGGAAAAGGTTGAGGAGAGAGGCTGCTCTCAGTGCTCTGTGTTGTTCCTTGTTTTGCTGAAACCAAGGCTGTGGAATGTGTCCAACTGTAGTCCTTGTCCCTTCTTCATTCATTTGTTTTGTGGCTTTTGATCTGGCCGTGACGATCACTTTTAACTTTTTGGATTCATAGATATCTGCAACTTATTTAAGCAACATCACTCAGAGGGACTAATGAATATCAGCACAGCTGGGATTTAGTCATAACAGTAGTCAACATCAACTACAGATGATATTTTAACACAAACACCCAAACATTGAACTGCACTCTTGCTACACTGTCCGTTTCCATAGTTACAACAGAGACGACTCTGAAGTACCAACCTGTTGTTAATCAAGTAACGGTGTCAGCTGTTTATGACGCTATAAAACCATAAATCATCTCTCTGTTGATCATCAGCGTCACCGTTAAGTATGAGAAAAGTGTGAACTCAGCTTTTTTTTCAGCTTCTTTTTTAGTTTTGTAACGCTACTTGTGATTGGTCAATACAGGTTTGATAGTGACAGTCTTGGAGGATGGCAACATTTGGTTGGCATTAGGTTATGCAAATCGGCATGTGAAAGTCATATTGAGCCAGATGGCATGTTGTCTGTTAAGAGCAGCGCTCTTACATAATGCAGCAAGGAAACTTTGATGCGTGAGTGGAATATCGCCGTCAGGTAGAGAGGGCAGCCAGAGCTCTTAACTACACAGTGAAGTTAAAGCTGACCAAAAACACGCTTCAAATGTTGTACAGAATAACCAAGGGACTTCATTAGGGAAATGAGATGACGCAAGGAAGCTCAAGCCATAAAAAAGTTGTTACTGTACTGCTCTTTCACAATTTTCGATGCCGTTTAAAAAACTATTTGGTCATCTTCCAAAGCGAAAATAGCAACAGTGGGGCCTTTTTTCTCCAGGACCTTTCGTCATGTAAAAGTATACCAATGCATTCTGTGCCCGCAGAAGGCTAAGTAATGATAGCTTTGTTTATATAATTCAATGTCTATCAAAGCTCAGCGGTGGATGTAACCAGTAATTGCATGTTTGAGAGCAATATTTAGGCGAAACAGGCGACATTTCCCCTTATTTAGGACTGAACAAAGAGCTTTCAGAAGGAGTCTTATGGAAAGAGATCTGGTAAAGAGGGTAATATGCTCGAAGATGTGTTCAAATAAAAAGACAGGGACCACATGAAAGGGGGGGGGCAAGAAATGCATAAAGCTATAAAACTAGAAGTGTCTTTAATGGGTTCAGTGGAGCCAAGCTTTCTTATACAAGCCCGTCTTACTAAAGGTCTGCAAAGCCTCAATGCTGTAGAGTCTTTGGTTGGCACAAGCAAGAGCCTTTTTTGGCTCCACAGACCTTCCGTACTCTGGGCATGGCAACCAGATGCTGAGTGAAAGTTCTGCTTACGCTCTCTATTTTCTCCCTTTTAGTATTTACCTTACCCCCCCCCCCCAATTCCCCCCAAAGTGAGGGAGGGAGTTACGCAACTTGTCACATCCTTTGACATTCCACGAGTCTGGAAAAAGACCCTTGACTGCTCTTAGAAACAAGGCGCCCTTGTCAAGGTAACGGGAAGGAAATGTGTTTTAAGGGACTGACAGTCAGCAGCACTCGGCAACTTCAGTCAGATCAGCTTTCTACCTCACAGATAAAGCAAGGCAGAAATGTGCATTGCCAGCACTTACGGTATATTCACCTGCCTGCTCTCCAGCTCAGTACACTGAAGGTCTAAAAGCAACATCTTCAGCTCAGACGTTTCTCCTCTGCACTGCTCTATAAGCATACACTCAACACTGCAGCCACGTACACAAACAGGTATTGTTTGCATGGTGTCAGCTCTGGCCTCCAACTTCTTACAGTACTCAAAATACATGCTGCACGCTGCATGAATAGAGAAGAAACACAGCAATTTGGAATCGAGCCACCTATCTGTCTGTCTGTCTCTCTCTCTCTGTCTCTCTCTCTCTCTCCCTCCCTTGGGGTTTGAATTCCTCCTTTCAGAGTAATAACAGACACGCTCAAACATAACCAGCAGGTGCTCAGTCTCACCCCTCTACACATCACCTCAGATACTGAACTGTTAGATAATGATGGCACACTGTGATCCTGCACATCACACTATCAAGACAGAGGTGATAATTCCAGGTCTGTTTTAGAGAGATTTAAGCCACATGAGATCACCATGGCTGCCAGGAATTTCAGGGTAAATATGCTGCTCTAGCCTTCCCAGAAGTGAGGTGGTATTTGCTTAAACTTAAACAACATTGTTGTAATTCATCAGAATGTGGACTACAGTTACTCTACGTGAAGGATCACTTGTCAAATATAACGTTCATTTTTACCATGGGATTTTTATACAAACACTGATATTTGATTAAAAAAAGTAAATGTAGCTGAGAGGCTTTTTATGTTATTTTCTCTGCAGGCACAACAGGTGTGTGGCAGGTTGCTAGAATATGATTCTGTTGGGCATTAAAATGTAAGTGTCTTAGTGGGCTAAAATAACACTATACTAATGTCAAGAAGAAATACAACAGTTTGGTCCTTGCTGACATCAAATCAACCTTTCTTACCTACTCACTATCACTTCAGCACACTGTTGTCCAAGTCCTTTCAGTCTCAGTTATGGGAGTTTTTTAAGATAAAAGGCAAAATGTGTAACACTTACACAACCCATATCCCAGTGATGGTCAGCACTGGAAGGCTGACAGGCAGTATCATCCACAGAGACATCTTCCAGCACCTTTAACAGCCCCTTTCTTTTTTTTCCTCTTCGGCCAGCCGAGCGATATCTGCTCAAGTAGAACTAACATTTAACTGAGAGTGACGGATATCTGCACTGCCACCGACTGATTCATGGTCTTGAAGAGGGAGGATGGTAGGTGGCACACTGGCAGGACAGATGTGTCCCTTGGAGCTGCTGAATGAGAGTAGAATGGATGTGAGTTATTGTCATAATATTCATCATCACGACAATCATGCTCATAACTTGCCGGTTATGTTTTGGAAACAAAATGTTGTGCACCTTGATAGCTAGATTGAGTCTGGTTTAAGTTTTTCTTAAAATATACACACATCCACTAGGAAAAAGACATACAGCTATATACACAGTGAGGCAAGTGAATAGCAATGTGTATACATTTATATATAAAAAGAGCATTAGTCTAAAAAAACATAAGTCTAGCATTTCTGTCAACTGAAAACAACTCAACGGTGCAAAAAAATTGGTTAGTCATATGGTATCTATATATCATGTAAATTCAGGGGTAAGTGGGTTTTTAAATAGCAAAATATTTATTTAAAGTAACATGATACAGTTAAAAAAGAGGATATGGAAGAGGAAATATTAATCCCATACAAAAAAAGCCTGGAATGCAATCATCATTTCAATACACGGTACTGTTTTATATCTTTATATTATATTCCTTACTTCTCTCTATAGTTTATGGGCTGCTGGTGAAGTTTGATTAAAATATTTTTTGAGAGGAGAAAATGCCTTGATATTATGTTCCAATTCACAGATTTGTGAATTGTCATGTAAAACCTGTTTGGTTAGCCTCATCAGCTTCTCGTGCATCATACATTTACAGCTCATCTTCACCTTTCCTCGCAAGCAACGACGACAAAAAATAATGAGAGAAAGATCTTGAGACAACTTACCTAAAGCCTTCAAGTCAGCCTTTAAGTTTCAGGTAACTTTGAGTACGCTGAACTGCTCCCAAAAAAAAACAATCCAACCTGGACTCGTGAGACAAGATGCAGTCACCTTGTTTTTTTTCCCCTATCGACTTCTTCCAGAACAAATGAGATCCCGTTTGCCCTCTTCTCTTGTGCAGTGGGGGAGGCTTGCTCTCACATGCAGTCTGTCTCTCGCATCGCCGCCACGAGACACTCTACACAGTATCCAGCTGTTTGACTCCGCCCCCTAAAAAAAACCTGTAGTATCAGGGTACGTTGCATTTGGGTGTAGTTGAGCGCCGAAGGGACGGGAGGGTGGGGCCCTAAAAAGCACTTTCATGTATTTGTGTATCATTCTTATACATTCTTACAGGAACACGACCATTCATAAATGTTAGGGAGGGATTTTCACAGTTTTAACATAATCTGAAATCGTTTGTGGTCTCGTTGTTTGCGGTTTCCTATCAACGCAGGACAGATTATTTGTGGCTTTTTGTGTAAAATCTCACGGTGAATTTTATCTAAAAAAGTGTTTCTTTGATGTGAGTAGTTTTCCTTGCACTTGGTCTTTCTTTTCTCGAAGTAAATAAATGATTACGATACGGTCTGTTTATTGACGTGACTAAATCTGTGTATTTTCCATCCTATAATTAAAGACAGTCCATTCAACCACATGTGTTTTTGCTGCCCTCTGGAGCATCAACTCGTTTTTGTCTCTCCACAGATGTACTCCTCTTGAATGTGAGGGAGATGGGATCATCTGTAGACATACATTTAATGTGATTTGATCTCTCTTTGGACAAAGTGACAGAGTTGAAATAAGGGGGCAAAAGCAAGCAGTATATTAAAATAAGCATCTAGAAATAAAGTGAAATGAGTGATGTCAGTATAAGACAGCCTCTGGGGAATGACAATGTTTACGAAAACAGACTGTAGGACTGCTGTTATAAAGTCTGATGATCATTGTGAATGTTTTTTTATTTTCATTTTTACTTTTACAAACGTATTGATATTTGATGTAACATGTATATGCTCTCCTCCTGCTGTTCTTCCGATGCTGGTTAACCATTTACTGAATTTCCTTAACAAGGTGATGTCAGCATCAAAAAGAAAAGTGACTCCAGTTCTGGCAAGGTCGCTCCAATGTCCACATGATGTATCTGACAGAACCAGAGACAGCTTTGTGGTGCTGGTCCATATTTAAAGTGCCGTATAAGACAAAAAGACCTTTTGTGCTTTTGAAAGAAGGATTTAATTTCACAGATGATTTATAACAGAAACGTTATGCATGCTTCAACTTAAAAGAGAAAATTAAATGATTTTGAAATTCTGTGCAGTTTTCGTAAAGCTGACTTTCTGCAGACTAAATTGCCAACAAACAATAGTTAGCAATAGAACAAAAACAGTTAAATGGGATGTTGAAAATCACTCCTACAAGACATCATAAATACGCAAAATTACTTTTAAAAGAAGGTGGAACAACCAAGTGTTAGTTTAAATTCATATTAAGAATATTTTGTAATTAGCTGGAACTGAGTTGAACAATCTCTAGTCTAATATAGCCTTATAGTCGTACCAAAGCCCCACACACTGAATGCAGGGTAGAGTGGTTCAGAAAACGTAGTCTGAACCCTGTGCAGGAGCTGCATGCCATCAGAGACACTATAAAATGCAAGAATTCCTGCTGCATGATCCAGGTAGACGCCGATATGAGATGACACTGGAGCTGCAATATTTCTGCTCTGATTATTGTGCACGATGGACATTTTGGAGTCAGAGCAATACAAACTCCAGGACTTGTCATTCCAGCCCAGGCTGCATTCATTCCCATTTCCTTTTCGCCGGATCCCCTTGTAGGTGACAGCCACGTCTATCTCCGTTCCCCTCCAGTCAACCTCCCAGTAACAACGCGAACCAGTCATACCCTCCCTGCACAAAACCTGGAAGACAATTGGGGAGATCAAATATTAAAATAGATGGAAAGTTTCACACTTAAAAAATGAAGGTCTGATTATGGCAGGAATACCACAAAAAGATATGTAAAAAAATAATACACAAGACAGACAAGAAAAACAAAGCTATAAAGTAAAACAAAACCTGATAATTAAAATAATTTCTATTAAAGAAATATATTAAAATACCATGGTCCTTTATTGGGGTTTCATGTGTCCTCATTTTAATGTTTTTTGTTTAATATAAAGAACGGATCAAACTCTCCTCTCTTTGCAATTACAACATAACATGATGTCAGGCAGTAAATCATCACCTGCTGCCAGTGCTCGAATCGTTCGGGGTGGTCAGGGTAGTTCTTTGGATCGTTCCTCATTGTTACTGTTCGGTTTCCCTCCGAAAGGTGGAGGTTGGGATGGACACTGTTGACTTCCAGAAGCAACTGGCGGGCATCTAAAATAATGTAGGACAACAAAAGTATTATTCCTATTAGCTTACTTTTAATCTCTTTTAATTTTTTGTGGGTTTTTTTCAGGTAACAGCTTTTAATTTCCTTCATTGATTGTGTTCTGTATGTATGTTGTCTATGGGAAGCATTTTGTGCCTCTGGCTTGAAATGTGCTAAATAAAAATACTTTTATCATTATTATTATTATGTAGCTGTCTCGATTTCAAATGAAATGTCTGCACATGTTTTGGTTTTCTGTCTCTAAGCATAGAAAAGGATGAGTTTGTTTTGTTGCACTTTAACTTGAACACTGAAGTAAAGTCTTGTGATTAAGTGTCATCATCAGCTGGAGCAAAGGCAAGGACACCTGTGTTTGTTCAGCTAAACTGCACTGTCGGTTTGCTTTCTTAATTTTCACCAAACCTGTTCTACAGGCAGCCGTACTTGCGCAATTCTCTTTCAGTCAATACACCACATAATGTGGTCTTCTCTTCTCGTTCCTTCTGTTTAATACAACAACTGCATACATACTATATCCAGAACAATGAGAATACACCAAGCTGGAGTTGGACAAGGCTGAAGAAGTATTAGCAGGTTTAATTTTAATAGAGACACATTGCCAAAGTATCCAAACAAAAAGATTGAAATGAAATACAACTTACATTGTAGGAAATCTTCCCTTGTCCTCGGTTCGTCTCTTGTCCTTGGTACTTCTATTGTTCTTGGTTCCTCTCTTGTTCTCAGTTCTTCTCTTGGCTTCTGCTCGTCCTTTTGAATTGATTCCCTCCTTGTCTTTGTCTCATCTTCTTGTATGATATAGACATCCTTCACTATAAACAAACACATACATATCACAGCATAAGCATCATGCAAGCAACATGCAAGCAGCAGCAGGCTAAAGTCCAACCCTTCCTTTGGAGAGACATCAAGGCTTCTGTAGATTAAGAAAGTTAAATGTGTCACACCTGCTCCTGAGATTTTGCTCATTTCTGTCTTGCTGACTTCCTCCACTTGTAGCTTCATTGCAGCGATGGCTCTCTTGGTAGCATCAAAGGAATAATTGGGGGCGACATTGATGTTGTTGAGGTCTTCATATCCAGAGGGGCCTGATAGAGACTGCCAGCTCTGAAAGAATACAAGAGAATGGACATTGTATTGAGGAAATAGCCTTTAGACATTGTGGAGTACCACGATTTTCATTGCCGAGGTCCTATATAGGAACCAACCACACCTGCAGAAAGTGTATGTGGTCATCAGTGTGTGAGAGCTTCTCCAGATCATTGTGTCTCTTTCTCAGCAGTGTGATCTCTTCCTCCAGACGGTCCAGCAGTATCTCTCCCCGAGTCACAGTGGTCCTTTCATGGGAGCGGATCATCTCCTTGACTTCGTTATACTTTCTCTCTATGGAAAGCAGAAGCTCTGTGAAGATTCGCTCGTTTTCCTCCAGAACCGTCTGAGCAGAGTGCTGATGTGAAACATGAGAAAGAGATAGTTTGTTAAAATAGTGATGGAGAGCAATTTTTTTCGAACCAGTTAAACTCATTTTCACAAGTTTTGACCCACTTTGACTGATTCAACAGATTGTCGAAGATCCTGCCACTTCTTAATTCTCTGGTCAATCCTCTGTTGAGACTTATGCAGGGTTGTACCAAGTTGTTTCTGTAAAAAAATAAATAAATAGAGAAAATAACAAAAAATTAAAAAATAAAAAATAAATAAAAAATTGTCATTACACATTTAAGAGCAACGAAATGCGGTTTTGCATCTCAGTAGAAGTGCAAGAATCTATGTATGTACAGAAGTATTTACAGAATTTACAGAGTACATAAATGCAATTGTTGCTATAAATATAAAGAGGTCAATGTAAAGAGGGCAACAGTGGTAAGAAAACTTCCTTTAAGAGGCAGGAACACTGAGCTGAACCAGACTTGTTGATATACATCCATCTGTCATAACCAGATGTGCAGAGAAAAGCGATAGAAAGAGAAACAGGTTGTTTTCAGCACTTACTTGTTTCTCAGTCCTCTCGGTTCCAGCTGGTACAATGTCGTGGTGCTTGTGTTCGTCCATCATGCACAAAACACACACCGATGTCTCATCAGTGCGACAAAAAGCCTCCAGCAGCTTGTCATGTTGGGCACAGACTTTCTCCCTCATCTGACCTGTAGCTTTGACCAGCTTGTGTTTCATCAGGGCAGGGTACTCGTAGTGAGACTGCAGATGTGTCTCGCAGTAAGATGCCAGGCACACGTAGCAGGATTTTTCTGCTTTCTGCTTCCTGGTGGTGCAGAAGTCACACAAAACATCTCCGCTTTTGGCCTGAGTTCTGGGCTGGTTTCTGCTGGTGGAGCGGCGAGATTTCTCCCCATTGTTGGATCTGTCCAGATCCAGAGTGCCATGGTGAGACATTTTTAACTGGAATCAGAAAAAAAAGACGATATGTTAACAAAAAATAGAGTCCTCCAGTGACTAAGCTCAGCACCAGTGAGTCGAGTTCTAAAGTGTTCAAAAGCTAAAGAAAAATCTTGAGCGCAGAACAAGTTATCCACAGAGAAAGAGAGTTGATGTTAACAGCTCCAGTGAAACTGTGTGACTGACGCTTTGTGGGAGAGAATGTTAGCTATGTGGTCAACTCTCACTGTAAAACCAGTATTACTGGTCGGAAGTTTAATTGACAGAGAATGGGTGTTACAACAAATATGCTGCCTGAAACAAAGAAGGCTGAGTAGGTAGGTAGGTAGGTAGGTAGGTAGGTACATGGAAATAGATAGATAGATAGATAGATAGATAGATAGATAGATAGATAGATAGATAGATAGATAGATAGATAGATAGATAGATAGATAGATAGATAGATAGATAGATAGATAGATAGATAGATAGATAGATTAATTTATATAAATAAAGTTATTTTAACTTAAAACACAATACTTTTTTTTTTTAACTTCTGCATGCTGTTAGGTGACCCTGATACACCTACCAGGTGTCCTCATTTGAGGAGGTGTCCTCCTCAAGTGAGTCAGTTTGTCAGGTTGGTATTAATCCTGCTGACTGTGTTACCGTCCAGCTCCGCTTTTCACAGGCTCTTGCCAAAATGAACATCTGTTTGTCTGTCTGTCTGTCTGTCTGTCTGTCTGTCTGTCTGTCTGTCTGTCTGTCTGTCCGTCTGTCTGTCTGTCTGTTTTCATGGGCATGTACCACTCCGAGGCAGCAGGGGGCGCTAGGTGTATCAGGACTCCATTGAAACGACAATAGTAGCTTTCGCTAAAGTGCGTCGGTAGTCCATCGTTGGCGCCAGATGAGCTGTGGCGCCAGCAGCTACACGCAGAGACCGAGAGAGAGAGAGGAAGACAGAGAGAGCGAGGAAGACACAGTACCGAGGCTCACAACAGCTTGTAAAGCCCTTTCACAACCGAGACTTTGAAGCATTTAAACGGTTTCTCTTTTTTCTGCAATCAAAGATCAAGAACTCAGAGGTGGGTGTGTTTGATTATATACATTTATGATCATCGGTCAAATGTAACTTCTCTAATAAGTAGAAGTAGTAGTGAAAGGGGAGATTTGAGTCTGATTAACTGGATATAATCTGGCTTCATATTTGCGTACGGTACCTTTCTGCTCCGGTTCTGATGGCACGAACTTTGTAATGGAAAACTACCACGGGCCTGGACTGGGACTGCTTAAAGCTTTGTGCTCAAAATCAGACAAGCATACAACGAAACCGCCACACAAGGAGCTTTTTATTTATGTGTGTGCGCTTTGGATCACATCCAGACTTTTTTTATTTTGGAGGCATAAACGTAAAGTAGTGACCCGTCCAGCACCGTCCTGTTTTAGAACCCAGGTCCAACATGGTGGATTTGATGTTAAAACTGCATCACGGGCTGACACGACAACCGGAGGAGTCTTCTGGCTGGTTGTAGCCGTGTTAGCCTTCTGGATTAGCTCCGTCGTTAGCTTGGCACCAAGGCTATGTAGCCAGCACGCTAAGTTTAGTCTGTGCTAACATCAGCAAGGCCGCCATTGGAGGAGTCGTGCGGGTTTGTTGTCTGCGGGAAGAGAGAGGAGGTCTGCAGGTCTGTAGCTGGACTTCATCGTACCCCTCTTTAGCAGCACGTGTGTTGTGCAGGTAGTAAAACACTGGGCTTTTGTTTTGTTTTGGGGTTTTTTTCCAAAAGCAAATGGGTCTGTCATTGGATTTAGAGTGTTTTTAGGTGGGTGCATATGCATGTTAAAGTCGTCATTTCCCGGGCTTTTCATCGCCCTCTCAGGTTAGCCATCTTTGTTTCAGCTAGGTCGGAATCGCTTAGCGTGCTAACAAACACTTCATTAGCTTTACATCGACTTGTTTTGTTATAACACGGTGATTTTAAGATGATCTACGTGCTGCCTTAAGCATGCATGACCAAGTTGCGTATATTTGTGTTTTAAAAACCTCACTTCTGAGAGTTTGTTCGTGACATGTTTTAAAGACAGAAGGGCGGATGCTAACGTGGCTAACGTTAGCTAGCGGCAGCCATCTTAGGCGAGCATGTCATCTTGGCTAGCTGGAAGCTGCTGGTGTGGCACAACAAGATGGCCTGTTAATACTCTCACAGGGAGAATTTCCGCGTCTGTAGCAGTGTCAAGGACTTAACCGAGTTGCTTATTTTCCTTAAGTCACTTAACGTGGGTATTTAACAGTACCTTTATGACGTTATTGCAATAACTTGCGCGTTGCTAATAAGCTAAGTTAGCGGGCTAAATCGTGAACATATTAGCCGCTAACACAATGCTGTTTCTCGGTAACCAGTTCCCCCCTACACCGTAGCCAGCTAACTAGCGGCTATGGAGGCTATTTGTAGCTGTAATTGAAGGCTAGCAACCAAACTGGTTGTGTTTTTAATAACAAACTCTCACCGTGAAGACGCTTTAATATTTCTAATTTGTTTTTAATATCAGCAAAAAGCGAACTGCGCAGCTGCATCGAGCAGGCCCTGCAGACTGTGTGACCTGCGGATTAAATCACAATACACAGCTTGTTCAACTTCATATCATTTATTCTGCTAGCCACTTGGGTTAAGCTCTCCTTGGGTGCTAACTTAGCAAGCAAATTGATAATTTAGCACGCTAAGTACCAGGTATGGTGATGGAGAGAGAGAGATGGGGCATGCAATGTGGAAAATACATTTTAGTCACAAAAGTCGTGAACTTGGTGTGTGTACTGTAAAAGCGCATGCACGGCTTAAATGCAACCAAAAGCATTTTAGAGACGATGCTGCAGACTGATTTTATAATTTGATGTATGACAGTTGCGACATTAACCTGCAACAAAATAATTCACCACTTGGTATTTATTTTGGGCTCCTTCTCTCGGGGGTCATGGCTTACAAAGTTTTGTTGAATATCTGCACACTTAAACTTTCTGTTATTGTCATTCGAACTTTACTGTGCAGATAACATTTTCTTTGCTTTGGCTTGCTGTAGTGCAGAATTAAAAAAAAAGTAGCATGAAGTATTTACATAAGGATAGGTAGTTGATATTTTTTGGTCACTGTCAGGACTTTTAATTTGTGCCTCTGTTTCTTTGAATGAAGCGAGTAATCACATTTACTTTTGGGTGTTTAATATTTACTGTAGGATGTTGAAATATTTCTGTTGCCATATTGTTATTGCTTACCCCTTTGATATTGATTGTTGTGGATCTTCCCGATAAAAACATCTATACATGTGTGAACAACAACAACAAAAATCAGCTTGGGATTGAAGAAGAAATAGCAATTGTATTGTCTTTTCTGCACCATGGATATTGATGTCATACATGGTTTATTCTATTCCTCTGTAGTGTGATTTTGGGGACAGTTGTCCCACGTTGAAGGTATTGTGCAGCACATGAAGCATCAAATCAACCACCCAGACATGTGAAGTAAACTGTAAGTGAAAGCTATTGAACACACCAAACCAATTCAAAGTTTCTGTGCTTATATTTTGCAGGTTTTTCTTACAATCAACTGCACCAGCGCTGCCCTGAAAAAAACCCCTTTATACCCCAGATTCTTATTTGAGTTATCGTCCGGCTCAAAAACGGAGGTCGTGGGGCTGGAGTGTGTTCTCATGGCCGAGTCAGAGACTGAATGTGACACACCCGGCCTTGACACGCTTGGGTCGGAGTGTGTCATAGCCCACAGCCATGTCGACCTTCATTACGGAGCAGAAACCGAGATCATGACTGAAGAAAAGCGTGGATTAGAGCTGGAGATCCATGGCTCAGACTTAAAGATCCAGGGGCTGGGAGAAGGGCTCGGAGCTGTAGCCTGTGTGGATGCAATTGTAGCTGAAACAGACCACGATTACATAAAGGTGGAACATGGTGAGATGCACTGTTTCACAGGAGCAGAGATCAAGACGTCAGGGAGTGAGGCTCTGCTCGGCGAGGTGCTGCTCAAGACAGAAAGCGAACATGTGGTAAAAGTAGAGTCTGATCATGGCGGGGAGTTGACAGTGGAGTCAGAAAATGGTGTGATCATACACGAAGCTCATGGTCTGCAGTGCAACGAGTGTGGGGAGATTTTTGGCAGCATAGCTGATCTTCACCAGCATTTCGAGATCCACAAGGACCTGAACCCTTACATCTGTGTCCACTGTGGGGAGAGCTTTGCTGTGGAGGCCAGCCTTAAGCAGCACATGAAGATTCACATGAAAGAAAAGCCCTATGTTCCCCCTGGAGTGGATTTAATGGGCAAAGATGTTATCGATGCCTTCAGCCTCAAGTCTCATCAGATGATTCATTTACCAGACAAGCCCCACAGATGCTCAGAGTGTGGTAAAAGCTTTGCAGCTGCCATCACCCTGAGAGAACACATGAAGATGCATTCAGAGGATAAACCTTACAAGTGCACCCAATGTAGGAAGAGCTTTGTCCGGAGGAGGCACCTGAAAAAACACCAGGAGGTCCATGCGCGAGAGAAGCCATATACCTGCGGCCAGTGTGGCAAAGGCTTCGCTACAACTTCCAACCTGAAGCAGCACCAGAAGACCCACGCTGCAGTTGTGCTCGGTGACAAACCCCATCGGTGTGCACAATGTGGAAAGTGTTTTGCTGCAGCTGCCACTCTGAGAGAGCACCAGAGGATCCACTCGGGTGAGAAGCCATACAAATGCAACATGTGCAGGAAGAGCTTTGTCCGCAAGCGCCATCTGAAGAAGCACCAGCAAGTCCATGCCGGAGGGAAGCCCTACACCTGCAGACATTGTAACAAAGGCTTCAATCATTCATCTTCTCTCTCTCGTCACCACAAGACCCACCTGCAGAATCCAGTGTTTTCGCCTCCTCAGCCTGGGAAAACCATGTCCTACGGAACTCCCCCCAAGCAGCGGGTTCACCAGCAGGGAGACAAGCCCTACATGTGCCACCACTGCGACAAGGGCTTCAATCATTCCTCTTCCCTGTCCCGGCACCAAAGAGTCCACTCCGAGGGAAAGAGTTATACTTGCGCTCACTGTGGCAAAAGATTCAATCACTCCTCCTCCCTGGCTCGGCATCAGAGAGTCCACTTAGAGGGCAAACAACAGCAGCAGCTGCCGCCGCCGCCGCCACCACCACCGCAGCAGTACACCACCATTCCCACAGGGAAGGGATTCCCCAATAATGCCTTCCCAAAACAGCGCAGCCTATCTGTTGAAAAACCATACAGGTGCTCCCAGTGTGGAAAAGGCTTTAACCATTCATCTTCACTCTCCAGACATCACAGGATCCATGTGGATCAGTGAGCCCCTTCTCCCACTCTGACATGCAAGTTCAAACATCCATGCTCCCGCACCCTGTTTCAGTTCTAACAATGGTCCCATCGTTAATATTGGAACACCACAGGAAACATCACTTCAACTTCCATTGACAAAAATGGTCAGGACAGCGAATTACTACGTTAAAGTGGAGCAGCTGAGACTAAATGGACAGCAACACCTGAGTCTTCAAAAGGAAAGGACTGTGTGATCTTTAATCCAGAGCTGAACCCGGGACTTTGTCGATTTAAAGAGGGTGATATTAAATTTTGAAGGAGCCTCTGTTTCCTGTTTGTGATTGTGCTTCACTTGCTCCAGGATCTCTTTTGAACACTTTTAATGAAAAAAAAAAAGTCATTTGAAGATTGATATGATAAAATTGTTACCTGGGGAAAATTTGCTTCACCCTCTGAGTCGTTTTGATAAAAGAATTCAGTTTATGTACCTTCAGGTGGGCACCTGCGCTTTTCAGCTGCAACTTTATTCAACGCTACCAACACGATTGGTGAATTATTGTCCGTTTAAATGTGTTCTTTTTCACTCATATAACCCATTTGAAGCAAACATCAGAAATCCAATGTAAATACTTAATGATTTTTCTTTTATATATGTATAGGTGACTAGTGTGCTGTTCCAAAAGATTACATTTTGATAGATCCACTTTGTCTCCACCTTCTTTTTTTTCTTTTATGACTTTAATTTGTTTTAAGTGTTGGAGATGAACAGGTTGCAGATGTTCTCACGCAGCTTGTTCTTGAATTTGGGCTCCATCGGACATGAGCCATCTTGTATATTTATACGGTTGTTTTCTTCTGTCTAAGATGGGTAAGCACTGCTGCAAAAACTGTACAGAGAGCAATACTGGCTGACACCCTAATTCTATTGACATGCAGTTAGCCATAAGGAAATGCATAATAGAAAATAAAAACCTACTGGGTAGCATATAACAACATGACCTGTGTCCTAATTTTTTTTAAATGTGCATTTTCCTTTGGTACCTGCACACCAAATATACATATACAATGCAAAATCACACTTAAAATGCTTCAGAGACTAATTCAATGGCCTGTGTATTGAAGAAAGGTAACGCTCAGTCATGTTGATCTGCGACTTCTCACAATTTGATCTGAAAAAACAAAGTTGTGTATACTAAAAGACGACGAGAGGTAATCTCACTTTTACAAGACTTTAAGATTTTTTTTTCTGAAATCTAATTGAGCTCTATTTACTGTTCTGTGTAAAATATCTTTTACAAACTGATGTATTTTTTTAGATATGGCTTGGGTTATATGAAAGGGAATGAGAGATATACAGTTTTTATGGGAGTGAACATGGTGAGCAATATTTTCTTTTCTTTTAATTTGGATAACAGTTGTGCTTCAGACTGTAGCATAGTTTTCTTCCTTGTGTTAGATAGGTGCCTTATTGCATGCTATGTAGAAATGTATGCCGAGCTGTTGAGAAAGAAAGTTAGGGATTTTTCAGGCGTCTTTTGTTCTTATTCATACTAACTTACCCTACATTTTAATTTGATGTCTCTGATACCTGTTGCTTTTTTTTTTTGTTGCTTTTGTGTATATTACCATGTGTTTACACTGTTACGACCATATTGTCTTTATTTCCTTTCCCCTTCATGTTTGTCAATGGCCTCTTTGTAGAAAGAAATTGTAAATCATCCATATAGGCTTCTCTTAAGGGCAAATCCTGTAACACCTCTTCCCAATTTCTGAGTGGCACATATATGGATAAATAAAGGTTGTTGACTCTCCTGTGGTGTTGTAATCAATTGAGTTTGAATATATATAAAAAAGGAAAGGTCATATGTCCAATTCTTCCCTTTTGTAAGTTTTTGTTTATGTCTGAAGTAGAGGGCATGTATTTATATCAATGCTCTTAAGTACCAATGCTTATTTTTTTAAGACTGAGCAACTCGGTGAAACATGTCATAGTTGCACTTCTTTAATGTGTCCACATGGTGTCACTCTTTCCTAGTCTTGCAAACTGCGTGATAGTAAAATATATTTGGGATGAAAAACGTGGGAAAGGAAGTCGTGCCCTTTTTTTTTTTTTTAAATTATTTTCCATAGATTGTAGACGCGTCCTTATTTTAAGATTGTAATGGCAAAGTCTTTGAATGATACTTATTTTTAATAAAACAAGCTGGAGCTGTCAGTCCAGCTGAGTTTAATAAGGTCTTTGTGGGGTAACGCTCGTGGGACCTGTGTTAAAAACACTGACAAACTACCTGACCTCCAGCTGTCAGATATGCTGGTTTTCTTCCCGTCACAGCTGTGGGTCTCTACAGGATGAATGGATTATCTGCCGTCAGGGTCCAGAGTGTCTGGTTTGTCTCAGATATTTACACTACACTAGATATAACACTAAAGTGCTTTTTTTTTTAACTCCTTCAAATCTAAATGATCTCATACCAACAGACACCAAAAACAAGACTTAACTAAGTCTGAAAGATGTATTAAAATGAAATCTGGTAGTTGGCTATATTATATCCATAAATAAAACCATACATGCAAAGTCAACAATTAAAATAAACTGCATGTTGAGATCATTTGGATTGTTTCTGTGGGTAAACGTGTTATTTACTGCCTAACATGTCATCGTTGGAGATAAACATCAGGTTAAAAAAAGTGCAATATTTGGAAAAACGTGGGTGGACATACACAATTTTATTTGATCATTTCTACTTAGAGTCAAAAAGTTATGCAATGAGATTTTGATGCCTGTATTAATGTATAACCAATAAGTCATTTAAAGAAAGATAACTGTACATTATCATATTCAATGAAAATACATGCAATTAACAGAACATTCATTGAATGAAAAAAAAGTCAACATATCTAAAATTATTTACAGAAAGAAGTTATATACACTTTACACCTGTACAAATACTAATTGTAGTCACATAAACATGTTTAATATGTTTCTGACCGAGCATAGAACCAAATATTCTATCTCGTGTCTTTGGCCTTATACATACTAAAGAAATGACTGCTATACATTCATGACCGGAGTCAGTTGTAGCAGGGAGCTCTGTGGCCGAATGGTGCTGCTCTTTGCGTGCAGTTTCTCCAGGTTTTGTAGAAAGCCTCTCCTCTTGAGACCCTCCAGAATGACAGTGTTGCTGGAGGCCAGACTGACACGGGTCCTGTAAAGCAGAAAGAGGAGTACATGAGGTTGATTAAATCTGTAAGTATTCCATGTAGTTTGTAAAGGATGACGTTTTCATGAACACCATCTGTCCTCCGATAACGTAGGAGCAGAGCGAGTTCAGTGTCAGAAAAAGAGTCTTTTCTGCCTCTTTGATTACAATATGAGAGTTTAAGTGCTGCTCAGCAATTATACATAATTATAGAAATGACTCCCTTCTGTCCAAATACTGGATGCTGTAATTGGTCGCAAGGTGTTTGCTCAGCTTGCCTTTAAAGGAAAAAACTGAAATTGGGAGGAAGGCCAACCACGGGCAAATAACCTAGAGGTTAACTAACCAAAGTGTAGTGTTTATTTTGCCTGTCTCTTCTAGAATGCAGAAGGATCGAGTCTAGTGTAAGAGGTCAAACTAGAGCGAGCCTAAGGAGTGAAATCACCAGGTTAAAGAAAATGTGTATCTTTGATAACACACTAGGAGTGTCTCCTTTATTGGTTGTGATTTTTTTTTCCTTTTAACAAAAAAATGTTTTTCTTTAATAAGTCTATATAAGCTCTCTGACTTTCAGTAACTATCATGGCTTTGTAGATGTCCCTTCTCTCAAAGTGCCCTATAATGAAATGGAAACACAATACAAGGTATCTAATAACACTTAATGTGAACAGCTATAAAGGAGAGGCACTCACCGAGGGGAGTCGATACCACTGTCCCCTGTGATACTCTGGTTCTCTCCCATTTCCACCACTTCCCCAGTATCTGTCCCTCTGGCTCCACCGGGCATGCTCAGAACAGCTCTATGGGTCTGAGGACCTTCTGTCTGGTTGAACTTATCATTCTGCACTTCCTCCACATCAGCCATCCACTGAGCTGATTCCCCGTCGCCCTCGTCGGCTGACTTACGGACAGTTTCTGTGTCTGACTCTACCTCACTAGCTTGGCAGTAATCGAAGATGCTACTGTCTGCAACTTCAGATGGTTCGGGACAATCCAAATCAAGGCTGACCTCATGTCCTGTGTCCCCATGGGTCAATATTACCTGCCTGGGGATAGAACTACTTTGCGCCCCTGGTGACCTTGTCCTCTGATGATGATGGTGGACTCTCAAGCTGGTCTCTCCAGGTCTGATCGGGCTGAGTGAAGCTTCCCTCTTAGTTTCTTTAAAAGTGTTGTCTCTTGCATCCTTTATCAAGGCAACTTGTGGTTGGTGCAAGTCAGAATTGTAATAGTGACTGTTGTTTCCCTGATACTTCAAATCCGATTCATGACTATGGTAAAACAACTGGTGGTCACAAAAGTCCCCTAATCTTGTTTGGTACACATTCCCATCAATTATCTCCTCCTCATTCAGACACAAGGAGCTGCAGGCGTCTTCATCCTCCCCCTCCTCTGCTCTCTGATAGAGTCTGAAGTCGTCTTCTATGAAGCCGTTACTGTCCGTTACAGAATGAGTTCTATCAGCTATCAGTTCCATCCTTTCTCCTTTGCTCACAGTCCTTTCCAGTTTGTCACATACTTGAACCTCATTTCTTTGAGGGTTTGAGAGTCTGAGGGAATGTTTACGCTGTAAAGAAGGCTGTGGCCAGGGCGGACTTGGGTCGTATGAGTGATTGATGACTTGCTCATGGGGATTGGCAGGGCGGTTGACATTAGTATTGGAGTACTGTTGGATATTGGAAAGACAATCATCTATGGTTTTGTCTTGGTTTGGTACTGCGATGGACTCAACCTCCGGAAAAAAAATGTCTTTCTCCCAGCTCTCCTTCCCTTCCCTCTGATGTCGAACCTTGTCGTCTATCCGGAGCGTACTGCTTTGTGGATAGGCTGAGCTGTAGTCCAGTGGCAGTTCTCTGCTTATCTTCATGCCTGCTTGGCTCAGATGATCAACTGTAAGGTCCCTCTCATGGACAGAGTTATATCTGTCCTCAGATGTATGGGACTTTCCTGTATTCTCACCTTCTGCTGGGATCACTTTGGCTCGATGCGGATCCCACGATTTGGAGCGGTGACTGGTTCGTTCCTTCCTACCTGGCCCTGAAGACTTTCCCTCTTTCATTTCTCGTCTTCTGTTCTCTTTGTTGATGTTGGAAGGTGTAGTGGGGTCAGCTTCTTTTATTGCATTTGTCTGAAAAGGGTTGTCGATACGTCTCTTGTACAGAGATTTTTCCTCAACAGCTCCACCTTCTTCCACTTGATCTGGTTCGTCAGCAGGGATTTCCACTCTGAGTCGAGATGGTATCAAATCCTCCCCTTCCGGATAATCATCTACACATATAGGGGCCTTACTCTTAATCCTCTCCTTCTCCCTTTCCCGCTGCTTCTCTTTGGAGGAATGGGCCCTCCTCCTTCGAGAGGCCTTCTGAGCAGATCTTCTCCCTGCTCCTGCCTTAGACGAGTGATGATGCCTTGGTTTGGAAAAGGTTAGGATCTCAGTAGACATTCCCTTGTCAACTCCCTTATCGTCCTTTTCCAGGGCCCTGTCTATCACTCTGTCTATCACTCTCTCTTTCCTCTCCTCCAGCTTCTTCATTAAGACCGTGTGGCGTGTCAGGTTGTCCACAGTCAGTTCAGGGTTGATCCGTTTGATGATGGCATGTTCCAGATCACGGGGTAAGTTGTTGAGGTCGTCTTCGTCCCGCACTGGCCACTCTTCTGGAGGAAACTGGCCTGAAAATGATGCATACTCCTTCTTTGGCTTCTCTTTTTTACCTCCATTCCTACGAAACAAACTAAGGCCAAACTTCCTACCTGGTTTGTTGTCCTTTTCTTTGCGGCCAGTGGCATTAGTAGTGGCTGTAGTTTTGCTGATCTCACTTGCCTGACAATCTGCAGCTGTAGAGGTGGACTGATGTTGCACTGTGGGTTTGTGATCTAAAGGCCTTGGCCACTTTAAGCTCTTGCCAGTGCATTCACTAACGGAAATGGAGACAGAATGCTGGTCTGGGACAGTAGAGGGTGGGATGGTAGCTGTTAAAGTGGTGGAGGTAATATTAGAGGATGTTTGGAGAGGACTGAAGCAGCTGCAAGACTTGCAGTGTGCCACTGGTGGCGTTTGAGTGCTTTCCCCACAAGCGTCATTACTCAATAGGTAAGTAATGGGAGGAGGTGAGGGGGGGTCTTCTGCTGAACCAGTCCACCAGCTTTTCTCTCTGACCATGTTGTTGGTAATGAAATAGGTCTGAGGTGTGACGATGAAGTATCCCTCACCTGTATGGTAGATTTTGCGCTCCTTTATGAGTGTGCCAAGAGCATTGTAGAGGATGTCCTGAGTGGGAATGGTTATCCCTAAGACATAAAAAGAGCACATGTTCTACTATTTAGAAAGAGGACAATGAGTATCTGTTTATGACGAAGTAAGATAAAAGGGTTGAGGACAGTAATACATGAAGCTACAGAGGTCAGAACTGAAGCTTAGCCACGCAAAAAAGACAGGAAAACACATCCCTGTACAGAGACTATGTTCCTCAAAGTGTGCGGCCGAAATAGTATGCCAAAATGTAGCCCATTAATGCAATTTAACATAGTTTCAAAAAAACATGAAGCCAGTGTGCTGCACAGAGAGTTTGTAGCTATTGCTGATTTCAAACTCTTGATCCTTCAATAACACAATAATATTCAACAACATTAAGCCACACAAGATTGTGATTATACATTAAAATACATATATACCACAATATGAAAATACAAATATTGTGTAAAGTCATGTAATTTAGAAATTTAAGATTAAACAGAAATGGGTACAGCTCTGCTTCGCTTTGAGCCAGCGTTTCACTTTTGTTGTAAAATGATTTTAAGAATATCTACACAGGCACACAAGGTCTTAAACTTTGATTACATACATATTGAATAGACAACATATCCAGAGGCAATGTATTATAGATTACCTGGATGGGCTTTGCTCATGTAATTAATAAGTGCTTCCTGGTTGACGATGATTTGAGATGAGTTCATATCTGAGATGACGGAGCACAACACCTCAGACAAGGGAATGAACTGGGACTGTGGGACAGCAGACATCTGCACTGGTGACAGATCACCTGAAACACACAGACACACACAAACAGATTACTGGTTGAAAACAGGTGGGCCTGCTGCAGCGCATACAAACACACCTGGGTTAGAGAGGTCTCTCTCTGGCTTTTGCTGCCAGAGAAAACAACCTCAAGTACTGAAGTTGACATTCCTCTCCAGACCACTTTCTAAATCATGGCAGAGGTGGTCTATTTATGCGAGTTATATGAACCATGCCTGGCTGCCTTTGAAAATTCCATCTGTATTGGGATAGACCGCAGAATTCCATTACTCCCACAGAAATGACCACAGGTCCGCCTGCTGGGCAGATCAGATGTCCTGCCCCACGTATCACACGGCCCCGAATGTCTAGGAGGTGCCCTAAGACAAACATGTTACTGAAAGTGAGAGAGACCCAGAAAAAAGACAGAGAGAGTTTGGAAAAAATAGCCTTAATTGATGTTAATAAACACACAAACAAACCGAGAGACCCTATTAGACACAAACCACAAGGCTATAAAGCTTTAAAGCTTACCAGACATTTCAGAATCAAAAACCACCAATAGAGTTTCACATTTGGAGAAATGGAATTAAAGAAACATGCAGCGGTTACGTTGAGGCGAACAGAGTTTTCCAGAATAGTGAATGAAAACAAGGACAGGAGTGATCATAAAAAAGCACCATGAATAGGACAGGCAATCAAGACATGACACAGTTGTATTTCATTATTTGGTATCAATCTGATCAGGGTCTTTGTGGGCAGTGAAGGTTGTGCTTGTCTGCAAAACAGGAAAATGTATTTAGGCATAATAATGCTTGTCCCTCCTCCCTGGTATAATAAACAGGGTTGAGTTCAAACGTCTATGTATGTTTTGGCATTATAAATGGTTTGGGTAAGGCATAGCTTTGTTGTGGTTTTGGTTGCAGTAAGAACGTGGATCGCGGTTTTGTTTCTCTGCATTACAGTAGAGGGATCGCCAAGAAATCATGACAAACCCCTCAGCAATAAAGTAAAATGACAACAGAGAAATGTTTGCCTCTGCAGCTTTTATAAAAGGTTACTTATTGTACAAATTACATTATGATCAAAAACATGAACATTAGGGTCCATATATCTGCTTTTTTTTCCCTCAACAAAATACTCATAAAGAGCCCCAAAATCCTTTTTACTAAAGAAAACTGAGCTTCGAAAAGGCCCCAAAACAAACTAGATCTTAGTGCTGGTGAATGATTAGCACCAGTTAACTTAACACAAACTGCCTTTATATGAAGAAAGCCTTCAAGAGCCTGAACATGTCCTTAGTCACAGGACTGGAAAATTAGTTTTAGTTAATCAGCTACACCTGATTTATGTAGAAGAACAGGTAACAGATACAACTCTGATCCAACACAATAAGACCTATCTGCATTTTTATTAATCTCACACAATCTTAGGGCTTTTGTGCAAGCCTTTTGGACTGAGATATTTTTCTATTTTTTGACAACACTTGTGTAAATGAGAAAAATTCAGACTTTGCAACACAACGTCTGTGTGTGACTGTGAGTGATTCCCCCTTCAGTCTCAGGATATTCAATGAAAACACTGCCCAGCTCTCACTTGGTGTAAACTAAACATTTACAACTCTCACACTTCAGCCACTTATGTCTGAGGAAGGTAAAATAAACAACAAATCAAATATATGCTGTGGTAAAGCATGACAGAAAACACACACACACAATCAATCAGGGCATGCCCACTAATAATTTTAGTTTGACAAGAAATGTGTGAACAGACTCTTTTTTTTGCTGCTCAACATTAATACGACCAATGAAGACCCACAGACAGTTTGTTCGGATAGGACTGACATAAAGCAGCCAATGTGAGTGTAAAACCATTATAATAGGGGTCAACATCATCAGAGGAGGGATTAAAAAGGTTCAGTCTAGTTGAAATAAACTAAAAGGATTTAAGCAGATGCATGTTTAGCTGAGCGGAATAAAGACTTTAATTCTATGTGTTCGTATTTTTTACCAGTATAATTGATGCTTGTAGGTGTCAAACAGTTGGTTGACCAAAGCTGTTTTCAAACACACGGTGGGAGTGTAAAGCTAAACCCATTTTCAGAAAAAACCATGAACATTTCCAAAAAACATTTGAGGTGAGCTGCACGTGTGAACACAATCATTTACGTTTTTCACAACTTTACCCAGATTTTTTCTCGATGGTCCCTACTAATGAATTCAGTCTGAGCCAACCCTGCAGAAAATATTCACAGATGATCAGTGCAAGCTGTTGGAGGGATGATGATGTTTATATCAAATGACCACTGTGATGTTTGTGCTTGTGTGAAGTTTTTTCAGTCTATTGCTACTAGCCTGTATGTTTAAATTCATTATTGATATTGAGAATATATGTAGTTACACAAAGCGTCTGAAGTGTCCGTCAGATGCTGTACCTTCATCCACCATCCTTTAATTCCTTGCTCTTTTTTATGTCATGTCTTGGCTCCTTTGACCCCCACCTCCCCTCTTATAGGGAAAACTTCATACTCTGAAGGACGTGTAAAGAAAAAACTCAGGAAGATTCACAGGCAGGCTGTCCAAACATTTTCTAGAAACTTTCAGGAGTGCAAGTTTGGAAAAAAACAGCTACACCTATTTGATGCCTTCCTGCCCTCAATCAGAGAGAATTTGCATATTTATTGTAATTTTTTCACAGGTGAAACCATCTTAATGGTAATAAAAAAAACGTAAGTTTTCACCAAAACATTTACAAAAAACATTTTGTATTTGCCCAATAAAAAACAATCTGCAGTGATGGATTGGGCAGAAGACAATTCCAGATGTGTTTGTTCACCACCTTATTTGCCTCTATGAAGGTTTATTCTCTGATGGGCCCACTGCCCAACAGAAATGTAGTTTTGCTTATGTAAATTATGTAATCTGATGTGTCCTTCAGAAGACAAATGGAGAACTTTAACCAGAAAATATTTCATCCTCATATATCGAGTAAAGTAGGTTAAAAAACACACAATTATCAGCACAGTGAGCTCACTTAAGGCTTGTAATTCTCACAGAGAGGGGTCTTTCTCTCTAAAACTGATCCCATGACACATGGTGGGATTGTAAAGAAAACCCATCTGCTTCGCCTCAACTCAGACAGAAGACGTTAATCTGACTAAACCTCAGAGCGGATACCTCAATACAAGTCTCCCTGGGCAGTGAATTAGTGCTGCTGACTTAACTCCTCATTGTTGTCAACTTCCTATAGGAATGTCCGGCTGGTCGTCTAAATACTTAACCACTTAATACTTCTGTAAACAGGGAAAAGGCAAGCAAAGAATATAAAGGGGTCAGAGAATGGAAAGCACAAAATGTACGACTTCATCAATGAACTTATTAGGGGGAAAAGTACCTTTTTTAAATTGAACCCGGGAAAGAGAGAGAGAGAGAGAGACAGCTCAAGTGTTATCAATGTCCTGTTTGAAAGCAGGATTTCCTGTTGGACACCTGCTAGCAGGAGTTATACTCTAAAGGAAGTTTAAAAACAGAAATGCACAACCAAAAAACAGTCTTACAGTCTCAGAGCAATACTGAGTAAAACTTCCAACAGAGACAAAAAAATAGCTAGAGAAGTTTATCTGTGGGAAAAAAGATTAAATGAAAGAGCATTGGTGTTTATTGAGTCTAACATAGGCAGGCGTGACAGTCAGGGGAGTTCACTGTTGTAACCGTCTACTCTTGAGGGGAAAACAGACCTCTGTGTTCATGTAATATAAGACCAGGCCACAGACTTTACTCTCATTGTCATACACTGAATGAATACCGTGCTGGGTGCCATGGCAGCCAAACCCTGTGCAACTAGGAAGAGGGAGGAAAACGAACAGGGAACGAGGCTTGTTGAAGAGAAATGAGGTGGTTCAAAATAAAGAGATTGGCCATTTTCTGACAGGAAAGACAAAATGTCTTTTATAGGCTCTAGAGGGGATTTTTATAGGCAAAGAAAATATCCCGTATGAAGTCACAATGATCTCTTTCCTATGGATAGTCTGTTAAATGATTTGTAGAACTGATATCACCTGGGATTGCCTCTGCTTGGGCTTTCAGAGGACATATACATTTATATGAAAAAGAATGACTTATCAACTGGGTGCTCACGTTTGGAGTTTAAAATGAGGAAGTTTATGAGGCCAGTCGAGTCTTAATCTATCAGTGTGTGTTATGTTACTATTACATATTGCTCTTAGAGCTTATTTTGTCTTCACTTGTTGGCGAATGGGTTCGGATATTGGTCTTTTTTTTGGAAATGTATGAACCAATGTTTTTGGAGTTAGATTCATACCAGGAGTTAAAAGCTGTTACATAAGCCAACTCTACACAGATTGCTCCTGGTTTGCCTCAAACATGATCGAAGTGCAATATTCATAACTGAAGTTAGACAGAAACATTGAGAGGAGTGTACAAAATAAACATTTTGGATTAGGTTAAGGTCTAGATTTGGATTTTGTTAATGCAAGACACCATGGCCTCAAAACTAACCACTTGTAAGTACTTCTACTGTGAAGTGTAAGGTGAACCATTCCCAGTTTGGCATAAAAGAGAAAATTGAAATTTAATTTTTATTACCTTTGAAGTAAATTGAAAAACCATACTTTCTGCTCTACACAGAACTAAAAACATGCATTTGATCTCAAGTCATTAACTGAAAATTTAAGAAAAAAAAAATCAGCCTGGAGCTTAAAAAAGAAAAATCCCGAAAGCTGAGTGCTCAGATTGTTGAGACGACAGACACAGACCTTCCCTCTCTATTCCCACTGAGATCTTTTTGGCAGCAGACGCTGATCAATGCCACATGTATTCACATGGCTGTGTCGTTAGCTGCTCTCAGTGCCACATGAGTCCAATTTCACAAGTGATTGCATTACCTCCAGTCTCTTGAAAAAAGTCTTGCTTACATACTATACAGTATATATACTGTAGAACTTCCATCAACTGCAGATTGAAAGTAAAGTTTTTATTCTGAATGTCATACGATGTTGTAATTATCTCACTCAACCAAAAAGGAAAAATCCTTTCAATGATTAGTTCTGCAATCTGACATTCAAGCTATTTAAAATAACAAACATTTGAGACATGCGGCAATGCAAAGCCCAGAATTATTTCCTGATCTTTCAATCAGCTGTCAGAAGAACCATAATTTCACTGAAGCATTTTCAAACAAACAGCGGAATCAAATACCTGCAAATTTAATGATAATCTCATCACGGTCAGCTCTACTTCTGTTTCCTGCTAAAATCACACTCGAAATTATATGTGGTTAATGTTCAAGCATGTATAAATAAACGACTTCCATTTTCTTAAATTGTATGTTTGCATGTTGATGGTAGCATGTCAGTTAAACACAGCTTGTTGTAAACCAACCAGGAGAGAAATTGGAGCGATCCTTCTGCTCACAATTGGTGGATTGTTCTTTAATATGTAAACATCATATATCTACAAGTTTTTACAGGATTTCCGTAAAATCAATGTCAACACTGGAGAGACGAAAAGGTTGCACAACATGTGACTGAATCTAGTCCATGGCCGTTCACTTTCTGTCTATCGTAGGTAAAATCTAACTGAAACATCATGCTTGTTGTCTCAATCCCCCCATCCGGGGCCCCTCTGAAACACAAAGACACACACCATCTTATCACATCCTGGTATCGTCTAATCTTATAGGCTCCAGTAAGCAAACAGGCTAATATTCTCTCTCCCTGGTTAAGGACACACTGTGTGGCATTCAACATAAACTTGAGTACTGCCCAAATTGAAACCCCCCCCCCTCCTCCTGTCTACCATCTACTGAGACCCTGTGACGAACATGCTTAGCAGATCTAAAGGCTGACTGTAAAAGATCTGAGTGAAATCTCTGTGGAGACAATGTCAAACATTCATACAGTTAGATTTAGTGTAATGGGAGGAGATGCTGACTGGAACTTATGTCACAAACCCCTCAGAGTCCCACAACCACGTCCCTTTGTTATTGGATCTAACAGGCATGAAAGACCCCGCCTTTCCCTTCTTGTGTTTGTGTGTGTGCCCATCAGCCTTTATAAAAGAGCTTTACAAGTTTTTCACCCCCATACAACACACAGACGTGCAGAGGTGGGCGTTGCAGTTATATGGCCCAATAAACTGTGAAAAGATCCCTTCAGAGCGCAATCACAGGCCGAGTGTCCCAACAACCAAACCTCGCCCAGTCTAACAACAACAACACGCCGCTTTCCTGTTCCTAAACTCACAACAAGACAAACTCTAGCTATAGACATTCAGCTTTGTGTTTAAATTTAATACATACATATTAAAAAACAGGACCAATCTATGCAAAGTTTGAACGTGTCTCCAACATGTATCAAAGCTGTTAAAAACGTCAATAAGCAATAAAATGGGGAAACTCGTCTCGAGCCACCAATTAGTTTACAGCTTGTTGATTGGTTCACAACAATAAAACTGCACAAATCTGAAGGTATTAGGTAAATATTTAATCAGACCCATTAACAGTTCAGTGTCTCAAAGTGCTTGGGTTTAAATATTAAGCACAGTTGGAGGAATTCTGGACTGTGCCCTCTTTGCAATTCTGACTCGGATAAACTATAAAAAAAATGTGCATCAAGTCATAAATTTAGACTTTTTGAATGCTACATCTAACCATGAACAATAAGGCATTAAGTGAAAACAACCAAAGAGGATTCAGCTAAAAACTTTGAGCAATGAAACACAGAGACTCTTGTGTTGACTCTTATCACCATAGAAACCTTTACTGTGGTAACAACCTGCCACATGCAATACAAAGCTAAAGCTAAAGAAAAAACAGCAGTAGACGAGTAATATGGGTATCTGTGATCCAGCTATAGCCTTGGGACTCATTTGGCCATAACCAACCCTTTGACATTTAACATATGTTGGCAAGAAAGTATAAATAGGCTGTGACTAAGAGCCTCAAAAACGCTTTAAGGGAGCGAAAAACTTCTTTGCAGTAACCACAGATATTGGCCACAAATCCCTGCAGCTGCTATGTCATTAAATTGTGTTTTTTTACCATGTGATTCACAGGAAAAACAATCTGAATTGTGGTCAACCTCATACAGCCACAAACAAAAGACCTGGTACTGAAGCAATGTGCAAAAACCCTGTTATCATGAAATAGGAAATATGCCCGGCCAGGTAGAAAGCCCTTTACTTTAAAGCCCAAAGTGTCACTTGATACCAACACATTGTAGTGCAAACACAACACTTTATTTTCTCATCTCTTTACCTCATACCTCTTCAGAATTAACAGGGCAAACCCCAACATTACCGTCTCTCATCTGCTTTCTTGAACCTGAACATTACCCACAGCCTGCCAGACGCCTGGTTGGTCCCAATCATTAAAAAATACTTTTCCTTTGTTAACTTGCACATATGTTTCCTCACTTCTGTAAGAATCCCTTTTATGTATACAAGGTATTTTAAACCTTTCGCATCATCTTAATTATTGTCTTAATGTTTGTTTAGAGAGACAACAATAGGTTTTATAGGAAAACATTTTTATTAAAGTATATGTATAAAACATGAGGTGTTCCACAAGGTTTAATGCTTGGCACAGTCATGTTCACAGTAAGTTTAAACATCAATAAACTTCTTTTGTTTTCACTGTTTAAGAGACGATAGAACTTAAAAGTGCTTTTACATGTTAATCTTGCACATCATGCGAAGCTCATAAGCTTGAGCTTCTAGTTTCCACAGTTTTGTTATATTTCAAAGATTTAGATATTTTCACCTTCCTATAGCTTTTCCCCACTGACACCTCATAACCAAAACATATGCTCACAATCTTAGTGGGTTTCTTGCAGATCCACACCGCCTAATCAAGCGTGATGGCAGTCACTGCTGGCAGATGAAACCCATTTCCTCTTGTTAAACAGCTCAAGCTACAGTGGATTCCTGCAGTTGTTTTCCTAGTATTTAGAAGAGAGCTTCTGTCCAGTGTCAGCCATAAGATCAATTACATTTTAATGCACCCTAACTGGTCAGCACAAAGCTCAGTGTTGGTCCTTGAAAGCATCTTTCACTTTTAAACTACAACAATAACACAGCAGTCTGCTATTGCAGAATCAATGTTGGCATACCGTTGCATTTATCACTGCTAAATGAAGCAAAGAAAACATCCTGCCAGGAAAGGGAAGAGTAATAGTAATACCAAATTTAATGTAATATAACTTCTCTTTGTGTCAACCCATTCATCTGTCCAAAGAGTGAATGAATATAAGTCCCACGAGGGAAACCCAAGCAGCTGCTGACAGGGTGTATAAGCTGATGGATATAGAGGAAACTCCTCAACTGTTATTGTTGGCAACGCTCCACTCCAACGCTACGGGTGAGCCCAATATTTGGGTCGATAAAAAAGCCAACATGCCTGATGTGCACCAGGGGTGAGCTTCCTGCTCAATGGAAAAGGATGTGGCAAACAAATGATGTGCCGAGTGGCATGCACACATACAGACACTGTGGAGGGATGTCTGAAAACAGAGGTCAAGGTTTCTCATTTCTCAACCATATAGGCCTATTAAAACATTTTTACAAGTGGATATAGTAATACATTCTAAATTCAAGGACACACCCTTGGCACTGGTCTGTAACAGATAAAAAGGAGCATTGCTTGTTTAATGAAACTGCAGATTTGATTGACTTAACAACAATGCACTTTGAAAAGCAATTTCAAACTTCAAGTAAGGTGATTTTCTTCAACTATATAAAGTCAAATCCTTTCATGTTACAATTCAATTAATCTTCAGTCAACTGTTTATTTAGCATGAATACATTAATATGCTTTGATCAAACACATCTATCAAAAGAACACCCACACTGTTTAGTCCCAGCACATAGATTTTTTTATTTGGTGTTTGGTCCTCCTCTGTTTTTACAAGAACAAGATCGCACTAACCGCTGTCAAAATCCAGACTCTTCATCATTTTCAGTCTGGAAAACTACAGAGTATATTTTGTTTGACAGCTTAATGTTTTTATACTGATGTTGTTAAATTAGTGCCAAGGGAGCTGGAGAGTGATCTTTAAACAATATTGTATGAGATCAGTTACCCATGAGCGAAGAGAGGGGCCCAGCTGATCCCAAACAACTGTGCGCCTGAAGGGTTTGTTCATTTATCTGTTTAGCCAGAAATAAAATACAAAACGCATTAGAAGAAAATTTAAATGGTTAGCCAATAATGCGTTGAGATGGGGTTTTTTTTAGCTTAAAGTTGTAATCTAATAGAGAAGTCTAAACTACTGAATACAATGTTTAAATAACCGTATAAAACAATGAACGTGAAGAATAAAGATCAGCTAAATTAATGTTAAACAGTAGATAAAGCTGTAAGCTAAATTAAATCTCATAACTAAGAAAAGTAACAAATTATGTATGAACAGAAATGTGTAAACGCTTTACATAATCTGAGCACAAGTGAATAAAATAATGCAATGGTAAACTTTAAGTTATATAAAGGGAATCATTTAAATAATGGATTTGGTAATTGAGACAGTTTTAATCTAATTAGACTCATGTAGTCATTGTAAAAACATCTACGTTTTGCCATTCCGATAATTCAGTAGTAAAAGACAACAACCACTTCAATATATTAAATACTGTCCAATAACACAGATTTTACATTATAGGGAATATAATTTATGTGGAAGATGATTAGAATAATTTTGGTAATCTCTATCTATACTTCAAACAGAAGTTAAACATCTGTTTGTGAAAAACACCTGGATACTGTATTATAGCATGTTTTTTCTGTGTGTTTGCTAACAAGCACTCTAAAGCTGTGTGACCTCAACGTAGCTTGTTAGGAAGAAAGGTTGTAACCTTTGACCTGTGCTGCTTAGTTAGGACAGGGTGGGCCATTTAAACCTGGTAGGGCCCTGCAAGGGGGTGTCATGGTTAATAAGCCAACATCTGGAAGAGTTATGACCATTAGAGAAGCGCTTTGAGACTTTGACAAAACACCCTCATGAAAGCAGACACCCCAGTGTGAAACTGGGACACTTTCAAGTGAGAAGTCAGGAGTAGAAATGAGGCTCTCTGAGCCAGCAAAGTCAGGAAATGATCTCAAGAGTAAATGAAGCATTTCAGGAATGCCTCACATAGATGGTATGGCGAGTTAAATGAAACATACCGTTGAAAAAGAAAATATGGCTTAAATAGTACAGCACAGCACAGCTAGCTCTAGCTCTCCAGACCTGCAATGTCCTTCAATGGTCGAAAAGTTTTTTTCAAGGGGAAAGTAAGAAGTCTGTCCAGAGGACTCATTTATGTCCATGTCCAAGAGGATAGTTTACAGAGGTTGATTGTATGGAGGAAACAGAACGCCTCATTACACCACTGGCTAACTCCATATAAATGTTTCAGCTCTTAGATCCATGCTCATCTTGCTGCAGGGACTAAATAATTCAGGACCTGCTAACAGTTGTTATGAAGCCTCTGGTTTCAACAGGACAGCCTGGTTAGCTTCGATACTGTCAGTAAGAATTTAGACTTTCAAACTAGGCTATTTAGAAATGCTTTTAACTGCCTTTAAAGCTAGATGACAACTGTGGAACTAAAGCCAACAAAATACTGACTTAGATTGGCTTTTTCTAAGGGGAAACCAGCCTGGCACCTGCAAGATTTTACAAAATACCATATCTGGAACTCCATTATGAAAACGTGCAACTCAAATTTCAAATGTTTTTCAAACAATCCAATGTATATAATGAAAACATGCAGTTTGGACTTCAGATGGTACATAACCTGAAATAACAAAGAGATGGGGAAAGAACAAACATGTCCTTTTTGACACCATTTTTTCCAAGCACACTTTCAAGACTAACTGAAAACAGCTCTGTGACCCACCAGTTGAGAACCCCTGCTCTAAACAATATCTGTGTCTGATTATCAGGACTATTCAGGGTACAGTATGAATGCAGTCATGCTGAATATTTCCGTTTTCAACAAAAATGTCCTTTCTACTTGTACTTTTCATGAATTAGACTATTTTGCAGTTGAACTTCGGTGTAGCTTCAAAAACAACAATAATAGAAAAGGGGGGGGGGTGACGAGATAATTTCAGAGATTGAGAAACACCCTGCAGACATTCACGAGTTGAAGTGGAAAGGTCAACCTCGGTACCAGCAGGGCCCATTCCCACAAGGATAACAACACCTTCTGTTCATGCTAACTCCTCACCCTGTCTGTCAAATTCTGCCTAATCTCACCACCATCTCAATCCTCTATTAATCCTCCTCATCTCCCAAACACCTCCTTTTTCTATTCTGCCTATAGAGGAATCTCAGAGGGGACTGACAGGAAAGTCTGTCTTCCCTCAGGCACTGATAATCAGTCAAACTCAAACAGGAACAAGCACAAAACCTAAGTTTACAATCTTTATCTCCAATTTACAGCACTAATTTAAACCACATCTGGGAACTTTAAGCTGATCTTTTAAACCTGTTTCTTAACCTTCCATCAAACTCTTGCTAGTAAAGTCACATCTCAACCTTGGTCTGACCTGGAGAAAGGAAATAGGGCTGTTCGAAATTCACTGTAGCCCATAACTCATAACATTTCTGTATTCTAGCTGACATATTTATATCAGGACAATGTCAAGGCCTCCGAGTCCGTGCCGGATATCAATCCAGGGGTCTGACTTCCACACTCCCTCGCTGGCTATGAAACTGGAGGGACATTAATCCTGGGTAACAGAAAAGCGGCGGTGGTCGGCAGGCAGTCACTCAGTGATTCACTGCTGACCGATTCTCAGTGAGAAGGCAGTAAAGCAGTTTCTGACAGCCTACCAACGCTGATTTCCATACAAATTGCTGGGATGTGAGGTGGAAGGTTTGTGAAGGAGGTGACAAGTCCACACACAAATGTGTTTGCTTACAAGTTTCTGGTGTGAAGCTCAAACACAATGACTGATCCTCTCCTGCCACGCATTCAACTGCAGAGGTTAAAAGTAGTGAAAAACACACTTTGCTAAGAAGTGTTAGAAGAAAAAGATGATTCCTAGGTGTGTATTCAGGGTCAGAGCCCAGCTGTCTTACCTCCAACTGCAGCAATGATCTATGCAGGGGTGACAATACATACTGTATGTGTACTCACACACAAGAATAAATAGCATTTATTTATCATGTATATCTCCTCTAGTCATTTCTACTTTACCCATTACATTGAATTAACAGAATGATGAAATGTAAATCTTTAGAGCTCAATTCTTAAAGGACGCAAAAGAGGATGTAAATATTAATCCATGTTGTGTGGCCAAACAGTTTTCAATGTTGACTGAGGCCCCTGCTGTCCAACCCCTGGAACCCCTGTGTATTTACACATATCACACACAACAGATGAAACATTAATATATCAAAAGGAAATTCACAAAAAAAAGAGAAAATTGCATAAAATCACTTTTTCTGTGTTTTGAATTCAAGACAGAATGATCAAAGACTAAAAATCTCCCAAACTTCAGTTCAGTTATGTCTGCACAGAAACAAAGAGTGAACATTTTCCTCGGATAATTTGAACTTTTATAAACATTATAGGTTCTATTTTTGACTTAAAAATGACACTCTGTTGTGTTCTATCGATGGCACAAAGATTTCCTTCACAATCAATACTTTGCTTTTATCTTATTTCACACTTTCACTTCAGAGCCTGTTTTTACCTTTACTCCAGTAAAGAAGTCAAATCAGTATTTCTTCTTTAAGCATTTTTTACAAATGTATCTGTTCTTCTTCTTAAATACTGTTAAAGTGGGACCTTGCCACTTCTATCCAACTGTTTCTTCATGTTTGTGTTCAACTTCACGTAGATGCAGTGGATAGTAATAAGTTCAACTCCACCTCTGGCTAGCGTTGATGTGTTTGCTTAGTTGAATCTCCAGGTCAGAAACTGTCTCACAGCAGGTTGGCATGTTAGCGTCGACCTCCTTCCCCCAGCTCTCTGACGCTCCTCGCCCTCCCACATCTCCCCTTGTGTGGTCTCTTCTTCCCTTCCCTCACATCACATTCCTCCCTTCACTTGTCTGTGCACCGCTCAATCTGAGCGAGCTGACATGCCGATACAATGTCAACAGAGTGCAAGAAGTGCAATCCAGACTAAGTAACCCTCGAACAAAGAGAAACTAATTATTGGAAAGTCCGACTTTGAAACTGAGGCAGCTAGACCAAATGGCAATTCAGAGCCAATGTGTGTGTCGCTTGGTCACTGTTTCAACAACCAAAAGGAATATGCTACAGCTAAACTAATGTCCAAACATTAGGATAACAGCTTCTAACTCTTTTGCATCCTGCTGTAATGCAATTTCTATTTTTGGAGATGGTGACCATTACAATGTCAAATAATGCATCTTTCTCCAAAAATGGGTGAATAATCTGCCTCTCAATAATACTGTCACAAAGTATAAAACCTCTGGTTGTCATTTACTCCAGCAGTGGGCCTGTCATGCATTTACAGCCCATGAGATCATGCTATAGGAGGAGGAGACATAAAGGTTTCCATTCATTGTATCTTTAAGCATTTGCTTTCAAACACATCTGTGTTGGTGAAGAGCAATTAGAAGTAATTACATGGTGTGCAGACCTTTTTTTAACAAGCTTTGGTAAACATATCACAGCACTGACAATAAAGGGAGGCTGACTGGTTGTGAAATCCTATTACATGCACCAGACAATGATAGCGAGAGATACATGAATATCAGCAATACCAATTAAACTGATGCTGCAAGCAACATGCGGTGCTGAAATGTGTGAAATGTGTGTTTCACACACTTCACAATGTGTAAGCTGGCAACATTGCTATACTAAAGCATGGCAGCAATGTGTGGTCTTTATTTAATCAGAGATAGGTTGTTGTACAGAGCTGCAAGACTTACTCATGGCCACATACTGCTGAAATAACATTTACACACTCAGCGTATGTCTATGTTTTAAATAATGCCTCTCTTTACTCAAAGAGGTGTCTCTTCAAAACTTTAATCATTTAGCAACATTTAGGAAACAAGTGACTGATAGAAACATAAGAGTCCAAATCTGTTAAACCAAAAATACTCCACCTGTTGGGTAAAAGCAAAAGAGAAGTCTCAAAGGGTGAAAATCAAGGGAACTGATCATGGTTTATGACTTTCACACATTTGTGTCAGTGTGTAAAACAATGCAATTGTGACTCTACATCCCCTCCCCAAAATACAATATCTTGCGTGAGAGTGCAGCTCTCGGTATTTTATTTCCTGTGGCATCAGCAATGACAGGCTACTCTTGTTCATTTGAATTGCAGCCTTATTTTCTGCCTTACCTTTCGTACCTATCTGCACTTCAACAGGGCAGGAAAATTGTTTTACAAGACATGTTTTAATCATACTTATACTATATAATAATTTCGGACAGTTCATTGTCAAGACTGATGCTACATACCGACAGCTTTGATGATGAATCCTTTTGGTGACCTCAGAGCTCTGCGCATCCACGCTTCTCTCAGCACCTCCAGGTTGTTTGCGTTCCCGTGAATGAAAAGCACAAAATTTTCCATCCATCCCTGAAAGTATACTTCTGCTATGGCCTTGACGAGTCTCTTATTCCAGAAACTGCGCACGTTTTGTGCTTTAAAGTCCGCAAAAATCTCCTGACCGCTTGTAGTAGTATTGGCGATAAGTTTCCCTCCACCGTTGCGCAAACTCTCTTCGTCCGGACCAAGGACCACGGCGAGCGAGGCGGCAGCGAGCTGGACAACCCGCTGCTGGTGAGACATTTCTAACCCCTGTATGGTCTCTAAGAGAGATCTAACATACCAGGACTGAAACTGCACTTGTTAAAAGACACTTCTCCCCTCTGAAGATCCGAACAAACTATGTGTTCTCAAGCACATTCCTCCTGTGCGCTTCTGAGTCTCGTAACGTGTGAACAGGAGGCGAAGAGAACGTCCGACTGGTTTCTCTCGGCTTCCAGGGAAACCAGTGACGGTGGCAGAGAGGAGGGCTCATCAGACTGCTGCTTCTGGGTCACACAGGTAGACCTCCCACTGATTGTGCACCAGCGTGTGATTATTTGTGAGTTGCTTCTGTCCAGCAGAAACGTCGCTGCAGGTGTTGTTTCATTCACAGCATGTAAATAAAGCATATTTAGATTTGATTGTGTGGCTAATGTTTATCTTTGATTAGATTAAAAGAAATCAATTTGTATTTTTTTAACATTGAAATAAAAAAAGCTAAAATCTCGCACAAAACCTAATAAAAGGTCTTAATTAGGAGAGTAAGGAGAAATTGTAAAATACTTGCTGCATGCACTGAACCTGAAACACAAATGAACATTTAAAGGAAGCATGTGGACTAAGTAGTCACAGCAAGCAGCTTCTGTTTAATGACTAAATATGAATTTTTACCTAGTCTCCCCCCCCCCTTTTTGTAACTATTTATGAAAGAAAACCCACCAGGGAGAAGGCATGACAAAAAACCTTAACACCAGCCTTCAAACCGAATTATACTATACCAGCAAACGTACAGGCACGACAAGTCAGAGAATCAAATAAAAGTGCATAAATATCTCAAGAATAACCACACACAAAAAATCATCGGTCTAGACATATGTGAACGTGTGTGTGTGTGTTTGGGAGGATATGTTTCTTTTAAAGTCTAAAAAAAGTTATATGACCATTTATGAACATGGACGTAGTCTGAGAGAGGTCAACCATCAGGAGCTGACTTTGGAAGCCCATTGTTGAAGGTCACCATGTTGGAAATGGTGTCTCAAAGTAGTTCTTGGTCAACATCCTAGTAACACGCATCTACAACACAAAGACCTGTCAATTTAATCAGCCACACCCCTTATGTTGAAGAACTGTTATCCTTCACAAAAATCAAAACAAAAGAGTTGTTAAAAAAGGTGTGCTGAGAGATTTGCTATTGGTACCAAAGTTTTGTTGCAGCCAGACTGTAAACATATTTATTTCTGGCTGAGTTTGAGTGGGTTGGGGCTTTTGCAGCAAGCCTCAAATGGGCCCTCAACAAGTCTTTTGCTCCATTTCATGTATTGAACTTGATACAGCTGAGAAAGAATCATGCACACACTCATCTCCTCAAGCTGCCATGCCAAAAATGAATATTCACCAGAGGTTGTGGTTTTAATTTTATACATGGACCTAATGTGAGAAAATATGAAGTCCCCTGGAAATCAGAAACTTAAAATATTGGATTTCACAACAATAACTTAACAAGTGAATAGTCTTTTCCATAAAAGCGTAGGAGCCTCAGGGAGCACATTTGCCACTAAAATGAGAACCATTCCTCCCGGTGCCCTCAGAGGAGGGACCCCATTAGTCCCAGCTTTTACTGACATGTAACAGGCTGAAGTCTGAGGCACAGACACACACCTCATATATCACAGCTTCAGACTCAGTCCCGTGGCTTTAGTTTCAGGAGCACTCAGGCCCCTGAGAGGCCGGGGGCCAGACTGCCTCAGTGTGGTTTTAGAGGCCGTGCGGGAACAGGATATTGCGCTTCCTCTGTACATGAAAAGAATACATCACCTCAGTCACACAGGGTGAATTATGTGCAGTCCGTCCTAAAGAAGTGTGGGTAGAATTGGAGTTTGAGAGACAACTTGCAAAGAGCAGGGGTAGGATTAAAGATACATGACATTGAAAACGATACAAATCTGAGGGATTTTGTGGTTCATGATTTTTGAAACTTTTGAACATTGACGATATATTATCCATTTCTCTTGATCTGGACAAAAGATGTCAACCGGTCGAGGGACGATAGTGGCAATAATGACGATACCCCTTTGAAGCAATTGCTTACAGTGTAAAGGTGATGTTTGAATCTCAAAGCTGTGCTTCTTGAACCTTGAAAATGTGAAAACAAGTGATGTCGACTATAAAAAAAAAAGTTTCTTGTTTTTGCAGATTTCTTTGGCTACAAAAACGATGCTTTGTGATGACAATCTGTGACCACTCCTGGTACATAAATCATGTGTGGTACTACACACATGTAGAAACACACAATACATTTTTAGCGCTGTGGACTTTATGTTTGCAGAAATGCTCCCATTGTTTGATACAGTAAACTTCCACCAGATAAAAACATTGGCACACAGTTTGTTTTATCAGAGCGTAGACAATGGAAGTCGACCAACAGACCTGAACCACGTGTACAATGTAAGGGCTGTTTCTTCCAAATGTTTAGTCTGCCGGTTGGACTGATTATCAAGAAGCAAAGTTCACTGAGGTACCATAATTACGTGAATTCCTGCACTCGGGCCCCTTGATTTAAATTAGCATATCAGTATGTATCTCTCTCTTTCTTTTTTTTGTGCGTAGAGCATTTTAAAAGTTGTTTCAAGATTCTCTAAAGGGCCAACGACCTTGAAGTGATCACTGTGTATATTTTGAATATGATAATTTTAGTTAACCGCAATCCTGAATCTAAAGTTTGAGTCTGTACAAACTGAAACATCTGGTCCTGCTATAAGATCTTGGCTTATGGGAAACATTGTGACTAAAACAGCCCCAGAGGGTTTCCCCCTTTACCTCCATGCCAAGAATAAATTTGACCCAAGTGGTCCCCAAACCTCAGCTGGATTCCTGCACATGAGCCTGGAAGAGTACGGTAAAAGATCTACATCAATAAAACCTTCACTTGTGTAATGTGTCTCTCCTCTTCATAAGGGTTAGGGCGGTGGTGGGGAATTTAAATGTGAGTCGTAACATGGAGGGAACAGAAAGGGTCAGTCCTTCTACTCATGGTGGAGGTCGGAGGTCCTTAGAGGGTCAGGTGTAGACCATTTGTTCACTAACCTGTCAAAATGGAATTCCAAAAAGGATATCAGCATTAAGACAGGGGAGAACGAAACCAAACAGCTATGATTGATTGCTTGTATATTTAGCCGTAAATGCTATTTCTCATCAAGGCATATATATATTTGGTCCAAAGAGCTGGATCAACAATGTAGGAACTTTACTTATTGCTGCTGTCCTGCCTTGAATAACATTTCACGGTAACAGAGATCAAATATCTGGCAATACTACAGCAGCTAGTTAGCTTAACTGAGCAAAACGTTCAACTTATAAATATAAAACCAATTTCCACTTTAAAGTACAGAATGAAGACATGCATCAATACGTTATTTTTACTCTGTTATCCTGAGATAATGAGCCATTTCTGGTTGTGAGAGTTGGAAAAGCACCAAAAAAATAACATTTTTCTACACCAAGAATTTATTTGAACTTAAAGATAATTGTGGTTAGATGTTTAAACTTCTGCTGCTTTGTACTAAAACTCACTCAACCACAGCTCAAGCTTAGACCAGAGGAGCTTTTTTAGTTTTCCGAAAGAACGTTTTTACCCCCCAAAATATCACTTTACGGATCAGAGGCTGGACTTAAAATTAAAGTGAAGCTCAGCCAAGGAAGCTGGCATTAATATATTATCTTAGAACAAAATGTATTCTTTCCTCAATCCTGCTCGTTGAGAAGTTTTTTTATTCATCCATGTCTGAGTTTTCTTTTTTAATCTTTAAGCCTGAGTGAACATGCCCCGGTATCAGCCCTGGTACTCTGTTATTACAATTTCATAATTTCAGCACTCTGCCATCGCAGCCGAGATCAAAGGATGCCCTGGCTGCTTTTTGGTTTAGTCTCTGCTGTGTTTACAGACGAGTGCGCAGGAGCACAAATCAATGCACATCTCAAGTGAAACCTGCAGGAGCGTACCACTTTACAGAGCCGGTAGGCAGCCAGACAAAAATAATGATAGTGGCTCTACCATAAAACATGATTACTTCAGTCTGGATTATAATTGAGTCATGTTGTTTTAATAAGTCCAGGACAGAGAGAGAATCCAGAAAAGCACTTTGCTCTCAGAGGGGGAGGGGCTGCTTTGATACTCTGAGCTTTTTAGAAGACATTTTAACAAAGAGGAAAGAAAGATTTAAAGCTACTTTGAGTTCTGTGGGGTGTGTTAGGGTGGTGAGTGATGGTTTACACCCACATCCTTATGAACCACACAAACACTCTCTCTCACACACACACACACACACACACACACACACACGCACAAAGACCCTGTGGACATGCTGGAGATCACAGCCATGTGAGAGAAGTCTACAGCTGCACTTTGAGGTTGTGTGAGAGCACATGAGGGTCGGTTGGTTTTTCTCCTCTTTCTTCAAAACGCTCTTCGTTTGGTGCTCTGTCCTCGTACACAGGTGTCCCATCAAACACTGACCTACCTAAAGCCATAACACAGTGTTTTAGTAGACAAGTAGCTCTTTGTGCTCCCATGTGATAGATCTCACAGCCTTAAATAGTGACTGAACAGATGAAACTGTAGATGTAGGGTTGGTTAATGTTTCCGGAAGACACAGTGTTCTTATGCATTTATAAAAAGTAGTGCAAAAAGATTTCACTAATCTGCTAAAAGCCTTTTATGTGCTAATATGTTGCTACCAAGGGAAGAATTCATGGCAGCGATGTGCATTTTTTGTGCTCACTTCTTTTTGTCATGGCAGTATTAGACATTTTGCATATTTCCTCTGACAATGGCAGGAGAAGGGATCAATAAATAGTTTACATCGACTGATTGAGGATTATTATCATGCAAAAGATGTCACGTAAATCCATGAAGTCATGAAAATTCATGAAGTATCTTCCCTTGCCTCAGAGATGTTTCAATCCTGCAACATTCAGCGCTCAACTTGAATGTTTGCAGCATTTTTTACATCACAAACGTTTCTTTAGGTGTGCGACAAGTAATTCAGTTATACCAGGAAACGGAGACATGCATTTTTAACTATTTTATAAAATTTAAGATACATTTAAAAAGAAAATTAAATTAAACTTTACCCTCTTAAAGTTGAGTAATCTGTGAGTGCCTTGTGCTTTATTTAAGGATTAGTTATTTGATGAACATCTAAAATGTTGTAATATTTGAAAAAACCTTTTTAGTGTAAACCACATTGTAAAGTGACTACAATTATACTTCATGCACTTACTGCAGTCTGTGCTGTGTCACCTGTCACTATTAACATGCAAGCAGCCAATAACTGTATTAAACGTGGACGTAAAAGACTGGAGCTTTGAACTGAAGAAGCAGAGCGTAAAGCCGCCATGGTTACGTGACATCAAAGACGCGGGCAGCATATGAGCTTCATTAGTTACATCCACTGCTGAGGGAAAATGACTGCCTGTCATCAAGCTACAGAAAGACACTTTGAGTAGAACATGCTTGTATTATAAAACAGAGATACGCACTCGTTCATGAATTCACTGAAGATACTATTTTTAAGAAGAACAGGTCTCCATTGTTTCCATCAAACTCAGCTTTACAGACAAGTATGTAGGGAATGGCTGATGTGAGACAGTGATTGTCACAAGTTCGGCTCAAAGTTTAATTTCCTGTGAGCATGTTACAGTATAAAGTTAGTAGAGATGAGTGCCAATAATATGCTCATACACAGACTTTTAAGTATACAGATCCAGTTTAGGCCTTTAATGGGATGCATGTGATGTGAAATGTTTACATTGCTCACAGACAGAGGAGGAGAAGTGGAATCATAAATCAAGCCTGGACTCATAGCTGTATTTTAAATGAGTTTGCGTTCTTGGCCTGCTGACCTTCACGGCTGCAGTTTGATCGTCTGATTGCTGGTTGAATACCTTCTAGCCTGAATGGGACCGTTTCCTGTGTTTACCAAAAAAAAAAGAAACCCACTTACACCCACATTGTCCCAGCACAGATGCTTTGACCCATGTTTGCATGCACCGTGTCGAAGCCAACTTTACAAAGGAAATGTTTGTTTTTCCCAAATATCAAGCCGGCACTGGCAATCGTAGGTTCCCACTGTATTATTATGTTATTAAGTGACAGAGTTTCCTTCAGGGCAGCATGCAGTGGCAATAAGAGAACGTCTTCTTTTCCCCTTAGTGTCGACGCTAAGCTCAGATGAATACTGCGCTTTGTGTGACTATTGTTAACTAGTGAAATGTGAAACTTGCTTCAAATTGATGCGATTGGGTGTACCGTTGCATAAAAGGGACATATGATTTAACAGCCTTGAAAGTGCTTGTCATAAGGGATGATGCAGGAATGTAGTGGACTTTCTCTGGTGGTCCTTAAGTTCTTAGGACAGCAGTCTACATGGCACAGAGGTGAGGCGATCTCCTGGAGACGCCCCAGAGACTCGCTGTCAAAAGCAACTGTGGAACATTCTCACACTGTAACCCAGTATTCCCAGGGAAAGTCCTTTTAGAGGGGGATCGTTTCCTCAACAACTACACCACTTTGCTGTGCCGCTCCCGAGGAAGCCTGGTTCCTGCAGCTCCAGCTGAACAGGGCCCCCACGCTCTCTTACTTTACTTCAGCAGGGGCCCACGACTGCAGACCTGCTCAATGCAGCCTCTCATGTATCAATTACCTGAAATATCAAACAACACATAAGAGGGCGGTCGACTTGTTTGTTTGACTTTGGTGGTCAGAGGGATTTCTGGCAAATTTCAGACGGACATGTGAGGGAAGCTGGCTCATCTGTCGCCTGAAAAGACACATCTATCACATTTCATTGCCGGTGAAGTTTAATTCTATGCTGCGCAATACTGCTAGACAATAATGAATCAAGCATTCATCTTTCACAGTTTTAGAGGTAAAAGAAAGATTCATCAGCAACTTCAGGCACATTGTTGATGCCGCTGTGATACTAAAGGACACGGCTGGCGTTCAGTGACTCATTTGATTTCTGTAAGTAATCATGTGCATTTTCTTGCCACAATGAAGAGACACAGCTGTATGACCCGTAGTTCTGTTTGGCTACATTTCTGCTGAGACCTCTGTTTGTGTCTTATCATGTAACCATCAGAGGCAGAACAGTCTGGGAACAATACAGAGGGCTAACAAACACTGACTCCTGACAGGTTTTGAAAAGGGGCTCTGTAGTCTGTGTGTGAAGCGAGGCAGCTGCTTTTGTCATGATAACTACGACTCTGAACTTTTGACATGCACATAGAAAGGAGGGTGTCAATGGAAAAGAGTGGTTTGCCAAAGTGTCGACAGGGGAGAGTGGAGAATTGAAACAAATCTACAAGTGTGGAAGAAAGTAAGAATTAGTTAAACTAACAATGAGAGCTGTGTAACATCATGCTACATCTGCACAGGCTCCATAACCACACCCAAAGACTTCGGCGGTCTGATTTACATGAAAAGCGAGGATTCGGCAGAGAAAACGGAAACGTGAGCAGTCACTAAAGCAAACTCCCCTTTTCTGACCCCGTCTGCCCCCTCCTCTGGAAACTGCAACCCTGCATTGAAACGGCCTGATTGTCAGCAGACCGGCCTGTGAGTGCAGCCGCTCTTTGATACCAGGACTAAAGGGGGTTTAAAGAGGAGGGGCGGGGAAGTGGCCACAAAAGCCTTCTGTTGCAGTCTGGGAGTGGGGTTACCTGCCCTGCTCTCTGCGGTCGGATCTAATTTCAACCATCACATCTGCATGCATATGCGTATGCAGGCACCTCCAAAGCGTCACTCACAAATTCACTGCTGAATATGTGCTGCAGGAGTCTGAGGGTGGAGGAGGAACATGTGTGTTGTTCCTTAGGGGACAAATGAGGTTTGTTTGTTGAGCATTCACAGCTCGACACCAGAACAAAAGCAGGGACATGAGCAAAGTACTGGGTGACACGCAGTCATTGTTCTCTAGGAAGTGACATAGACGAGCTGCTGGAAAGAGACAGGGAAGCTTCCTGCTCAGAAAAGTTGTTTCTTATGTGAGCGAGGTCTTGTTAATGGAGAAACATGCATCACATAAATTCTCACATCTGCTGCTACAACATGTCAGATATTGGGGGGGGGGGGGGGGGGGGGGGGGGGGGGAGGAGGCACATGAAAAAAAAAGCTCTGAAAGAAGAATGTACATGAAGTGATTGAAGACAGAAAGGTGTTTCCTGACTGAGCAATGAGCTTGAACAGATTAGATTGAGACCTGGATGGAAAGTAAGACTGAGGTTATTAAAAACAAGCGGTAGCAAAAGTAAGCATTTAAATCACTTACAATGAAATAAAAGATATTTCAAAGAAGGGTTATATGTAGAATTATTGACTCGAGCTCTTCTCTGAGGTAAAAGTGAACAAGTACAGGCACGGACACGCACTCACTTCACAAAGTGGTCCCCTCGAGGACATTTCTCCCTGCTGTTTGGTGCAAAGATTAAGTGACTGTCACATCTTACTTTGAAGCCACATTTTGAAGATGATCATTTATGAAATCCATGTTTTACTCTACTTCAATGTGTAGAATCAATCCTGTCCGTGTTTGTTACCTTAACTTAAGGTCCCTCCTCGACATCGTTTTGTTTTTATCATGTTAGGTTTGTTGTGCTCGATCTGCGCTGATAAAAACAAACGGAAGAATTGCATTTCTGTATGTTACTGATGCATACAATTAGGATGAAATCATTATTAGACATTTTAGAAAGACCAAAATGATAAATGTAAAATGAAATGACCCCCTCTGATAAGAACGCATTAAAGCTACGAGGTTAAAATAAAAAATCAGTCAGACTAACTTTCCCCAAGAAGAGAACCCAAAAGCTCTGTCACTGCAGTTAAGTTATTTTTTTTCATCTGTGACAAAGCAATAATTAGATATTGATTAGAAACTAGTCCTGTAATAGTAACTGCGTGTGAAAAGAGGAAGTGTAAAGGAAAGTGTTTGCTGCTGGAGGGAGTGGCGGGAGAGGAAGCAAACCTAGAATTACATGGACAGGAGGTCACAGAAGTCCAGCAGCTTCAAAGGTAAACATGTCTACAAGAGAAAACCTCCCTGCCCCTCAGACAAACTCAACGACTATCTGCTGCATAAATAATGTTCCTCAACCAAACTGTGTCCGCTCACTCCCATTATTCTCCCTTCATAGCCACGGGGAAACTGCTTTAAATAGACAGCAGGAAGTTCCTCTAGAATGAATCAAACTGTGCTTCCCATAAAGAGAGGAAGAGGTTTCGTCAGTGGTTAAGGAGACACTAGGTGGGAAATAACATTTTTTGTTCAATCACACACAAATGTCCGAATTTGACATCATGGTCAACACAATTACACGGCCATGAACTTGGCCAGACACTGAAGACCCAAACTACACCATGGCAACAACACATCTTGGAACAGTACCAATTGATCCCTGGGAAATGATGCGTTTCAGAAATGTTCATTACTAAAAGACATTGATCAGTCTCCCGAACATTATTGCTCCCAGTTCAATGTGCTCTTCTTTATTTGGCTGTGCGGACTCATTTATACGTCATATTCAAGGCAGACATTTCGAAAACATGAGCGAATCACAACATCGAGCAGGTAGAAAGATGCAGACACCATCGAGTGTTAAAATGGACTACTTTACTCTTGCACAAGACAGAGTACATTTCCAATAGAAAAATAAAATCACCTGTTGTGGAGCACATTAGAACGTAATCGTGCTTTTTTTGTCTACGACAAACCCAAACCGACGCACACAGTTCAGAGATGGATTTCAAAATGTTCATGTCTTTGCAGAGCACACATTCATCGAGCTTTTCTTTTGGTTCATGTGCGAGTTTTCTTTGTCAGAAAACAAAGAGAGCTGCTTGTCACAGTAAACATGTAAACTGTTAATGGCGGTGCAGCATTCGGTGGACACAGTCAGGAGATGCAGACAGTAAAAAGGTCCAAGAGAGGCAGGATCCATGCATAGCCATGAGTTTGAAAAAACAAACTTGAGACCACATATAATCAATGTTTTTTCTGATTTAAATTTTGTTTTTGTTTTTAAAGAGCAGAAACGATATCTGAACATCAAGGCCCCCTTCAACCCTCTCAAACCAAGATGAGTTTCATTTTAATATAGTGTTTAATGCATCCTCGTGCACATAAATAGCATCATTTATTGCTCATTAGAAAAACTAAAATCTCAAACAGGAAAGATCAAATCAGAAATACTGGCATGTTAATCTACATGGAGGCGTTTTCTTTTAACCATAACAGACTTAAACAACAAAAACCATGAGCAACTGAACACAACCCACTCAACTATGAACATCAGCATTTGAAAGCGTCGTCATAGTAACCTATTCTGTGCCTCATACTAAATTAATCCCTCAGGAAAAAGCAAACAATTGTAAACAGACTCGGAGACTAAAGTAAAGTTAACACAAGAGAACTAATTCATTTTTTAATTTAAACATGTTATTGGGAAACAATAGGTCCAAAAAATAAAAAGTTAAATCAAGCTCGTTTAGTGAATATTTACAATTCTTAAGAATCACGGTTGAGATTAGCTTTAGTTTGAACAGACTTGTGTTTCATTCATCAGCGCCGTTTGTTTGAGACGTCTGTATGTGACCCCCACAGACTTCATCAGCAGACTCGTCGACTTCCTGATCCTGAAGAGAAAAGAGAAGGATCAATGAACAAAGGCCGTCTGAATGCACGAACAAATTCAACTTAAAAAGACATCATAAAAGGAAAACATGATATCAAGAAACCAGGTAATTATCAAGTCAGCTGATTAAACAACATTTAACAATAATTCATGTTTTAAAAAAACCTGTAGTTTGAGGTTTGAAAGCCTGAGCACAATAAGTCAGACATTTGATACTCTTAGGAAAAATGTTTTTTAAAACAAAAGTTGAGCACTCCTGGAAAAAAAATAAAACTATCAAAAATGCTTCTATAAAACTTCTTTGAGTTCGGAGGTTTCTGCTGCCTTCTTAAAAGGCTGCTATAAGTTTTGGAAGACACCAGAGGTCGCTATGCTGCAGACAAAACACTTTTTCCTTACAACAACATCTTCGTATGAAATATTGGGAGCACATAGCCGTTTCAGTGAATGTGCTCTTATGTCTAAATGAAACTATGTTAAATGATCCAATAAAAGAAATCAAAAACATCAACATTTAGATGAATCCAGCTTTTTATGTGTTGCATGAAAAGGCGGTGTGAGTTAACTTCTTGTGTTAATGAAACAAGAAGAATAGATGAAGAGAGAAGTCTTGCACCTTTTTCAGCAGAGCCATGAGACCTTTGACGGTGGACATCAAAGTGCTGGACGTCCTGCTAAGGTGGTCATGGTAGGTCGTCTTCTGGTCCTCCACCAACTTCAGAGTCTCCTCAGTTTGGCTCAGACTGCTCTTCACCTCCTCGAGCTCCCTGGACAAGGATTTATTGGCTTGTTCTAACTGTGCTTTAGCCTTTGCATCTTCGTCTGGAATGAGACATTACACACACAGACAGATCGACGATTACACGGCAGGAAAACAGTCAGATTACACTCATATGGGCCTTCAATTTAAAAGTAGTTGAGAAACATTTTGAGACAGGGTTGCAGTAAAAAGTATTCATTTAGAAAATAAAGTGAACAGACTGTTGGTGGTTCGCATTGTGCCAGTCTGTGTCAACAGAAACCCCAGGAGGAGTTCTCAATGAACACAGACTGAAATTTGTTGTAGCAAAACTCAAATTGAGCCAGATCATGGTCCATGTGGACTTCTGACACAGAGTGTAGCTTGCATCGATGAGGTCATGAAATGATTTCTAAAATATGACAATAATGAAATCTTACCCATTTTGGCATCCTGCACCATGAGCTTCTGTTCTATCTCTTCTCGCGATTTTTCACTCTTCTCCAGTTTCTGCAGCATGCTGCCGATATCGACCAAGGCCCCGTTATAAACTATCAGATTGCTGTTCTCACTGGTCTCTAGCTGAGAACGAGCTTTAGGAGCAGCAAGAAGTCCCCGGTTACCTGACGCGTACAGAGAAAAATCTGTTCAGACACTTTCATTTCCCTTCAGCAGTAGGTTTCGAAATAAAACCAAATAGGTTCCTAGTAGATTACATATGAACACTTCAACAAACCAAGACATCCATAAAAGTCACCTGTGAGGTTCTCTATCTGCGCTTCATTAAAGGAGGGGACGGGTTCGTCTTTCCCCCGGTCTGTCAGTTTACGGTAGTAACAAGACTCTCTGACCACCGGTTTGTTCAACAGCTTCTTAATCTGGAAACAGACAAAAAAAAAAAAAACATTGTTGCATGTCATATGGTCACCGAAGACGAATTAATATGAACGAGACAAAGAGTCCGGGATTCACGGCTCCAGAATCATTCCTAGAAGTGTGTTCACCTGAGCACGAGAAAGATGGAGTCCCAATGTGTACAGAATCTCCTCCAGGTCTCTCTCCAGTAAATAGCCACAGTGGCTCTGGTCGAAGTAGACAAACGCCATCAGCAGCTCCTTGTTGTGCGTGACCATCTGCTTCTTCTCCTAGTGTAAGTATAACAGCCAAATTCTTTTTTTGAGCATGGTTAAAAAAAAACAAGACATCACTGCGTTTCAATAACAACAACAAACCTTGTCCTTTGAAGACCTCTCCTTTGAAGACTTGCGATCATCCTTGCGATCTTTCCGATCTCTGTCATTAGAGTCATCGTCATCTTTGTCTGAGAAATGTCAAGTTGGGAAAGTGAGGACGATGTTTAGAAATATTACATATTGTTAAATATGAATTGAGATTTTAAATAAATTCAATAAGAATAATTGAAAAATTCCTTTTTTTTTTTTTTTAAGGCTTAAAAAACAGTGGAAATGTTTTCCATCACAAATTCAGCTTGGTGCATCTTTGATCCAATCATCATCTGGACATTTTAAAAACTATCCATTAGGTCGAGTTAACAGAGAAATAGAAATATTAAGTACCATCCTCCTCATCGTCCTCTGCATCTTCTGCCTCCATGGGGTCATATTCCTCAGCATTGGCTGTGCTGCCATTGTCTTCGTTCTCCTCCTCATCTCGAGACGGCTCTTTCTTCACAGTCTTCTCATCGTTCTGAAGAGAAACAATCATGACACGATTAGAAAGAACAAAACATTGCTTACAAGGTGAACAAACTTCAAATATGGGTTAGGTTTAAGTGGCTTGCCTTCTTCTTCTCTTCCTCGTCCTCTTTGGTCTTCTTCACAGCTGGTTCTTCATCCTCTTCTTTTTCCTTCTTTATTTCACGCTTTTCTGCCTCCTTCTTTTCTGCCTCCTTTTTGGCCTTCTTCTCTTTTTCCTTCTTCTCGTCTTTGGAAGGAAATGCAGCGAGGGTTTTGTAAATGCGGTAGCCAAAGTCTCTCTGTAGCATCTCATTGAACAGCTCAGCAAAGAGAGAAACCTGCCCGGAGAAAAAGGGATCAGTCAGTTGACTACGTAAGCTAATGTGCACTTGCTGTGGATCAGTTTTTTTCTAACCTCAAACGAATGCTCCTTGTTGTCTTCCAGCCTGTAGTCCAGCAGCACACTCAACGACATGACACTGCAGTCGAATTTGCCATTTTTCGCTGCCCAGTTGGGATGTACGATGATGGTTGGCTCATCAGGGAGAATGTAGCGCCTTTCCCTCCGCTGGCGCTCAAGCTCTTCCTGCCTCTTCTTTTCCTCCTCCTAGGAGAGAACAGCAGTTCAGTAAAGGGAGCATTCAGGACAACATTTGTATTTATATAAAAACACTTGGTTTACAATCATTTTCTTTAGTGTCACAACAATACAATAACTGAATTCTCTCATCATTCATGTTGATGTTTGTATGCCGTGAAGTCTCTGTACCTCTCTGTCGTCCTCTACACGAGATGGCTCCTCCTCCTCAGGAACTTTGATCTCTGGCTTCTCTGGCTCCTTTGACTCTTCCATCTGCTCCTCCACCTTCAGCTGCTTGGTGAGGCGAGCTATGAGCTGTGACTTTAAACCCTTAGAGCTTAGAGAGCGGCAATCAAGCTCTTTGCGCAGGTCATTGACCTAAAGAGGAAGGGACGAGATGCTAAAGGTTAGGACTGGGTGGTCCAATAAATCGTCCTGCTCTTTGGGTGTTTTTGGTCTTATGAAATGTACAAGCTTGTTTTTCTCTCTCCAAGTTTTACAGTTCAAAATTAAAATGCGTCTTTCCTTGTCTGGATAAGTGCTGAGGTAATGTCTTTGCCCCTTACCTTCATTGATTTCGGATCAAGTTTAGCCCAGTGAGAGGGAGTGCTAACATCCTTTGATTCATCATCCTCCTTCTCCTCCTCCTCCTTGACAGGCAACCAGTGCAACAGAGACAGGCAGAGAGAGAGAAAAGGTGGGATAGAGAGCAGTCAGTACACGACTCTTAGCCTGGGTGAGCTTAAAAGTTAAACCGTGCAAGAAGCAAGGTCAGATCTGTCTTTCTTTGTCTCGTCCTAGTGAGCTCTCGACTGTGTTTAAGTCCACTGCTACTGAAGCATACACAGGGAAGCTCTCTAGCTCTTATAAAAAAACCAACAGAAATGCCCCCAGCTGCCAATCAATCAATCTGTGGAACACAAAAAAAAGGTAAAAATCAATGAGAGGAGTGTCAAAAGGATGTTGGAAACATCAGGACAACTGAAGCTGGTCTCCAAACGGAGTGAGGATAGGGTGGCCCTATGGTCTATGACTGGGGTATTGGAAATGGCCATTTATGGATTTTATACACCTACATCAGATAGAAGCCATCTGTCCTTCTGTCCAACCAACTGCCCTGGAAAAACCAAGTTCTACATAAAGTCCAAATGAAAATGTAGAATCCAACAACAGGAAGAGACAAGAAACAGGAGTTGGGGGAGGTTCTCATTTTGGAATAAGAAGCTATTAAACCGATTTGAAAATAATGAAAAACACATTTCTACAACACACACATTTACACGCAACTGAATCCACAGATTCCAGCCTAACAATAATCACCTCTGGCTTAGTGTTAGACCATTTTGAAAGCACCCAATTTCAGAGAAAGTTAAGCAAGTATTGTTTGAGATAATGCACAACAACATGCCCGGATTAGATTTATTCATTCCACCCAAAAAAAGAAACACCAAATTTTGAGGCGTTTAAGGAGCTGGAAGCTGCTTTATCAGAAGCACTCTGACACCTACACAAGCCGACCTAGTCTCACTGCTTCCACTGTATGTGTCTGCTGGATGTGAGGGAAGGTGAATGTGCTGATGGAGGAATGGAGGAGTTGGAGCAGAGGAGAAGGGGCAGGTGGAGGTGTAAACAGAAGAATTCTAGGTGAGGTTTGGTGGGAACATAATCTGCCTGTGTTGGCGTCTGTCTGTGTGAGTGGTGAGGTGTGCTTTGTGTCTGATGTGTGTCTGGTTTTTTTTTGTAATTCCTGTGCCTTCCTGTGAGAAGCGGAAATGAGAAGAGAGGGATTAGCGGTTCAGTGCCTGTTCTCCATCCGCCTCCTTTCGCTCGGCCGACAGCTTCTCAGCCAGCTGCTCCCGGAGTCGCCGTGACAGCACCTCCCACTCTGAGCGGGTAGGAAGACAATGCCAAACATCCGGCAGAAACAAAACCACTGTCTCCACATGAGCAGGGACTGTCCGCCCCTTGTGTGTCTCCTCCGGCCGATGATAGCGAATCTCTGCAAAACGATACCTGTCGCAAAGGAAGAAGGTGCATTGGAAAGAAACATTCTGGTCAGGGCACAGAATAAAAGGCAAGCCTTGCTAGGGCGAGCCTTCTACATCTACTCCCTCCCAAGAGTTCACTCAATGATTGTAAACATCATTACAGTGACCCTTCTCCCACACAACACACAGCGAAGACATATGGACCCGGTCTGCAGCTCTCCAACTGTTGTCACAGGTTACGGCAGCCATTTTGGGAAATTGACAGACAATCACACAAAGTAAATCATTCCCCCAGATTCATCCCCATTATCGCGTCAGCCAATTATGGATGTGTTCTGCACTTAACCTAGGATACACTTAATGCACTACGTTAGGGTTGTGCAAAGAGAGAGAGAATCCACAGGACAGTGAAAGCCAGTTAAATATGTAAGATATTTAACAGAGAAAATAGGAAAATAAAGAAAACAAAGGAGTGTCTTCTGGTCCAGGCTTCTGCTTCCAGCCACAGTCCATGCGTTAGATTTTTTTTCACAATGAAATATGTGTTTATATAGAGAGTGTATGACAGAAAGAGAGAGCCAAGATGACAACACACAAAAGGCCGAAAAGACCGTAGCACATCACAATAAACAATAACTGGGAAATTATATGTAGCAAATCAGTAACACACTTCCTACTAACAGAACAAGGAAACAAAAAAGTCACTGAACATATTCATAGTGAGAGTAAGCAGTAGCTTTGAGTAGCTCAATCCAAGATTTTAGCACAAGATACAAACTCAGAGACAATCTATGAGAAACTGAATGAGAGGAATAGCTCTTACCACTGAGTGCACAGACTAAGGTCTATGCCTGTGAGGGCCTTGCAACAGCGTATGGCTGTCTTTATAAGGACAGAAGGATCCTTCTCTGGGTCAGCTCCATCCAGAGAGGGAGACCAGTGACCACCAATGGCCATGGCCTCATCTTTACCTCTCATTCCCACCAAAAACTGAAGGAGAGAGACAGACGGGGACACAGAGAGCCACAGAGTCGCACAGGTTAGATGGAAAGGGGAATGATAATGTGGATAATGGTGAGGATCGGGATTAGAACAAAAGAGGGTAAGAGACAAAGAGAGATAAAAAAGTCAGCTGAACGTCCAAACAATTAAACATCTGAGGTGCCACAGGACAGCCAACCTCAGTGAGGACATTTCCACATTGTAGGTATTCAGCAATGGAATAGGATCATTACATCACCGTCAGCTCATGCACATCAGTCAAGCACAAACGTGTGTGTTGTACCTTGATGAGTCTAGCAGGATGTTGGAAGGAGTCTTTCAGTTCCTGGGCGTCCTCTGCCAGAGCACAGGACTTGTGATAGAGCTCTTCTATGCTGGGGTTAGCCAGCAGCATCACCTGTAATATGAGGGGAGCACGGCCAAGTCAGAAAACTCTCATTACAAAGGTCATTAACATCTTTCTTTGAAGGGGGAAAAACTGACAATACAGTGAACACAAAATGCCCGCCTGTTTCACTGACAGCGAGTGATACACACACATTTTATAGACTAAAAGAAATTAATTATTCACAGATTGGTGACCAACGAGATCAGACAGACAGTGGAGGCAGATCTATTAGTGAAAGTTGTACCTTTGCACTGTAGGTGTGATTAGCATCTGGAGGGTCCAGCACAGCTGTATTCTTGACTAGAGGATCCACCTCTTTGTGCAAGATGTGGAAGTTACAGGCATTACTAAACTGGAAGGGCCTCGTCATCGGGAAGGCATCCACCCATGTGAAAACAGCATCAAAGAAGTCGCTGGGAATGTAGAGGCTCTGATAACGCCTTCTCAGCTCCATCATGTCACAGCTGGACCTGAGAAACCCACAGATGACAGTTTCCTTACACAGAACACGACTCACACCACTGACAACTTCAGATACAGCTCAGCACTGCAGGGCTATGTTTAAGACAGTACTCACCCATCTAAGCTAAACTTCGAAAACTGGACCGTGTAACGAGGAACCACCCTGCGAGGCCGTCGAGGTGAGCGTTCACGTCTAGGAGAACGCTCTCGGGAACGTTTCCGTGTGGGTGAGCGTTCACGTGACCGCCTGCGCTCCCGATCTCTGTCTCTGTTCAAATTAAGAGTATAAACAGAGGTAGATCACCAGGGGTTGACATTTGCCAATTGCTATTTGGGCCATTACTACCATTATCAAGGGAAAATTATGTCAAATTATCAATTATGTGTTACTACTTATTTATCTTTAAGGCAACCACCCCGTGCATGGCAGTGGGACGTGTATCCAGCTGGCCTGGAGTCTTTTAATTGTACACCCGGGCCAGTTATAACTGAGACCCGCAAATAAAGCATATTACATATAGTTTGACTTCTTAGGTGACATTGATCACCATCTCACCTGCGTTCCTCTTTAGTCCTCAGGATGAGCTCAGGGCCTCGGTCATTGCGACTAGGGAAGCGGGGTGGAGGCTCGATTCTTCGTACTGGCTGTGGTTGAGGCATCATTCTAACTGGAGGCTGAAGCAGACCCCCAGTAAACACATCTAAAAACAAGGGAAATAATGCAAAGCAACTGCTGGTTCAGCCAACTTAGATACACACAAGAAAATCTTTGATTTCCAATACTACGTCAACGCTATTCCACTGATAATGTGTCACCTTTGGGTGGAGGCTGTGGCAACAGAGGCTGAGGAGGATTCTGGAGGAGAGGGGCCAGAGAAGCAGCAGAAAGCTGAGCCTGGAGGAGAGATGGAGGGGGAGCCTGGGTCGGAACACCGAATGTGTTTGGAGGAGGTAGCGACTGTAGCATGTTGGGGGGTGTCTTCATCATATTAGGAGGTGGTTGTTGGCTCTACAGAAAAAGTAATAGAAAAAGAAGGAAGTTAATGGGTTTTTTAAGACAGATCTGCCGGAATCTACAATAAAGTCAGCGCAACTTAAAAGAAGAACTGAACAACAAGTCAGATGTTGCTTGAAAAATGTATCATATCAGAGGTGCCTTAACAGGTTTCCTAATCTAACAGAATGTGAAACAACGTCTCAGCAGCACTTCCTATTTGTATCTGGGCTATTTGTAATATCTATATTAAAATTGAAAAGAAGTATATCCAGGTCTGCCTTATCCACTACTACCTGCATAAGACAACATTTCTGACTAAAAAGAGAACACTGAGCACCCTGAATGTCAAATTTCAAACAAGTCACGCTGTTCAGCTCTAGGCCCTTATCAGCTATGATTGATGACTAAAATTGAAAATTCATCTGACAAAAGTTAATTTCCACTACAAAGGCACGTTCAGAATTTGAAATGAAGCAACATTATACAATAGTTACTCTGTGAGACGACTCTAAGTTCCTTGAAAAAAAATAAAGGTAGTGTTAAACCACTAAAAAAAGACAGCATACTAAGAGTGAAAAATGTGGTTAAGAATAGATGAATCAGAAGCCTGGAAACAAAAATGCTAAGGAATAAACTGAATATAGAGAGTTAGGGGGTTACATTTTGTCTGTTGTCCACAGTGGAGTGCATGTCTGAGTACCGCAGCTGCATTCCTGGCTCATTGTAAAGGCCGCCCAGCTGTGGGGAAGCTTGAGGTAAAGGCTGGGGCTGCTGCTGATGCTGGGAGGGATTGAAAACACAACAGTGAATAAGATACAGGGAGGCACAGAAAAAGGTCAAATCTGAAGAAAGAAATAACTCATAACACTTAAACATATGATGCTTCTCCTCAGGCAAAGTCCTATAAAACAGTCCACTATTTAAATGTTGGGAAACCAAAACTTGAAACAGACGGCCTATTAATATCTCCATATAGATCCTGCCACAGAAACAAAGAAGTGAGTTTAACTAGATCCAATGTAATATCAAACGAATGAGTGAAAATGACTCGAACTAAAAAGACAAATAAATAACGAGGAAATTCCAGAAACTATTTTTAACATTTTTATCTTATTTTATTGACCTTTAAAAGTGTATTAAACCCATCAGTGTGTATGTGTGTGTCCTTACCGACTGATTTGTTAGCTGAGGTAAGGTCTGAATGCGCTGGGCGTTCCACTTGAAGGGCATGTTGGGGTTGTACACAGCTTCCACTAGGACTCTGTCACCCACTTGTGGAGTCTTCCCCTTCACAGCACTGGAAAGACAGAAGACCTCATTGACCATATGCCAAGAAAGAGTTTACAAAAAGTGCATGCATCATTTGAAACGGTCTGTTGTGGCTGCCTGGGAAATGACAAGGACATAGCAACACTAACATAATAAAAAAAGCAGTGTCAAGCACACAAGTTCAACTAACAGGCTCATTTGTCTACTGAAGGTCTAAGAGCCGCCAAAGACCACATTGTTGTCTTACCTTAGCTGAAAGAAGACATCCTCATCTACAAAGCCAAATGTGTCATGTAGCTTGTTGACGACTCCAGTGAACACTCGCTGCTTCTGTGGCTGCGTCTGCTGTTGGTGGCTTGAGCGGGGTGTTGGATAGGACACAGTAATCTGGGCTGTTTGCTGGGGGTTGGACAGACTAAGGCTGGTGGGCAGGGCAACCGGGGGCTAAGGGTAAGGAAGAGAAAAGAATAAGGATTTAGCCGTCTAAACAACAATAGTTCAAATGTCTGAATATGATCAGTAAATGTAATGGCTACTCAAGAATTATCAAAATTAGTTTTTACATCTATCAGAACATGTCTTCTTCCGAATAAATAAAGTTAAAATGAACACAAAAAGAAAACTGGAAAATGATGATAAAGAAGAAATCCATATGACTTGGTCAGACACAGACAGTTCAATAAATACACAAGACTAATCCATGCATTTCTACTTCTTCTACTTTGAGGTATTGATTAAAGAAAAAACATGACAGCAAGTTTTTTTTTTTTTAAATGTGACAACAAAACTTGACAGATAGTCTGTTGTGTTACCTCTCAGTAACTCAGTGCATGCAAGAATATGTTTCTGAACATGTTAACGCGAAAAATGTATAAACACAGGTTTGAAAAATATGTTTGTATGAAATCTAAATAAAGTCATTTTAGTGACAACCTGATTTTGGCCTCTTTTATGTGTATTACTGTAGAAGTATGAGATGAGTGGCTGATTTAATACATTACCTGAGAAAGCAAAGCCTGTTGAGGCTGTGGAAGCTGAGGGGAACAAGAAAAAAAGAAAAGAAAAGTGAAGATTTCTTTCACCGACAACAGACTAACCACCTCATCAGCCCACTGTTATGCAAGTGACACTGTTATCACACTGTCACTTGACCATTGTATTCGTATCAAGCTTACAGAACATGATGCCTTAAGAGAGCACTGGTAAAAATTTTGATTTGTTTTCAAAATGTTGCATTCGATCCTATATGACCTGACCTGCGATCATTTCCCTGACAATATAAATCTGACAATATAACTGACATGAAAAAGAGGCTTAATGCCCATTTCATTAATGGACAATAAAGATAAAGACACAAAGCAAAATTAACTGGTATTTTACCTGATGAGGTACATTGTACAGTTGCTGTTGAGGGGGTTGCTGTGGAGGCTGCTGCTGCTGCTGCTGTTGTTGTTGTTGCTGCTGCTGCTGCTGTTGCTGATACTGCTGGAGGGCAGAATTAATCTGGGACTAAATATATTTAAAAAAAAAGGACGAGAGGAATATAAGTTTATTAAACAGTTATTGATGTAGGGATGGCAGGGTGAATCAATGCATTATTCCTCAGTCTTCCTGTCTGTGACTCACCTGCTGTAACGCTGCAGCAGCAGCTGCAGCAGCCTGCTGCTGCAAGGCAGCAGTTTGCTGAGAAAGCTGATAGTTTGCAGCAGACTGGTTAGAGAGAGAGACTGCAGCCAATGCTGACTGCTGAGAGTACACTGAGGGAGAAGCTCCCAGAAGAGATGACTGCTGCACACCAAGAGCTGCAGAGAGAAAATATAACATATATAGAGACTTGAGAAACTAGCGTGTAATGCATAGCCAGATAAGGGAGATGTAATGGCAGGTGTATGAAATAATAATTGCACATAATGAAAGCTTGTACATAATGAAGCATTAAATATTTGAATTTTTAAACTGTGCAAACAATAAAATGGCAAAAAGAATCTCAGAACTTTTTGGTTTGAAATACTCACAGTGCAGACTGTTGAGGTCGAGAGACTGTCCCGAGTGGCCCGGCTGGGACACTGCTGTGGTTGCAAATTGAGTTGCCCACGGTGGATTCTTTTGTCCCCCAAATTGGGCCATCTCTTACTCTGGAAATGGGAAATTTCTGGCTGATGAGTGACACTAAAAACACACACAAAAGCAGTCTGTTAAAAACCAGCAAATACAAGGAATAACAACTGTGATTATTTATGACCAAAAGGAAACAATGACTTCAGAAAAGAATAACTCTGGTAGGAGTTAAAACACACATTGAGATTAACTAAAAAAACAACAACAACCGGTATGTCTCGTCTTTGTTCAAAATTGAAATTAAACACCTATCAGCACTTCATTGTCACTGCATACAAAAATGAGGAAGGCTGCACCATACACTGTGGGTTTGGTTGGTCTGCAGTGCATTTACAATAAGCAAGCAAAAATAATGTAGCATTTAAACAGCAAAAGACAAAAACCAATCAAGCTGTCCAGAGTAAAACATGTGGAGTATGAGAGTGTATTATCCTTTTGCTGTTAACTTTACTCATTTGGATACATATTAAAGTAGCTTACATGACTTTAAGTGACAATAAATTGCACCTTAAATGCTTTATACATCGATAAGCTGCAATGAAAGCCTTACTTTAGCATTTAATCATGTTTCAATCAATCGGTTTCAGTAACTTAAAACACTAGGCCTGACGTTAGTGGCTGAAATGGCCTTTTAAGAAGGACGATGTAACTTAGTGCAACGAAAGAGAACCATTCATACATTTACTTTGCTTTTTGCAGAGCTCAGTGGATAAGAAACTGCTGACTCGACAGGTTAAACGCCTGACAGACTTGCTAACATTAGCAGAGGCTAGCGCAGGCTGCTAACATTAAAGATCTGTTGAGCAATATTTTTCTGGCAAAGCTATACTTAACAACAGCCAGTGCACGCTTGAGATCGCTGTCACTCTGTCGACACAATTAAACCCTAACTTAATTTATCGTTTTAAAAAAAAAACATTCAATGTTTACGCGTCCATAATAAAAGACATAGAAGCTAACAGCTAGCTGCGTCGTTAGCAGCGCAACTAGGTTAGCCTCGTGCAGGCCCGACCAACCGTTGGCTGTCTGTAGCAGATGGCTCTGAACGGTCAATGATTTAAGACGGTGAAACTTATATTCACTGATGGCAGCAGCTCTACTGAATTTCTCCACTGAAAGTGTTTTCAATTATGCATCAAACAGACGCGGTAACTAACGCAAAACGTCTCTGTATAAAACAAAGTCCACACAGCTTACCGTTGTCCTTTGCGATGCAGACATTAACTGCGCATGCGCGAGTTAGAGAACACGCTTCACGCGGGGGGTAGCTCGGGTCGTTTAAAGGCGCGCTCCGTATATTTGGTAGAGAAATGTAAACATTTTGAGAAATTAGCAGATTCTGTGGTATACATACACAAACCGTCCTCAGACTAATTTGGTCTACGGAACGCTTTTTGAAGAATAAGAATAAAATGAATATAAAAGTAATGGTTGGGGGCTGCAACAGTGTCACTGTAAGGACCCTTTTTTTCCTTTGAATAAAGTTTGTGTATTCAGTTCAGTTTCTGTATTAAACATTTTATAATAAAGCTGTTGAACCCGAACAACATGAACACAGAATAAAAAATAAAACAATGATTAAGTGTGAAGACTGTTTGAAATTCCATTTAATCTGCTTTAATTCCAGCAGAGGACACATTTGTGTAGTCATAAATTAGGGAGCACACAACAAAGAGTGGCTTTCATTCTTTAAACTTTGATTTGATACAGTACATCTTAGGCAGAGCACAAAGCAGACAAATATAGCATACAGATCTTATGGAGGTGAGATGGTTAACTGACTTCAGCCTTGTGAAAAAAGTGTAGATTAAATACTGAGTTATATTGTAGATTATGCACAAGAAAAAGGTGGTTATCTTCTAGTTTCTGGCCGCAACAACTGGAAGCCTATCAGATCATCACTCTGCATGACTTTCAACTGCCAAAGACTTTCACAATATCTTCTATGAAAATATTATTTCAAAATATACAATATTTATAAGAAATAAATACATAAAACATTTACAAGCAGAGCAAAATATTTCAACAGATTTCAGAAAAACAACTTTTTTCTTGGATTCAGGAATTCCTATCACCTTCTCTTGGTGAATAGGTAATACAGTATTCACATAAAAATGACAACTGGAAGTGTTAACAGTTTATGGTTTGCACACAAAAAGCAGGTAATAATGTCTCTCTTCTTTCTTATGATAGAGACGTAACTCGTAAAGGTGATAAATGTTTGTGATTGTTTACACAGTGGAGCATCATTTTCTTGTCACGTGATCGACAAGTGCATTTTTAGAGTACGTTTTTAATCTTGTAATTTACGTTCCAGCTCCTTAAAAACCTTTGTGTTAACTTCATCCACTTCATCTTCCACCTAGGAAAAAAATGAGATAAATGTTAAAGTCTTTGAAGGATATTTGTTACCATCCGACCATAAATACTCTTTTAGTATCAGGTGTTAAATGCATTTCAAAATCAGTCTTCCCTTTTTTTCCAGTGTTTTATTCCATTCTACAAGTCAAAGTTAAAAAAAACTGCACCCACAGATTAAATACAGTGATTTGAGAGGCTAATATTGAATTGACTGGAATCTGTCACACAGCAATTTCCTGCATCTGATAATCTGAACTTTCATTTAGCAAAGTAGTGAGCAGTAAAACTTGGTCTGAAAAAAGACAAAAAATGTACAATTCACTGTCCATTCAAAATTATAAATCCATCAAGTAAAGTTTATAATCACCTGCTCCACATTGTTCACTTCTGGAATATAAAACTGCATCATGTTCTGAATACCGTTCTTCAAAGTGACAGTAGAGCTGGGACACCCTGTGCAGGAACCAACCAGTTTCAGCTTGACGGTGCCCTCTTCAAACCCCTTAAAGATGACATCACCTCCATCCTCCTGCACTGTAGGTCTTGTAGATAAACAGAACCATGTCAGTAAAAACAGAACAAAGCAGAACAAAGCTCAGACAGATTAAGACTGTTATCATTTTAAAACTAGCACTTCTTCTACAGAAACAGAACCAACTTTCCTAAGACTAGTAGGAAAAGGACTGTCGAGGCAGTTTTCTTATCGGTCTTAGACCATGGTGATGTGATTTACAGGCATGCTGCTGAATCAACTCTCAGGCCCCTTGACTGATAATCAGATGAATCACTGGTGATAGATATGAAACTCACCATTGTGTAGTCTATGGTAAACTTGGTTGGCCTTCTCTTGCGGAAAGACGCAAAAAAATTGGTATCTGTTCATTTTCAAAGCCCTTCGAGTTAAAATAAAGTTTTGACTTAACTCTCACTTAACTAGGAGCCTCATTCACATACAAGCTTTGTAAAGCTGTATCAAGGAAATAAAAAACACAATAACCATCAAACAGACAAACAAATGATCCAACAATTGTGCTTAAGGCAGCACATTTTGTACCTGATTCTGGTGTCCAGAAGCTCCTTAATCATAGAAACTATATCATCATCATCTTCAGAATGACCTGCAATAAGGACAATGTTCAGTTGGGGTATATCTACACAAACATGCAGAGAAGCAAATGAGTCCTTCTTTAACATGGAATAGGGGAGCAAGACAGCAAAACATATAATAAAGAGTTTAAATTATTTTTAAATATAGAGATGTGGTATATTCATTTATGATTGAGACAAAATAACTTCAATTATGTGTAAAGGTTTAATAATCCTTCCTTACTAGTCTAATGCAAATTATAAAGATTATTGAATGAGCTACAAACATTTCAGGTAATGGGGTTATTAATGTGTAATGGAGAGTTAAGGAGAATTCCACTTGCTTTATCCGTTGTTTAAGTTTGTGATACAAATATAAAGTGTTGTGGCTTTAAATGTATACGGTTCAACCTTGAGGTCCAGGTTGCTGTGTTTTCTCTTTGCATGAGGGAGCTACATCACACCCGGCCATAAAGTCCATTAGAGAAGGTGGTAAAAAGTTGACCTATATAGACTTTGGACGGCAATGCCATATTGCCAGTATATTATGCCTTCCTCCCTTTATCTTTGTGCTTTCATTAACTAAAATGACATTTATACTTGCTGTCTACTATCTTTAAAAAGCATATGTCTGCAGCATCACTCCAAGAGGAGTAAAGGGATAGTTTCAAACGTACTGCTTTCATGGTGCACTGCTCCCATTGTTATTGGATCACCACTCTCAAAGAACTTAGTAATGGCCTCCAAAGCATGAAGCTTAATGTCCCTCCATTCAACGTCCTCATCTGTCTGATAAGAAAACAAAGATCTCATGTGATGTCTTGTTTGAGGTGAGTGGTATCACAGAGACAAAGTGAAAAAGTATATTCAGTACTTACTTTAGTGACTGTGATAAAGTCAGGACCAAAGAACACACTTTTCACTCCTTCGATCTCAAACAGGTCCCTGATAAAAACATGACATCATGTTATTCATTTGAAATGAAACATTTTGCAGCACAGAGTCTGTGTCCATGTTATTTTAGTATGTGTGATAAAAACATCCACTTGAACCAGCTTTTATCAAGGGAGCCGCACATAAATACCCTGCTTTTTTTCTGCTAACTTTACATCAAGTCATTTCAGTAAGTACTGATGGAAAAAGAAAGGGCGGCATGGTATCTACATAATGTATTCATTCAGTTCATGCTGTCAGTTTATCTCAGTCACCTGAAGTACCTCTTCTAACAGGTAACTTTATCACTGTCAGAGAGTTGCTACCATGACAACTCCATAAAGATAAACAACTGAAGGCAAACAATAAGTGAGAGTTTGACTGGGCTTCTGCTAAAAAAAAGAGAAAGGCCAGAAGTGAAACTGGTGTGTAGTTTTCTGTGTATTTTGTCAAAAACACTCGAGCACACACGCTTTAAGCAGGTTCACTCTATGAAAGACTGCACTACTGTCCATAACAGAATCACTACGTTAGGCTATCTACCCGTCTGCTGCCTTGGACACAGTCAACCATCAAGTCCTCCCATCTCTCTGAAATTGGCATCACATGATCTTTTAAAGTGTCTTGGAGGGGAGAAGAGTCTAAAGCACACTTTTTTTCCACAGGAGGGCCTCAGTGTCTCTTCTTCACATACACCACCTCACTTGGTGCACGAAACAGCTCAATGACTTTTCAGTACACTGCTATGCTGACAATCCAGCTCTTCCTGTCATTACCGGCAGATGATGTCACAGTCTAAGCAAGATCATTCCTCTCTGACACGGCTAAATGGATGAATGAATAACACCTTAACTCGACCTCTCAGAAATGACTGGCAGAATGGAGAAAACAATTTCAAATATCAAAATAATGACCTTGACAGGACACACATATTATATTAGTTACTGGTGTTTATTTTCCTCATTGTCTTAAATTCTGATGCCTACCTGCAAAACAAAAAACCTTATGACATTTCATGGTGCCTCATTGAGTTACTAGTTCCCGTGTGTATGGCTAATGTATCTTTATTACTATAACCGATGAAAGATAACAGGCCAATCTAGTGTAGCACCTTAGGATCGCTGTCAGAGGGGGAAAACAGCATTTTATTCAGTGTTTCCATAACAAAGCCTCTATTTAAGTTAGACTTATCGAATGTATGAGATTTTTGTTCTCTAACCTGTTTAAGACAGGATCAGTAAACGGGTATTTCCTCAAGCTTCGTCTGCAGTGGAGCGAAACGTTTGTTCAACCAAGAGTTCCTAACATGAGCTTTAAAGAATGACTTCTAGCAAATGAAGCAAACACTTCTCGATGGACAAACATGTCTTGTCCTGCTACTTATTCCAAAACTGTGTTTTAGATTTCTGTCTCTACAAAAGGAAGTATTGTCAAACCTTTCACCTAAACATTAAAAGAACACAAAGTAAAAGAGAAAACCTGAACCACAACCTGGCTAATGACGAACACTCAGCAGAGCTTGGAGAGGGAAAGTCAAGCGTCCCACTTCCTAGAACGGGTTTTCCAGGAAGAAACTTCAAGCTTCTTGGGTTTGGAGTGTCTTGAGTCTGGATTGACAGATGTCTCACTGAAAAGTATGGGGGGGGGGGGGGGGCATCATTATAAACAGTTGACAGAGAATAAAATTATAAATGTTTCCAAATAATGGTCTCTCACTTGAGAAGTGTGTGGTTCCTGCGCCGAGCCGAGGCTGGACTTTTCTGAGGCTCTGGGTCGAGGACTGTGAGTGGTACGAGCTTCTGGTCTGATCTTGAAACCTTCAAACAAAGAAATCAGAACGTGTTTCCAATTAACACTGGACTTAAACTCTAACATTAAGAGACTGTAATAATAAAAGATTATTCTTTTAGCACATTTATTTAAAAAAAAGACAGAAGTTACTTTATCCTAGGTCTTTAATATTTTACTTGTATTAACTTACATACTTCAAACCTTTAGGTAGGAAAAGCCCTCACGTGGATTAAATAAGATCAAGGGATCAATTTAAGAAAAAGTTTATTTGTAATCACCAAAATTGTAAACATAAATGGGATTAAATTGACAACCTTAGGCCTACGTGTCGCAGTTTGTTTGACGGCTAACAAGCTGTTAGCTCGCTAAAATAATCTCAATAACACGCCTGAACATCAACTTTATGCTGCAAAAAATCCTCACACGGAGGGTACAGAAACTGTTTAATTTGCTATTTCAAAGCTGAAGAGGTTCAAACCTAAAGTGAGCCGTATTTCTCGCCCGTAACAAGTGGCGAATTCCCCATCTCATGTGCGCCGCCATTTTGTTTGTTTTGAAAATGAGGACCTCGTGTGGTAGACCGCGCGAGCTCCTGAACAGGAAGTCGTCTCTTTTACTTTATTTTTGTCATCATCAAAATATTTACCCACGCAATCTTGTTAAGAAACAAAAATATACTAATTAAACAGTACAACTTTTTTCTGTTATAAAAGTTGTATTTTCTGTCTAGTTACTGGTGTGATGAACAGATTAACCAACACTACATTATATTCTTGCATTTGCAATATTGAGGCCTACTGCATCATATTTTGTGATATCTAGTCTTAATCTAATCTTAGAGTAACAGCATATTTTTCCTTATTTTATCTGCTCATTTTTTATTTCCTATTCATTTATTCACGTTTTAAGGTGGATTAGGAAAATAAAATCAATGTCATGACTTGAAAAATAGCTTTTAAAAAGTAGTAGGCCTACAGTAGCAAAAATATAATAATCTTCTTGAAAAAATGTGAAGTATAAATATTTAGAAGCATGAAAAGAAACGTCCTAAATCCTAAAAAAGGTCCTAAATCTAAGTGGCAAAAAACAGTACATAGCCTACTTGTTTGACTGTACTAACCAGCGTATATATAACTAAGTGTTTTTCCCCAGCCTGTATTTTTAGAAGGACTCTAAAAGTCAATGTCAAATAAATACACAGTCGCTAGAAGACTTGGTCATTCATATTTATGTTCACCTAGTCTAGCAACCTCTGTGATGCGTTAAAGCATAAAGGTAAAACAGTCTGGAGTAAAACAAACAGTGTTACAGCGTTGAGAAGGCCAACCCCATAGTTCTCAACAGTTGTTCTGACAGGGTAAGGTGTAGCTCTGAAGGAGTGGCAGAGAAACAGACTCTCCCATAAAACAGGACTCTCTAGATGGTGGAGGACTATAGGCTACCTGACTTCGACACAGCAGCTGTCTGTTTGAAGAACCTGAAAAACACTTTTGTCATACAGGGTCAGGACTGTTTCCCCTTTTTTTTTTCTTTTTCCCAGTGAACATCTTGCTATGCAGGTATGATGCCGACTTTTTAAGGAACCTCTGACGCCCTGAAGAGGACTACAGCTGAGTTTTTTGAAGACACTTCAATTTATAGAATATTTGTTAAATTTTTCACTTGTTTTTCTCACCATCAAGACATGGTTCTCTGGATTATCTTCCCCATCACCCTCTCTCTGGTGTCCTTCATTGGAACATGGAGTGTGTAAGTTTGAAAAACATTACACTTTATCTATTCATGCTGCTGACATGATAAGAACATTTGGTGTTACAACCTTTATTCTTCATATGTGTGCTGACATGCAAATACAGAGTGAACACAGTTTTGAATAGATTAACTTTCTAAAGGAGCTGATAATATACAGCTCAAACTGGGTTTGAAACAATTTAAAGATCCTAAAGCTGTCAGGTGCCAAAACACATCACAAATTCTTCACGATTATTATTATTTACATCTGAGCTGGTTATATTTAGACTCAGGACAACAACATTGGACTCTGCCTTGAATAGGGAGTGATGAAATGAAATTACATTATTTTGTGGCGGATGCACTTTCAGTGTGTTTTTTTAATAAAACATTTCTTAAGCAAGATATTTCCATTATCAGCAAATGTCCATCTCTAGGTATTAGTGCAGCATTTGAATTTTAAAGCATGTAGGATACTTCAGTTTCTGTGCTATTTGGTGATGGTAATGGAATTTCCCAAGGGGGGGCTACTCTCACCATGCTTTTTTAATGTCTCCATGAATAACCTATCGGACCAGTTAAGAAGCTGTCAAACAGGGTATGTGGTTGGCAACATGCTTGTTAACCATCTTATATGCAGATGATTTGCTCTTTAGAGCTTACTGTACCCCTCTTTATACTGCCCCTTTGTGGCTCAAGTTTAAGAAGGCATTTATGCATATATTGCTTAAAAACCTATAGCTTGCTGCTTTTCAAAGCCAGTAGGGGGCCCCTGAAAGTCCACCGATTTAGTTTAAAGCAGTGGCACAAAATGTGCAAATTTTCAAAGATTGTAGAAAACCTCTCTTAGGGGGCCTCATCTCAGTTCATCCCACAGGGGCAGTTCTGCTTACCAAAAGAAAAATCTTTTTGGGAGGAGGTGGATAAAAACAAAGTAAGGGATCAGGGTTGTGTCAAACCAACCTCATCCACACACTCATTGAAATGTGTGGACTAAGTCTTAATGTTCAAAAACACAACAGTCACAGCAAAACAGGCAAGTTTAAGCCTCAATGACCAAACCTAACAGCAACTACATTTATTTTCATTCCCTGATAGGTGGTACATGCACTATTCTGGTGAAAACCAAATGATCTCCAGGTTAATGAAAGTAAACAAAGCAAAATGAAGAGAAATGTTACATCTATAGGAGAGAAAAAAAATCAGAGAAAAAGTGAGAGGAGTAAGCACCAGGACTCTGGCAGACATAATGGTGATGATTTTTGCCTTGGGCACCAAAAGACTCACCACTGCTTAGTTTAATTGTCCTATACCATTTTTTTAACGTGTATGTTGCTTTATGTCTCTTAAATGGACCTTGAGTCTTCCTAACAAAGCAATATTAATAACTTAGCTGCTCCGTACATGTATGTGTTATGTAAAAGAAACAGCAGGCTTGAAACATGTCATCTGGCTAATTCTGTTTGATGCAAGGTTTGAACATTTGTGACTGTAGACAAAATTGTTCCATAAATTGCTCCATCAACTGGAAAATGCACACCCATTTATCTTTTCGTCATTCATTGTTGACAACTATTATGCCCTATTTGTAATAACCACCGGTATGACGTTTCTTCATTCACTTTTGTCATCCACTTTTATGACGTCATCTTGTTCCTATCTCTGTTGATATGGTATGATAAACAATACACTAACTGCTGGAGCTTTTTGTTCACACAGTTTGTAATGTCAAGAAAACAATGAATCTGCACAAAAGAAAAACTATTCAAGCTTAACAGACAGTTTCTTCTTCCACCTAAATACATTTAATTGTTTTTACAGCCCAGCAATCTTAAGTTATCAAGAAAGTGTTTGAATGACATCTTAAATATTGTCACAATCAGATAAATGTGTGTTGGATAACCCATGAATCAGTATAATAATAACATTATTTAGGCATAATATTTTAACTTCTACAATTTTTTTATCAGCTAAAGGCTTTAGAGTTAACAAAGTGATGTATTAATTCATCTCTGACAGTTTTCTTTGTTGTTACTGTCACAACTGCGGCTGAACCCAAATGCAGACCAGAATGATTATGTCAAAAAAGGATTTATTTTTGAATAAGCAGGGGTAGGTGTCCAGGGCAGCTAGCAGGAGGTGGCTGGCTGGCAGGTTAGTTAGTTGGTGGTTTGCTTTGTAGGGTGTGGTAGATAATCCTGGGGACAAAAGGCAGGCAAAAAATTACTTCTTGAAGTTAGTAAGCAAGGCAAACTGAAGATAGACTTGTAACCAACAAACAACGATCCGGCAGAGATTGAGTGTTGCGGTTCTTGTAGGGGAAGATGATTGCAGGCAGATGTGTTGATTTAAGATCCAGTGCAGGTGAGCAGAGTGAAGCGGACAAAGTGGAAGGGATGAGGGGAAATAAAATGCACCAAGCACTCAGCACTCACAAAATACTGAGAAATAAAATAAAAAGCACACACCTCATGCAACAGGAGTCAATGAACAGGTACTGTGATATATACTTAATTAAGATAAGATATATATCTCTGTATCCCTGTGCAAGTAAAATAAAATATTGTTGGATCAAACCTGTAATTTCCTAGTAGAAGCAGCCTAACATTGAGTGGTAATGTTTTAGATTCTCTTTTGTTTTATAATTTCAGATATGCCATTGCTCTCTCAAACTATCACGTGTGCTCTCTCAGTGATTGGTGAGTTTGGTCTTGTATATCCTTGACAGATAAACATAAGAATGATGCTGCTGCAGATTTAACAGAAGCTCATTCATTGACTTTTCAGGGGCGACGACAACTACTGCAAAGGGAATCAGACCACTGGATGTTGTTTTGTTCCAACTATAAGGTGAGATAAACATGCTCATTTACCTTTCTGCTAATACTTCCCATTACAATCAAATAGTGGAAAATAATCCCTTGAATGTTTGATTCCAGCTCAAGTGGAAAAAATGCACCAGAAAATTCACTTTTTACAGCGACGATCAACGCTGGAGCCTTCATGTGTGAGTTTATCTGCTAAGTTCCTCACACATTATACGCTCACATGATTTGATCCTTATTTGCATTACCAACTGTGTTCTCCTTTCAGTCCTGCTGTTCTGTATACTCCACCATGCACACGTTATGGAGAAACATGCGAGTCAAGTCATGCACAGCAGGATCGCCCTGGTGTTCGGGTTGGTGGCATCCATGGGGGCATTTGTAGCTGCAAACTGCAATGTAAGTATTACACACCTCCTGCTAAATGTGTAAAAAAAAAAACCAATGTTGTTGTACCAATGTTTTCCCTGCATCAAAAACTAAAAGTCAATATTTTGTTGTTATATGTACAGTCTCACAGAACCATAAAGCCAGAGGGAAATATGTGTTATTGTTCTTTTAATCATACCATTTGTAAGATTTAGATAAAATTGGGAAATTTCTGAGAAAAGAATAATCAATATGTCCCTATTTGTTACCTTACAATAAACTAGTTTTAATCCAGCTGCATGGACGTGATTGTTGTTTTGATTTCTTAATATTGCACTGACAAAACATTCAGTTAAAACCAATGTTTGTTAAAGCACTGCCGTTATTCAAACATGACAATGAAAATGGTCTGCCTCTCCTACACAGCCTGGCTACCTGGCTCTCCTGCACTACTTTGGAGCTGCCGTTAGCTTCACGTGCATCTGCTTCTACACCATGCTGCTCACCTCGCTGACCAGGAAGTGTGTTCTGACAGGATATGAGAAGTTTCTCTACCCTCTGCGCATCATCTCCACTGTACTCCAAGCTATCGTCACCATCTGCTGTATCCTTTTGTACATTTTGGAGCTGAATTATTGGCTGTATGTTGACTTTAGAGTTCAAAGCTTCTCTTCTATTTAAGGGCATTTGTGAAAGGTGGTTAATGCTTGTAAACTTTATGGGGTTTCTTTGGTATGACTGGAAACAGGACATTTTATCTAATGACTCTCTCCAGCTGCTCTACAACACTTAAGTTCCTTTCTGCCATATGGATCCAGTCTGCTGCTCTGTTTACAAAGTGGGAACGGCTGAATGAATGACATGTAGAACAAATGAGTAATACGTGTAACTACATCAATCTTTAACCAGTGATTTCCTCTAACACCACTGTTGCAAATATAACACTCTCATATCTTAAAACTTCAACACGAGGAATCAAAAGCTGAGGAATGAAGCTGTTTATGGTTTCATTTAAGGTCAAAGAAAGTTAACGTGTTAACCTTGTGGACTATATTAGCGTGAAGTCCCCATTAAAAGCACTGGTCCACATTTTTGTAACACTTAAAAATCGGTATCAATTCAGTTTTTTCTTTGAAAAACTAGGATAAAAATGAGTTTGATTACTCGATCCATGTTTGATAGACAGCGATTATCAAAACCAAGACAATTTTTATCTGGATTAAACCTTTAAAACGCCGGACACTATCTTGTCATGAAACAGGCTATCAATATTAATGACTCTTTAGGACCTAAAAAGACAAACAGGACCATCAGGAAGAAGACTGACTATTTCTATGCTGTTATTATTCAAGCCTTAAACCGCTGCTGTAGGGTAGGTGTAAAATGAAGGGATTAATAATGTGTCAAAGAAACAGCCTTTTGTTGACCATTTTCCATGACTTTTAAAGGAAAGCTGGGTGAAATGTTTTTGGTTAAAAAGCAACATCTACAAAAGTACTGGGCAAAATCAGCAAAGAGAGGTGCGGCTGTGTTGGGGTCGAAACCAAACCTACAGTTCCTCAGAGCAGCTTTAATATAAAATTGCTCGATACAAAATGTATTTGTTTCTGTGCTCACTAGTATACAACATGTGTGCATAGCAAGCATTTTTGAAATACGCTCTTTTTAATGTGAAGCAAAGGACAATATGCAATATGCAGGACAATATACTGTCACCTTCCAGTTTGATTTGTGGTTACCATATACTGTAAATGTCTGTTCAATGCATCCTTAACTTAAAAACCTTCAGATACTATTTTGTTTACCCAGGACCAGTACTTTTATGCCCACTTGGGGGCTGTATTCGAATGGATGCTCAGCGCTAACCTTGAGCTTTTTGAGCTCAGCTACGCCGTGGAGTTTTGCTTCTTCTCATCCTACATGATTACAAATCTGTTGTCCGAACGGGAAGAAGAAAAGCCTTTGATGATGACTCTGTCGTGATATGAGGCTGCCAGGGTCCAGATGAAGCATGTGGGCGTTGAGAATGGACTGAGTAAGACATCTGTAGAAACTGTGGTTGGATCATTGCTGAAGGACTAACATTTTTAACGAACATGAAAGATGTTTTTTGGGGAAAATGACACCTTTGGTTTCACCACTTTGCTAAAACTGCAGGTATTCTGTGCTTACCATCAGTTAAAAAAAATTATTTATTAAAAACAAAAAACTAGCTTTAACGGCAAATGAACAAAACACTAAAGAATGTACTTAATATTGCTCAGGCCTAATTGCTGCTGTGCCGAAAAAAACAATCTCAAGGTGTCACGATTTAGTGTACCGGTAATTTATTTAACACTGATCAGCCTTAACTTTTTGACCACTGACAGGAAAAACAAATAACATGAATCATCTCTTCACCATGGCACCTTTATTAGTGGTTGGAAGTTGTTAGACAGCAAGTGAATTTTGTCCTTAAAGTTGATGTGTCGGAAGCGGGATGAATAGGCTTTAGTAGGAATGTGAGCGACTTTGACAAGGGCCAAATTGTGATGGCGAGACAACAGACTCAGAGAATCTCCAACTGCAGCTCTTGTGGGTTCATGTCCTACAATTGTCAGAATTCACCATAAACGGTCCAAAGAGGGAAAACCGGTGAACTGAGGACAGAGTTTGAGGGCTGGCCTGTGTGGTCCTTTCCAACAGCAGAGCTATTAGAATGCTGGTTCTGATCAAGTGGGTGTCAGATCGCACAGAACAACGCACTTTGTTACTTATTGGGCTGCTTAGCTGCAGACATGTCGTGGTGCTCGGGCTGACCCTCGTCAAGCTCCCAAAATGCCAAGAATGAGCATATACGCATCACTCAACAATGAAAGAATCTGGCCTTACAGGACTAACAGGATCCGTTGCTAACGTCTTCGATACCACAGCACACTTTCAGAGGAATAGTGGAGTCAATATTAGGCAGCTGGTCGTAACGTTACGGCTGATCAGTGCATATTTTTGTAAAATATTTTTCTTGTTTACATTAACAAATTCCTAATTTTGTAAATTTTCTAATTAAGAAAAGGAACAAGTTGTTTGTTTAGAAAAGGAACAAGGTGTGTAAACTTCAGTTATGTTAGCCTAACAATGTGGATCTGTAAAGTCTTCAGCACTTCATAAAAATAACATTAAAGTCTGGTTATTCTGCTGATGAAAATATTGGACTGTATTAAGTTTATGTAGAAGGGTGAAGGACTTTACAGCACTCCCATTCAACGATTCTAAGCCCTTGTGACGAAACGAGAGCCAGTTAGACTGGATGATTAACACGAGTGACATTCACGCAAGTCAGTTTTTACACGTTGCTCACACGATGTACTGGATACAAGGACGCTCAGAAAAAAAGTAACAAATCCAGAAGAGTTAGCTTGGTTATGCACAGAACAGTGGGTGTTGTCTGCGTCTTTCCCAATGAAACATTCCTAGGTGTGGGCTGTTTACAGGTGTTTACTGGTATCTCAGAGCAAGTTTGACAACAGAGGGATGTTTTCTGAATGTATCCAAGCCCAGGGAATAATATAATTTATATATAATTTGTCCTTGAATGGGCGTGGCTTACTTGAAAAAGGTGATGTCACATACCCGGTTCAGTTAGTATGAGCAGACTGAATGTTTTTTTTTTGCCATTTTATATGAAAATATACGATTAATTGCGATAGTGAAGCAACTGATTAGATAATGCACATGTCATGTTAATGAAAATGCCTCATCCATCTCAATAGTATTTTTTTTTTTACATATTTATTCAGTGCTTTTGTTATGAAAATGTATATCCCAAAACAAGTGTTTGATAATGCTTCTCTAGTAAAGCCTTAAGAATATTGAGTAACAGTGTGTTAAGTAACTAAAGCTGGTGCAATGACAGAGAATAGCCCGACATCATGAAATGACAGCTTACTCCGAGTACAGCCAAGTTCTTTCTGACTATTAAATAAATTAAGTGTTTCCCCCCCCAAATTCTCACGTTTTCTTATTGAAGAAATGTATTCATACTATTGTCAGGTCCTTAAATCAGCCGTTAAGACTGTCAGTGTATCAAATTAGCCTGTGTAATAGTGCTTGTGTAGCAATGATGCTGCCTTCGATGTAGCTCTGTAACTGTTGGGTGTGTTTACAAACAAACGTTTCCTAAGAGTGCCACATCAAACTTAATTATTTTTTGATTGTAGTGTTTGAATCTTGTTTCTGTCACCCCCTGGTGGTGATGAGATGTTCTTATTGACAGAAAGTTGAAGACTCTTGATACAGTTTCAGAAAACGAGACGTCATGGTTCCGGTTTTAATGCAAAGCACTTAACCTTTACTTGAAAGAAGGTAATATACATCCTGGAATTACAGATAATAAAGATACATTATGAGCAAAATCATTTCACAATGAATATCATCTTTCCTTTGCACCAACCAAGATAGGAGTGTGACATTATCTACAGTTTGTTAGGAAGAAAACAGTGAAAAGCACACCTAATTCTGTCAGAATCTTTACTGTATAGTACACTGTAAAAAATGTAACCTCTATGCAGTAGTCCACATTATTAACTTCAATAACAAAAAGGAGAAAAATAAAACATCAAATTGAAAAAAAAAAAAAAAGTCATGGTTTCCTTTAACTACGTAGTTCAACTGCAATGCATACATTATAAATAAATGTAAAGAGAGGGGAAAAAAAAGTTCAAAAAGTACTACAAGCAATATTCCACAATTCCAGTGTGGCTGAAACAACAAGTGGCCTTAAATCCAAACCCTACACGTTGGAGTGTGACCACGGCTTTTACACACCTTTAAGATATTGTCGATTTTTCATGCGTAACACCTGTGGATAAATCAAGTTAAAAAAAATTGACCTTAAAATTTGTTCAGTGAGAGGATAAGTAACAGACTGTCTTTTCCTATGAGGTGAGAAACCTTTTTTGTATGGAGTGAGAACTCAATATGAGAAAAACACAACAAGAAGTAAGTTTAAGAAATGTGTTGTTTATAAACTCCAAGCCATTAAAGTAGTTTGAGAAAAAAGAAAATAGAAAAAAAGAAAAGAAAGCTTTTCCTCAGTAACGCACAGGGAGGTCGTTAGTATCTATCACATAACTCTTCAACTATAAAAGCAAACCAATTGTGTTCCCATATCTTCTCCTTTAAGACCTCCTCATTATATGTAACTATCACCCCACTCTCCTGTTTGGGGAGCTCCGTCTGTAACACACAGTGAACATTTCTCTTTTGAATAAAAGGAAAAGACTCTATAGAAGTCGACAACCCGGAAAATATTATTGTGATGTTGCGGTTTGGTAATTGTTTAAATCTACAGCAAGTTGAAATACGGGAATGGGGGGGGGGGGGGGGGGGGGGTTCAAACTGAGTACATGTTCTTGGTGGTGGATCCGCTCTTGCTGGATGTGTCGTCATGTGACTGATAGCCGATCAAGGCTTTAGTGGGGAGGGTCAGACGCTCTTTATAGAGTTGCCTGTGGAAAGAGAAAAAGGTGGATTACAGTGCAGTGTCTCCATCTGGTGGTCAGTCACAGTAAGCAAACCTTGACGGGAGAGTGAGGGTTTTTAAAGGAGGACCTTTTCAATATCGATTAAATTTACATGAGCTGTTTTTACAAATGTAGCCCGGAACTTTTCTGCATCATTTCTGGACAGTCTGCCGTTTGAAATTATCTAAAGATGTCATTCACAAAGCGATTCGCCTGTTGAACAAAAGAGGAACTGATTGCGTGATTTAAATGTCCTCACTGACAACTGCTAGCATACAGGGACTATTTCTGCCAATGTTAGTTTGTGCTTCAAACAGGAGCTGTTGAAGGCAGCCTCAAGTGGACACTCAGTGAACTGCAGGTTTTTGCACTTTCACAGATGCTTAGATCTATTGTTCCTATATTGATATTTGTAATACATGAATCCACCACCGTGTGGCAGGATCAGCCAGAGTGATTCAGATCATGTGACAGAAAAATCGTTATTCGTTTTTAACTGCACCGTTTCTTGACGTGTGACACAACTGACTGTTAAAGAAAGCAGCATGACATCTTCTGATAAAAATCTCTTGTTACACAAAATCAGAAAATAAACTAGTTAAAAAGTTCCAGACAGATTCTTCAAGTGTTCAGTTATATTTATGACTCTCTTACAGCACTATGCTGTATTTTTCTATTGCTTGCATCATTTCTCATTGACGGTGTTATTTTTAACTCACCCTATCGTCATGATGGCGTCCCGGTTTTGGCAGTTGCTCGTCCAGATGGATATTTTGTCACCTTTAGGTCTGACATTGACCACGGCGCCACACACATCTTCACTTGCCTCATCAAACGACTCGCCAACTAAACACAAGAGCTGCAGAACACGCAGAGCGTCATCATCTAAATCAATCACAAACGTGAGGACAATTCAGTTTGATCTGTCATTCCCCATCTGTGGCCTTACAGTCTCCATCCAGTAGCGGTCGAGGTCATTGTGTCTCTGTTGTTTGTTGAGGGTCATCAGCCATCGACCCCCCAGCTTGTTCCTGTCGTCCTCCCACATTGGCTTGATCCCATCCTAGCACAGGAGGAAAGGATCTGTTAGCAATGCATGCCGCTATTTTGACTGTGAAGTCTGCTGCTCAAATGCGGCTGAACAGACGTGCTATCATTGAAAGAAGAACTCACCTTAAATAAACAATAATCACAGCCAAAGCCGAGTTTGCTAGGTTGCTGTATGTGGTTGTATAATCTGTAAATGACACAGAATAATGATAGCGGTTTAGATCAGGTGTACAGTCAGTAAAACAATCTTCATCAACCTGACACTAAGTGCCACATTAAACTAACTCTGTGACATGATGCCAATCACTTTTCTAGTTAAGAGGATGCGTGTGATTCAGGCCTGTGTGTGTGAGACAAGCATGTCTCTAAAATAACAATCTCCCTCTCAGGGATCAGTCCATACAAATAAATAAATGCATAATCCTGAGAGCAGATTCATAATATATGTTTAAATTTTAACCAGATGGGTTTTCTTGCTGAATCAGCATCATTGCTTTTAAACAGAGGATGACTAATCTCACTGCAGAGTCACACTGTGAACCGCACACACCAAAGGAAATCAAAAGTGTATCTCTTTCATTTTAATGAAGCTTTACGGCGATGTTTTCCTCCTCTGCAGCAGTTTGATCTTCACTGCACTCTGTCATGATCAGAAATATTCTTAACAATGTTTCATTTACACCACTGTAGTGTGAACGATCACAATGACATTACACTTACGCCCAAAAGTCCTCCACCGTGTCAAACTTGGAAATGAGACGCAGGTTCTCTGTCCAGCTTTTGCTCTTGTCATTTTTGAAATACCACAGGGCCCATCTGAGAGAGGGAAAGAAAAGAACAAACAACGGTTAGAAAATGTTAGACTTGTTCTAATCCCCATACCAGCATCGTTATCAGCGAATGGTGCAGCATCAAGTATCTCGAACTTGTACGCCAGTCAATGAAATGATCGAACCATCCCCCCCAACAACAACAACATGCAACACTTGAACCCCTTGAAGGGCTTTTGTGTAAATAAGATTCAGACCGTTCAAGAGGAAAAAGAAAAGAGTAAACTGGCCACAGCGAGATACAATAAGACTCACATTTAGCAGGGATATAGCTACAAACGATAAAACGTGAGTACAGTCGGTAACTTTGATTGCTTTTGGAGCTCCCACTGTCCGAAGTAGCACAAGACTTTTCTTCAGAAACAAGGGTGAGTGCTTAAAAAAAAACTACAGAGAGGAATTGGTTTAAAATTAAATGTACAAGTACACGTTGTCATTGGCCGTCAGTGTCCGGTTAACCATTGGCAACCATCGTCAGCCCTGAAAACACATCAGCCCTATCCCCGGTTCAGCCCGCTAAGCCTTCATCGTCTTTTCCACTGTCAGAAGTCGAGTATGGTACCAAAATAATCCAACCACTGCCAAGCGTAACCATCCGACCTTAAAGGTCACACACTGAACTCTGCTGATTGGTTGAAAGAATAGTCTCTCCCGTACTAATATGTGCCACGTTTAAATATCACATGGCTATGAGGGAGTAATTCTCTTTTTCCTGCAGCCGTCTCTCAGTCTTCTTCTTGAGATCAACAGCCACATGCCAAGAAGAACAAACAAAATGCTGGACGTCCTCCATTGTTGCTCTTCATTTACTGTGTCACATCTCTTTAGGTTACCTACATAGTAAGGGTTGGATCAGGCTTTACTGGTGGAAACAGAGCTCTATAAAGCTTTAGCACCAGTTGTAATAGATGATAGGAAGGATCCTGAGGAAAGACGTCAGTGGACATAAAGGCCAACGAGATTATACTTCACATCATGCATCAGAATCTTCTGCTTATCTTTGTTCGTTTCTGTCAAATCAAAAATCAATAACAAGTAAACGACAAAAAGAGAAAAAAAATCTTCTGCCATCACGTTTCCTAAAGGTCAAGGGTTTATGGATTGATGAAAAAGATAACAGTGGGGGGAGGAGGGGGGAATAAAAGAGAGAAACGTTTTACTAAAGCAGGTAGCCTGAGTCCTATCACACATTTGTTACTCACCACAGCTAGTGACAAAGGCACGCAGCAGAGACAGGCAGCCATCACCAGCCTTTGTTTCTGACAGGAGCCGTGATTCATCTGTTCTCAGGAGGGGGCGGGGCTATCAGAGTGCACTGAGAGGACACCAGCTGAACCCTGTGCCCCCCCCCCTGAACAACTGAACAGACTTAGGCTTCGATTGCACATTTCTAGCCGTCTGACTACTCAAAGCACTTGAGAAACTACGGGAGTAACCAGCTATGAACCCCACCCATGTGCGATAAACACGTTCCGACTACGCTGAACAGACGCCGTCTAGCAGCTCCACTGACACACATCGTTACACAACAGCAGCAGAGCGTGGAGACAGGCGGGACTCCACGCATGGTGAAGCCAGCTGAGGACACAGTTTGTTTACATGCTCAGAAGAAGCATGGAGCGCTCTGATCCTCTTATGACAGAGAGTCTGCACGTCTCATCCGAGAAGAGTCTTCAAGAAGAGTCTCTGAGCACTGAGCCAGTGAACTCCTTCCCTCAGGTGTGGGTGTTGTATTGCATATAAAAAAAAGGTGAGGCTATCTTGGCTAATGCTTTGAAGTAAGGGCCAATCGAGGGAGAGAATTAAGCAGGATCAACAGATCACTTGAAACATTCGGTTAATGAGAGAAACAAAAGATGTCCACGTTTGATCTGAAACACGTATATCTTGTTTGATCCCAGGATTTTTATTTTCTCCGCTCTCTTTCAGACAGCAGAAGTCCTTGATACAAAAGTGTATAAAAAGAGACAAAGTTACATCAACATAAAAGGAGTAAGAGCGATCATTAAAATTTTTACTTTTAATACTCTTCATCAGTGCTTAGAATGATGGTGGTTGGCTTTTAAAATAATCTAAAGTAGATAATAAAGGTCTTTAAGTATTTTCGGTGGCCTGGTTCATGTTGCTGAAACACAAATGTTATAAAAAGAACCCCAACAGTCTTTGGGTTGTGAAGGGCTGATCGTTGATTTAATGCCTGAGTGAAATCTGAAACAATCACCTCTCTGTTGAATTCGCACCAAATTAAGTTTCAATAGTTCATCTAAGAGAAAAACTGTGTGGACATATGTCCCTTTAATTTGTCTTCACGTCTAAAAACAAAAAAGTAGAAATACATAAAGAGTATATTGGAATCTTAATTATCAGTAATATTTCTTCAGGCCATCAATATCTACCACACTGTGCTAATCATAGCAGACGTTATCTGTGTTACTGTAGATTCATCTCGAACACGAGAGCCTCTTTTTACTTTATGACTGAATGTCAAAGTCATGTATGAAAAAAAAACTTCTACGATTAGCGTAAAATGAATACATGTGTTCAACATATAATAATGAATAAGTATAAAAGTAGCGTGACATATAGTGTTCATTAATTTATCAGTTTATTCAAGTGAACCTGTTCCTCATGTTTGAATCTCAACAGCTTTCTCTTCACTTCCCCACACATGTTGGTTTCTCTTCATTTCATTACCACATGTAAATCCACTGATAGGACCTGAAACTCTATACACACACACTTATGTTTCAGCTTGGTAAGGGAGTGATGAATTCCACTCTCCTGATGACTGCCTCTCCGCTGGTTCGACTTCACTGAGCGGCATCTCTTTGCTCTTTGTGAGGTTAGAGGTTTTTTGCTTCGAGGAAAGAGAAGCGTGTGCAGCTATCAGCAGATTAGTCGGATGGCGTCAGAGGCAGTTTAAGAAGAAGCCTTAACGGCGCCAGATGTGCAACAACAAACTTTAAGTCTTTCGGCACACCTAGCTTAAACTAAAGCAGTTTAATTCATGTGAAGAGGTGGACTACGGAGTAGAAACAGTGAAATGCTGCTGGTGAATCTATTAAACTGCTTATTAAGTGAATATTTGTTTAGAATATTTCCCAACACGGCACCTTCCTTACAGTCAAGCTGTTGTGAGGCACGAGAGGAGCTACAACATGTGGCTGTCAAACCCAAACCTCCATCATTAGGATCATTAGGAGTGATCCAGTGGAACAATCAGCGTGTAATGACTCGCCCACAGTATCCAATGATGAACACCAGCACGCCACGACCTCCAACTCTGAGGCTGGACTGGACAGGCAGAAAGGTCTAGAAGTGACTTTCTACGTGAACTGCTCAGCATTTACTGAACGGCACAACGCTCCTGAATGCAAACATGTGATAACATTTCTAAAGGACAATAGTGAACTATGGTTAGCACCACCGACACGGAGAACAGGAAGCTAATTCTTTTCTGTTTCACACTACAGCCTTTAAATCCACCTCTCATTTTCAGACGTTTGTGATGAGTGTTTTTGTCAGCAAACTAAAAAAAGAAGATTGTGACACACGACATACAAATATCATCCAGATGTCACCAAAGAGAGTTTAACATCATGCTCTAAAATCAGCTCACAAAAAAACAAACTTAGAAAATACACGTGTTAACACAAGCTTAAAGGCAACTCGGGGTAAAAATGAAATCGAAGTCACCACCGAGAGCAATCTTCAACATTTAATCTAATCAGGGGGGTTCAAAACCAGCTGAATGCCTTTTAAACTATGCAAAGAGCACGTCTATGTCAATGTTTAGGATTCAGGACGTTTATGACCTTCAAGAGGAGAGAGAGCAGGAGCTGAGCGAGTCCTTCCCTGAGGCAGGACAAAGATCAGATGTGTCATTCAGTTCTAAATTAAGAGGATCTGACCTCTCCACTCTTTTTTAAATATCAAATTAATCTGTGAGCAAAAAAATCCATAGTAACCAACTCTTTGGAAAATAATTCAGCTGTACAAAAAAATGACAAAAAGAGTGCATATTATTATCTAACTACAATGTATGGACTTCAAAAAAGACCAATGACTTATACCTTTATATCAATGAAACTTTTCCTCTCTTGTCTTTTAATAACAAATAAATACAACCATTCCGTCTCATTACTACCAACTCTGTTTTAAAGACAACTTATTTTACAGATGGGGTTTTTGTTGTCGATTCTTGATTTCAGGGAGTGTTTTATTTAATTGTCTAATAAAGTAGTTAAAATCAGTAAATAAAATAAAAATCTTTGAAGGTTAGAGGGGTGGAAAAGGGTCTCGACAAAGCAGACGTAACATATATATATACTTATAAGGTCCTTCGTAATGTGATGTGTAACTGCAGCTTGAACGACCTGATTCAGACTGAGGAGTCCTTGAAGCTCAGATTTTTCTTTAAGTAAAAGGCCTCGGTCCCTTTATATCTTTCTGTTTCTCTATATAATCAATTGTCTATTTACTGCCCAATATTTTCTTTCCAAACATTACAGCAGTTGTTGTTTTAGGTGAGAAAGGATTAAAAGTGCAGAGTGCAAACTTATGATGTAAAAAATATATATTTTTATGTCCCAAACCCAAAACTATGAGTGGTGTTATGAAAAGACTGCAGTCTGTGTAAGGAAGCGTGAGCACCTTTCAGTAGAGATATGTGAAGCAGCAGATGTTTTATTCTCACCGGTTTTGCAGCGGGTGTTTGATATACTGCTCAGGATTCACAACGACCTGGCTGTCAGTCGGTTGATCCTCAGTTTCTGGTGCTTTCTGAGGGGGGAGACACAAACAAATAAATGTATAAAGATGACACTCATTCAATTAAAAACAGAGCTTGTATCAAAACTATGAAAGAGGAAATGGATATTTGATAGATAGACATGACATCATGTTTAAAGTTATCTGTTTAAGTGCAGATTTAATTCAGGCTCACTTTTGTATTGTTTATCTAAGGGAAACTGCCTTCAAATTCAAACACCAAATATTTATACAAATTTAAGAACTATTTTGTTAACCAAGCTAATAACTTGTATGTATTAGACTTTCAGTGTTCCGATCTTCAGTGTTAACGTTTTAAACGCATAATACTTCAGAGGAAACAACTCCTGCAGGCTTCAAGAGAAGGAGAAGAAGAAGTAATAAAACAGGTTTTATATATAAACTATGGTTTGGTTAAGGTTACCATCGCTAGCACTGGTTTGAGCAGAAATGCTAAGCTAGCCTCCAGCTCGACCCACACGTGTCCAGATTTTAAGAGATGTATTAAATATTATCATCAGATTAACATTTGGACGTGTTAGTAGTTTATCAGCGAATGCTTTGGTTGCGTGTATCAAAGTGTAGTAGAAAATTCATCGGCCGGAGTTTGAATGAACGACGTCCCTCCCTGCCAACAAAGTCCGGCTCATCCATCACATTGCTGTGCATGCTAATGCTAAGGCTAACTGTGGTCCACGCGACTGTTTATGAAAACACCGTTAATCCCTCTAAATGACGGTCTATGTGTCAAGGAAGCAACATTGTACAACAAATACGCCACATAAAGTTGATATGTAGCTACTATTTCCATGCACAATAATCAAAATTGAAGCAAACTCTTGTCTCTCTTACCGGCTCCGATGTCGCCATCTTGACACTAGAAATGTTCTGCCCGTTCCGCGCATGCGCTTCTGCGTCACACTCCAGCCACTCAAACACCTACGGAAGCCGCCCAAGTTCAGCTTCAGGTGGGCGAGACCACAAATCTCCTTATAAAGAGGGAACATTTATTCAAAGGGTTTTCTTTAACGTTTGATTGTTGTGTTTCTACATGGAGAGAGTAAAATAAAAGAAAACAAGACAAAATGTTGATTATTATTTGTTAAAATAGGAAAACAGAAAACTCACAGTGTTAGTCAAACTTTCCAAAAAGATGTGATGTACCACATGGTTCATCACATTTTGACACTTATATATAAGGCTACTTAAATTAATTTTTTAACATATTTTTCACTTGTTAAAATACTTTTCTACACCGTTGTATCACAATTTCTACATTAAACATCTTTGTACTTTCACCATCACAGCTTGTGTCTTTGCAGGCTGCTCTGGTAATAAACCACTAAAAGGATCCCTTTGATTTCCATGAAGTCAATTTACTTAATAATAGCGTAGTAATAGTAAAGTCTGCAATTAATACATAGACAGCAGAATATGTGTGTATATATATATAGTGCAATTGTAGTGCAATTGAATATCTGTACAATGTACCGATAGCAAATATTTTCATTTATTATTGATTTAAATTGTCGAAAGAAAAATTACCATGCGGAAATCTCCTGGTTATATTTTAGAACAAGTAAAATACAGAGCTCAACATAATTACTCATGTGTCCCTAAGTCTGTGTAGCTCTTCAGTCATCCACATCATGGTAAATGTATGGCCTTCAATGAAGTTGGGTTGTCTTTGGATCAAGCTTCCAATCTCAATGCTCGTTTCTCAATATATTTTTAGTTGTGTGGCAATGGTTTTAACAATGGGTTATAGATTCTCTTGAACCTACAAATCTAACATAATACTGACCTACTCTTGAGTTACTAAAGAGTAGCTTCTAAGGATTTTTAAGGATCTTCACCTCATACTCCACAACAAAAAAAAAAAACCCATCACGTTATTAGCTTCAGACACAAAACTCCCAAAATAAAGAAATGAGTCATGCGCGCACATAAGAAGGACAAAGTGACTCAATTGACATTCCTCTGCAGTAAGTCATTCAGTATGTAAGTTTGAGTAACTAAGAGTGAAAACAAAGTGCAAACCTGTTTTGCTTTCTTAAATTCAATAAAGGATATAAAGTGTCATGCTTGGTTTCAGCTATGTTTATATTAAAGTAAAGATTTGTCGAGTGCTCTCGCACATTCCTGAACTAAACAACATAGTTCTTCTGTTACATGCGTACACACACCCACACAGGCATACACAACAAATGAGGACAGAGGAAATCGTGGTAAGGTCCAAAATATAAATATGACTTTATTTAACAATCCTGAAAGAGATCCGTCATCCATAAAAGGAATGCTAAATTGAGTCTCTTCTCAAGTCTAAACTGGATATACTTTCAGCAACATACAGTAATTTAGTTTCAAAATAAGCAAAGTCATCCATTGTCTAACCACCATTAACAGTACAGTAAAAACAATATGGTTTACATACGTATTTACAGCTTTTCTACTCATAAAAGGTTTTTTTTTTTCATATTTTTTAATGCTGGTGCTCGTTGTTAGTTCCTCATTGATACAAAGACTTTCAGTGTGGACTGAGAGTGTCGCCCACATTACATCAATAGAAACATTTACTAATGTAACTCTACCATGTTTAAAAATGTTCTTATCTAAATCGGCTTATTTAAAAAAGGTTTACATTCATTATATTTTGTGTGTTTCAGAACAGTTGGAGCATGTGGTTATTTGTGGAAGACTTTTGAATTATTTGTGATGGAAATCTGCAATAATTTGCTTTAGACCTGCACTCAAACATCAAGATAGATGGTGGGAAACAAACATATCTTAGCCCGTTATCAGCCTGTAATTACCCGAGGAACAATAGAACTTCCTCTTTTTTAAATCACATAACAGACCAGTGTGCAGAGTTTTTAAAAAGCACCATGCAAGCACCGCTCAGTATAAGGTTATAGGTCAATGAACTCTGACATCTTGATCTGTTAGCACCAATGTTCAAAGGCTGTAGAGACTAAAATGTTTCTCAAGCACCAGTGTTAATGTGAACAATTTAGTGATGAAATGACAACTTTCAAAAATGAACAGCTTCTTTGTGATGGATAAGAAGAAAACAAAAAATCCTGACTAAACAAGATTTGAACCTCCTTGTTTAGACCCTGTAAGAAAGTGATCTGTAAACAAAGTCTTCACAAGGGTTGACCACCCAAAATCGTCTCATAGGTCAATTGTCTGACTGTGCTGTTGTTAAAGTGGTTTTCAAAATAAAACATAAAAAAAGCAGAAAGGAAAACATAGTTTGAAGAGTTTGCATCGGCCAAAACAGTTTTGTGTTCAGAATATTAACCTGGCAAAAAACTGGCAAAATTGTATTGACATTTTAGACACTTTGTGACTTCTTTAAAAACAGAGGTATATTTAGCACCATTTGAATGTACAGTAAGTTGGTAAAACAATCACACTAGTGCCTCATGAAATAGTGTTTTCAAACATGCACAAAACACCTGAACATTTTTCTGACATTATGGGATGAGCTGCATGTGTGAACTCAAACTTTCCCAAGACTTTTTCCTACCAGCACCAGAGCAACATTTCCGCTTTAAGTAGTGTGACCGCAGCAGGAAATATTCGGTGAAACTCACTGCAAGTGAGCAGGAGGGGGGTTAAGACATTTATATGACACGGCCGGTGCGATCATTGTGCACACAATGCAGCTGCTTGACACTTTTGGTGCGCACCAGTTTGTTCTTTTCCACTCGTTTCTTGATACTGTCAAAAGCATTGGTATAAGCTGTCATTGTTATGTCTGACTTGCCATCATGGATTTCCTCAATGTCATTTTTATGTCATGTCTTACCCCCTCAGACCCCTTCCTTCCCCCATCAGACAGGGAAAACTTCACACTATGAAAACAACGTGTGAACAAAGATTTCAGGAGCATTCTCTCCTGACACTTTACAGACATTTTCAGGAGTGCATGAGTGAAAACAGCTAAAGACTTTAACATTTCTTTTCCAGAAGGTGAAAATTTGTTAAGTGCCAATCGTGATAAGCACTTCAATGTTGCAGCATTTCAAAATCCTATAATACTAAATTTCACGAGATATGTATCAATCAAAGAAAATCCAATAATAGAGAAATTCTGTAGATATAAAACCGGGTTCATGCTTAGCTGTCATATATATCTCTATCTGTACATACATATCAGGCCTATGTATCGGGACCTTTTTCAAGTTAACTTTAAAAAAAAAAAAAAAGTGCTTTTTAATATGCCACACACAGCTGTGAATCAAAGACAAACAATCCAGATGGAGAGAAAACAAAGAAAAACAACAAACCAAAATAAAGTACATTTCTTCCAACACGTGTCAACAGACTCCGGAAAAGAAAAAGCACAACGCTACTTGTGACAATCTGTATATCTTGTAAATATATGTACAATATGAGTCTTGTTCTCGACATTATGTGATGTGATGCTTCACGATTGCTTAACGAAAGTTACAGTAAGAATGGCACCAATGAAAAGAGCCAATAAGAATACTCTCATGAAAAGAGAATTGTTGGCTGAAAATAAAGAGCATAATCCTCCTATTGTACAACATAAGTCTGAGCATCAACACATAATGCAGGGTATCATAGAAATCTTGCAGTAAACAGGCTTACACCAGGAATTAAATAGAAATCGTTCTGATCAGAATAAATAATCACATCTTTTTTGTTCTTAATCATGTATATAAAACCAGTTTTAAAACGTCTTTAAGATGCGTCAGAGCACCATCTCTTTACAATAAAAACAACAACGAAACTCACAGTTAAAAAAAGCCAAAAAACTTTGGTCTTCCTCATCACTCCGAAGTCAGAGACAAAGAAGGACAAAGTGAAACAGATATTAGAAAAGCACAATAAAAACAACTTAAAAATGAGAGTAGCAGATTGAAGTGGATTGAGGTAAGGCAGAAGCACAGGGTGTAGGAGTTTTCTGTGTGTGTGTATGTGTGTGTGTGTGTGTGTGTGTGTGTGTGTGTGTGTGTGTGTGTGTGTGTGTGTAAAACATGATGACTAAGTCCAGCGGTTGTAGGGACCCGTGACTTGGGTAAGAGCATATGGGGAAACAGTGATGACGCCGTCCCTTGGTCGAGTCCATGCTTGACGTGTCGGGACATTCATCATCTTCTTTTCCTCCTCTGCCTCCTCCCCAGTTTCCTTCTCGAGATCCACACCTCCGACTCCATTGCCGTTATTCTTTGGGCTTTCCTCCATCCTTAATCTCTCCGCCTCCTCCTCCCGGTCTCGCTCACGCTTGGCCATTTTGGCGTCCCACATAGCCATGCCATGACCTGGTTCATTTAAAGATTTGTGCTGGTAGAAGACCAGGGAGATGCGGGTGGGGTGGCTGCGGTTTGGACGGAGGATGGGGGTGGTGGCATGGAGCTCTCGCCTGGCACACTCTATCAAGATGGAGCCATGTGATGGTGCCACAGCGACACCACCAATATTGTGGTCCAGGAAGTTGTGCTCACTATCTGACCAAACCTCCTCTTGCTTGACTTCCTCTGGTTCAAGAGGGAGAGTCTGCTGGGGAAGAGGGAGAGACGGGAGCTGATGGAGGCCATGGCCCCTGACATCTCCGTCAGCCCTGTGGAGTCCATTGAGCCTGCTGAAGAGGCCCTCAGAGGTAGGTCTTGGGGAGAAGGAGGAGGGAGAAGGAGCACTCCCACTGGGGGAGGGTCTGTGCAGAGGAGAGAACTGCTCCTCGTTGGGTTCAGTTTTAAAAGTACGCGGGAAGTCACTAAGGGCATTATGAAGAGGTATACGTTCTGACAGAACACTGTGCTCACCAGTTGATGGAAGATATCCATTCACGGCGTCACTCACTGTCTTATAATAAAGAGCTGCACCATTCTGTCCAAATGGGACATGGTGGTTGGGGGAGATGACCTCCTTCTGTGGGCTGACCCCTGCATCCAGAGTGTGGAAGCTGCTGGTGCTCTGGTTGTAAGTGCTGGGTTGGTTCCTCTCTGGTAGGTACCTTCCAACACTGACAGGTCTGGGTGGTACTCTGTAAGAGCTGTAAAAGCTCTGTGGCTCTGTTTTGGATGGAGAAAGATGAACGTGTGCATAAAAAAAGTCATATCAAAAATACATTTACACTTGAATAGTCATATGACTGGATAACTTACAATCAGAGGTGGGCAAAGTAAATACTGACTTTGTTAACCATCAAACCGTAAAAAAGTTGTTAACTTTTTTAGCAATTAATCATTTAATTCTATCATGATTTGATCTGTTATAGTTTATATTTCAGAGTTAAGATTTCTTTATATTGTCTTAGTTCTCATTCTTCCCGAGCGTTGCTTGTTTACCTGTGTGTTCATGTTTCCTAGTTTGGTCGTAAGTGTAACCTGTTATTTTGTTATTTCTGTTCTTAGTGTTTTCTAGATTCGTCTTTTGGGATTCCTGTGTTACTTTGTATACTTGTATGTCTATAATTGTTACATTCTTAAGTTCTGTGCCTTGATTCATGTTGTCATTCTTGTGTTTCTAGTCTTGTATTTGTTCTTGCCTCTGTTCCCATCCAGTCTAGATTATTATTTAGTAAGCTTTATTTGGTTCTACAATTGGGTCCACCCTCCTTTTAAAAAAAAAAAAAATCATGAAAATTTCTCTTTATATTGAACTGAAGTTAACATTAGACAGTTTCATAAAAAGATAACCTCAGCTGTTTTTAATGCTGTTAGTTGTAATTTGATTTTAGAGGCCATGATGCCTGGAATTACACAATGTGTCTGTATTAAAAACTACAAATACTTCTTGATATGTCCCCCACAAATTTGTAGTTACAGCAGAGTCGTACAACAAAAAAGCACCCGGGGCAGAGATGGAAATTTTGGCTCGTTATTTAACAAGCTTTCCAAATTACTGGAGACAGTCTGCTCTTGCTCAGGTTGTCTGCGAGTAAATGTTTACGATGTAAGAGCAGGGTATGCCTGTTAACTGAGTCAAAATGTATGAGAAGTTAAAGGTTACCATAATCGTTTTAGAAATTAATGATGAAAATGAACAAATCAGTGCCCGTAATAACAATGAACGGATAAACAGAGGCGTGCACAGCTTCGTTTTTATTGGTAACATGGCCTTCGTGGAGTCTTCATTTACATACCTTTGTTGGGGGTTTCACTCTTCACCTTCCCAGGTGTCAGAGGAGTCACACCGAGCTTCTTCTCCAGTTTTTCTGCTTGAGCCTTCTGACGAGCCTCTTGTCTCAACTTGCGGGCTGATTTCACTGGCTCAGCCAGCAGACGCACCTGAAAAAAAAAAATCCCCTATTTCAACATTGCACTTTTTTTAAAGATGTATTGTTTGAGGTTTTTATACCTTCATTAGACAGAGGACAGTCGATATAATCAGAGAGAGAGGGAGAGAGTGGGGAACGACTTGTAGGAAAGGAGCCACAGGTGGGATTCGAACCCAGGCAGCCCAATCTCGAGGACCTCTTTAGATGGGTACACGCGCTAAACACAAGGCCACCGGCGCACCCACATTATCATTTTTGAACTGTTTTATTTTTGCAGCAGTGGTCCCACTGAGTAACTCCAAGCACTGACATTGCATTGCAGACAGTACAATAATAAAGCAATCATAAAGCTGTTTTCATGATCACGCACCTCTCGAGGAAAGGAAGACAGAACCTGCAGAGCCCCACTTCTCATCTTGGCCATCTGGCCCTCAAACTGACCAAACTCATCCCTGTCAGAGATCCGGTAAAGTGGCAAAACATGGAGCTGCTCGTCTTCTGGTATGTTTCTCACTGCACGGTTATCTTCCTTGGTTAAAGTGCATACCTGAAAAGATTAGAAACAAAAGGCGTGTTGTCAATCAAACATCAGCTGATATCCAATCGACAGCTCAAGAGAATGAACCTAAACTCAGATCAATGAAGGCACACTCAAGTTGGGGCTTGATTAAATAAATGGAGCCTAGAAGAACTATAGGAGTAGATAGCATGCTTACCACAGTGCTGCCGTTATTCATGTTCTGAGTGTCCTTGTGAGCGTGAGCACAGAAATCCACACAGGCAGTGACCCCAGAGAAAGGTCGTCCTTCCCTCCTGCCCAACCGGCAGTCTCCTCCTGCTGCCTCATTCTCTACCTATGAGAGGTAAAAGGAAAAGATATTGGATCAGTTTTGTATGTCATTGTCAATGTGAAAAAATATATTTTTAAGGTTCTTTGGAAAGAAATGACTAGGTTAAAATGTGCACTGTTGCTGTTCCAGTGTTTTAGCTCCATATGAACTACATAAAATTGGAAAAACGTCACTGATCCAATCTGATGTGAGACTTTGAAAAATAGATCCTGTTGCGATTCTACTAATGCTAGCGCTAAAGCTTTCAGCATTAAAAAGTTAATCAAAATGAATGGAATTAATTATCAGGATTAATTTCATGATATTGTGTCCTTTCTTAGGCTAAACCTCCTCAGTGTCTCATTGTAGTCGATAGATAGAAAAGAACGACACTGCTTTGAATGTCTCATTTCACTATAAAAATAAAAATCTCAGACCCTCAGTTGAACAGTCAAAAGTGATGACATCAAACATTTTACTTTTTCACTGTTCCTTCGAGTTCCCTTTTCTGTGGTACCTGTGAATGTCGTAACATTTGTTCTATCAGAAGGTCCTTATTTCATGTCAAGATAAAAGAAGGTTTGAATTGAAACAGAAAAAAGTACTCTCAACTTCAGGCTGTACGTAAGAATTCAAGGACCAACAATTTTTATTTTCAAATGCAAAATGATGGCATTTCAAACATGCGATTAACTAACTACTGAGACTGCAATTAAAAACATTAATCATATGAAAGCGCTAGTTCAGTGTTAAATGTTACATACCTGGTTTTGGAAGGCTTGAGGAGCCAGTCTCTTGTAAAGTGGTGCGAGGTCAGTGGCGAGATTCTGAAGGTTACTTTCCAATTTCTCCTCCTGAAGAAACAGACAGATTTATGAGTTTCAGTTTGAGTCTAAGTAGACAATGTAACAAGCATTGTCTGTTTAAACTGTCCTCCTTACAGGTTTGATATTTAAATTGATCACATAACGGCAGAAGACAAATGTTTGGCAGATAAGATCAACTCAGATTTCACACACACAGAACAACAGAACAGAAAAGAACCTTACAACACCATAACATCAGGTCAAACTAATAGAAGAGATTGTAATAAATGTGTCCCTCTCTGATTTTTTAAGTGGGAAACTCCCTCACCTCCTCCCGGTAGTCTCCAAGCAGGCGGAACTTGCGTGGCACTTTACTGCGGGCAAACTTACAGCCATTGAAGTACATACTCCAAGAACAGCCGAAGGAAAATGAAGCTCCGCAAGTGTCAGGGTCCAAACCCTGGCAGGCACACGTACGACTGCAGAGAAACAGGAACATTCAAAAACCAAACAAGGCTGGGATGAAGGAACGTCACAGTAAAGCACAAGGGGAGAGGCACTCACTCTTCATTGAGGGCACAGCGACGGCTGGTGGGGGAGCCATGTTTAAAGAGACTTTCTGTGAGCTCCTTGTAGAGGTGATCTGCTACTGGCCGAGGGATTCCCTCCCAGGCCAGGATGAGTATCACCAACACGGCTGTGTCACAGCAGTGACCGGGCCTCTGGCGGACCAAACACAGCAGCTTCTCCTCTTCACTGCCACGCCGAATCACCTGCCAGATGATATTGATGAACACAATCACATTGTGACAGACAGCAAAGCAACAGAAGAACAAACAGGCAACTTTGATGCTTCTAATACTGATCAGTGTTTCCAGTTAAACCATTCGAACATCTGCTTAAAAATAGTCATCTTGACGTGTAAGCCTTGACATTTTTCTGTTTTGGGATGAAGTTGGAAATAGATTATCTTTCAGTTCTGTTTCAAATTTCAAACACACACACTCCATCCACATACCCATTTCGCTATCGGACAGCCCTGGGAGCTCTTTCCTTCCTTCCCAGTGTAAACAACAACTTCCACCCGTACTGCTTTCCCTTTGGTACCATACCTGTGACACACAACACACATGAAAGAAACTATAAGATTATGTGGCCATACAGCTAACAACATGTTTAGACAACATCACAGGGATTGCTAAAACATAAGCACGAAAAAATGTGCGAAAAGCTGAGTAATAATGTGCACAGCCTGGACAAATCTGTTTAAATGCACAGATGCTCAAAAATAAATACATAAATATCCTAATAAAAACGTATTTATCAGTTAAGTGTGGCTTCCAGATGGACCCTGGTGGACCTCAGGTTGTTTTTGACTGGCTGTCATCTTGGTTTACGGGCCCCTCGCCTCAGCTCGAGGGGTTTCCTGTTTCAACATGCTGTGTGAGTTGTGTTGGGTTGTGTGTACGTGTGTAGCTCAGACAGGGGGTGAACATGTTGAGCTAGCTCAGCAAAGCTTCCTTTTAATGACAGACTCTTTCGCTGTGAATCCACCCCATTCCTCCACCGAGTAGACTCTCAGCATGTTTGGCAGTAAAGACAGCCGCATGTAGACATTGTAAACACAGCTGTAGAAGTTACTCTACCTGTTCTCCATCAACTCCCTAACTGCAGCAACACTAGGTCCTGCCCCAAGGTGAGTATAGTAAGGGCCTTCCTCCTTTTCAATGATTTGGTCTGTGGGGGAAAAGAACAACATCGTTTGAACATCTTTGCAACGTAAAGCACTGTTGCCTTGTGAAGAGACATCGTCAACAATAAAGCTACAGATGTGATTCCTCTAGTTTAAGCTCATGGTGAGATTTATATTAATGTGGCAAACACCACAAATATAGCTGGATCAAAAAGGTATGGGCCACCTTTTTGTACGTTCACATTAAAAGACTGATAGCATTAAAACAGGTCGACAAGGCTCCACAAAGTATCTCAAAGCCTCCTCCAAACATGGCAGAGAAATCTGGCCTCTTTTTTGCATGGCTTGCCCCCTGAATTAGGACACAGCTTGTGAGTGTGTGAGTTTCTACCAGAAATAAACAGAAATATTAGAGTTTGAGGTCAAAGAACTGCAGTGGGATTTAGTCAAAAAGTCTCTGATTTTTAGTTAACATAGACTAAAATCTGAAGTAGCACCAACTCACCCATGCATTGACAGGAAGGAAGATCAGCCAGTTTTTTGGAAGGTGTATTGAGCAGGTTCTTAGTCGGGGTATCCAGATAACTCAAAGGAGACTCTAGAAAGCTGTTGACGTTGTTCTTGATCGGAGTCGACTCTGCAGAGTCTCCATCAGTAGCTGTGGACAGAACAGTGACCTGTCCTGACCTCTCCAGCTTGTAGTAGCCCTGATGGTTGGGAGGTGGGGACCTTGTAGCCCCTGAGAAGCCATTAGTCAGGCCATGATGCCCATTAGGGTCACTATAGAGAGTGGTATTTGCTGGGCTGGTGTAAGGACCCGCACTGTGCTGCGCAACCTGAGCTAACAAATGTCTGCCATACTCTGGCACTGTTCCTGCAGCATTACCATTGCATGGATTGTGCTGATGGAGTGGACCATTTGAGAGGGACCATGGCTGGTTGTCTTGACTAGGAGTGTGGTGGATCCGTGTGAGATTGCTGTAGTTCTGAGTCTGCAGCCCTGCAAAGGCTGTATTGTGTGCATTACTGTGATGGATGATTTGCCTCCGCTCCTCCTCAGCCTCAGCCAGGTATCTCTTCAGGTCAATTTGAGCCTGAGGCAGAAACAGGTTCCTCTTATGGTGAAGGCCTGATTGCCCCTGTGGGAGAATCTTCTGGCCTCTGCTCCTATGTTGTGTCTCTCCATTATGCATGCGCTTTGAGAGGGGGGTTCTGCCATTGATTCCTTCATCACTAATCTTCTTCTTCCTAGGCTTTGAAGGTGTGGTTTTCGTTTTCTTCATTGGGGTCTTTTTCTGACTCGGGGATTGCTGTAAGTTGTAGTTGTACTTAATCGCAGACACTGGTGTTCCTTTTGGAGGGTTGTTCTCCGACTGTAGGTTGTGTCGAGCCTGGATGATGAAGGCCAGGTCTGCCAGCTGGGCTGCTACCTCTTCCTCATCTCTGTTTCTCCCTCCTTTACTGACAACCCTTTCTTTGTCTCCCCCAAACAACCGATTGGGATCTTTTCTGAACTTCACATCACCGTGGTCTTTATAGCAGCTTTCCGGTTTGAGGACACGAGAGCCAAAGCCATTCTCTTTCCTACTCATGCTCATCATGTTATCACCATCTGAGCTGGCATCTAGGAGATCCTGCAGAGACAGCCTGGAGCTAGTGCCAGACTTAGAACACTGGATAACATTTCCTTGTCTGGCCACAGGAGGGCGTATGACTGACGTTTGATGTATTGGAGAGCTGATGACAGAGACTTTGTTGTAGCAGATAGCTGCTGTGGGTTTAGCTTCTTGCAGGGATGCATTTGTATTGGAGGTTGAAGTAGAAATGGGATGTTCACACTTACTTTCAGCTTTAATGGACCCTTGGGTGCTTTGAGGAATAGCTGCCAATTGAGTCAAGGCCTCAATAGCAATAGCTTGTTCAAAACTAAGATTTCTCTTCTCTGCCAAAGACTGCACGCTTGGCAGCAAGACACTTGGGGGAGGTTCACTTTTAATAGCCAGGAGAGTCCTTTGCAGGCTAACAGGAGTGCTTTTCTGACTAAAGTCATTCTGTAAGTCCTGTGGTTCCTTTTTGATGAAGTGCAAATCTTGTCGCTCTGTTTTGATGGAGTGAAGAATGGAAGAACGTGAGCTGAAAAGTTTCTCTTCCAGCCCCTTTCTCTCGGTGACAGACAGACACACCACCGTGGCCAGCGTGGACAGCGGGTCTACGCAAACCTCATCGTCATCACTTAGCTTAGAGGTGGCCTGTTCACTGGGCCACATCCAGGGTTCCTCCAGTTTGATCTTCTTTAGAGGAACTGCCATGTCATCATGAGGCATCTGGAGTCCACTGTCAGAGCTTTCTTTAGGGATTGCAGCTATTATAGTCCTTTGAGGCTCGGATGCAATTGTAGTCCTTTTTAATGTAGATATTAGTTGAGAATGTGACCCTGTGTTCACGTTAGCACCCTTAGGTTTAGTCAGGTTCTCAGTAGAACCATTCTGAAAAGTCACAGAAGAGCATACATGTTGGTGAAGTGCATTGCTGGTCAGCTCGAGCCCCGGCTCTCTTTTAACAAGTGCTGGTCGCCCGCCGTGGTCCGAGGCCAGGTTGTAGGTTTGCAAGTAGGCGATGTGGGGAGATTGTGTATGAGGTATGTGGCCTTCCTCCCCCTCATCTTCCTCTGCTGCTGTGTGGGTTTCATCCATCTGTGCCTTGCCTTTGCCATTGACCGACCCACTTTCTGGAACCACCTGAGACAGAGAGACATGGAGAGAGAAACAAGAGGAGATAGGTGACTCAACAAGCTCTGGCAGAGCACGGTTATTCAGCTTGTTCTAAACAGTCACAGCACACAGCACAACAGATTGCCTCCCAGCATGGAACGAGCATCTGCTACAGCCACTCTCAAGTCTGTGGAAAATATAACGGCATGTGAAAACAAAGAGTCTGCTTTCTTTAGATCTTGTAGAAATCTATCTGTAAACAAAGCTTATAAAAAGTTAAACAGCGTAAGTAGCATATTAAGACTTCAATCAGGATTACATTCCTGGCTGAGCAGCGGAGTGTTGAAGCCACAGATTTAAAGGCAGGTTACATCGACTGAATCAGGAGTCGCGCTCACTTTACAATTGCGTCACTACTCTGGGGTTACTGAGGGCAAGAGAGCAATGTGCATGTACGTGTTGTGTTAGTGCTGGCTTTGTAGGTGTGTTCCTGTGAATGCGAGCACATGTGATTATTAACACTACAGGGTTACCATGCGAACCCCTGCGTGTTGTAAAGTAAGTGATTAACCCACTCCACGTTTTATCCAGACACAGTGCAGCTTCAGCGTTGCTTGACCCTTAAGCTGAGGCCGACGACCATCCAAAGGTCCACAGTATTGACCGGTTGATCGCCTCCTAAAGCCACATTCAATACAAATACCATAGACTGTCTAAAGTGCAGGAAACAATACCAACGAACCCATTAGGAGGCAAAAAAAAATCAATTCATTTAGAAACAAATAAGGGTAAAGGCTCTTTTTGCGACTGCAGGGTGTCAGACACAAAAGGACATCAAATCCAAATAGCATTTTTTTCATCTTTAATGTGTATGTATTTATTGCGGAACTTCTTCCTTTTGGATTTAAACGCACATCATATTCACAAAGTAAAGCCTTCAGCAGTGGAAGAATGATTAAAAATGTTGCAGCGTGACAAAGATAAAAAAAACACTGCATCATGTGCAAAGACTCAGCTGACAAAAGGATCTTAAACTCGCTCAAGGAGCTGGAGGATGTGTGTGCACTGTGTGTTTGTTTGTGTGTAAAGCATCCAATTTTCCCTCTAATGAACCTACACAACTGCAGGGCAGCTGCAGATCTGTTCTTTATCAGTGTTTACCTGGCATAAACACCCATTAAACTCCATCACTGACACAGTTTAATGTAGTTTACAGCAGGAGATGTCTACTCAAAGCTGACAGATCAAAAGCAAGCAGCAGCAGCAGCACTTCAATATAAACCAGACTCCTATGAACCCAACACAGACAGAACAGAACACACTGCTTGTTTGACTTTCTTCTTTTCCCCTGCAGACAGGATCTGGGTTGCTCACACAAACTAGTACTAGGGAAGGGAATCAAGAGATGATACAACATGCTACAGTTTGCAATATTTGGCCCATAGTGATAACACGTATGAGGCAACATTTAGCCAAGAAATGTCCCATCAGATACAGTTGGTTGGGGGTGCAGATGGCCTGGTGGTTAGGTTGCACTCCATGTACAGAGGCTGGAGTCCTCTATACAGCTGTAGGCTGTTACTTTCTGTCTATTTTTTAATGTTCACCTTCATCTTAAATTACATGTTCGGAATAAAAAAATATAATCAAATAAAACATTGTAGCCCTCCAGATAATAATGCTGCTTCAGATCAACCCATGCGTAGAGCTGGGCTTTGTCTCTTCAACATATTCTTAGAAATCCTGAATGGAGTGGAAACAGTGTGGTGCAATTACAGGCATGTGAAGTGAAAGAGAAATGGAGCCTTGTGACATCCCACATGTGATGGCAGCTGAGCAAAGTCGTGATCTCTCATTCATGACAGAGAACGCACTGAAAGTAAGAAATGCATCAGGCTTCCAGAGATAAAACACAGTCTTAATCTAAGTGGGTAAAAACAAAATGTTTGAAAGGCAGTACTGGGTTCTAAGAGGATTAATAACAATCTGCTGCACTGGTTTAAAGCAGGTTGTTAGATAACATGAGGAGATCTGTTACTGTGCTTTACTGACAACTTTTGTTTGGTTTGATGGCCAGCTTTCAAACATGACAATGTTTTCGATCAGTACATTTGACAACCAAGGAGCCTCTGCTTTCCCTTTTTGACAAATAAAGGAGAAACAGAAAGACAAGCAATACACTGTTGTCAGGGAAAGATTAAAGAGGCAGCATTTGTTAAAGCTGTTAGCCAACAGCTTCTGGAATTATTTATTTCCGGTCAGTTTGCTGAAAATCCATGAAACATGCTGCTTTTGATTGAAGCCCTCGTGTTCACACTGTGTAGAGCTGGCATTGTAGAATCCCATGTTTACCACTGGTGGCTGACAATGTTTCTTATAATAACTCTTTCTGTAGTGAAGCTGTAAATGTATCAACATGGATACACCTGCTTTGCGTTTCTGTGAACATGTCAATGGGCACATTGCTTAAGGCGTTATTATAAAGAGCTGTTTGGAGAATGTTTCGTGGTGGAGGTTTGACGATGCAAAGAGGAGACACAGTGACCACTGCGCTGTTGATGATGAATAAAAACGGGAGATTACACATGATTAAAATGGGTGAGCTAAATAATCCCAAGGTCTTTTCACTGATGGGGTTGTCCTGTTCCCTCTCTGATCCATTGCCGTCACTCCCCGGTCAAATGCACTCCTCGTGGCTGTCATGACTGTGCCTTACTACTACTACTAGAAACACGCTGATGATGTAATAGATAGCTGGATCTCAGGCTGAGGCAACACTCCCACTGCAAATGCAACAGGGCGAGCTACGCGCTGCGCACAGCATGTGGACCCACCGCAAAGTTAAAATGAAAGCGTGATAAAGAGAGAGATTTTTTACAAAGAGGGAAAGGCAGTGTGTCTGACACAATAACTGCTTTCAATGACAAAGCAACGCTGGCAGGCCTCCAGCACTGCACCAGACACACGCGTGTCTCTATGTATGTGTATGCCTGTGCATCTTTGAGTGTATAAGCTGACGCTGAATTATGATACACTCAGGCTTGTGATAATAGAAAAGCCTGATGCAGGATGAAAACACAAGGTCATGTGCTCTCATTAAGTCACTGTGTCTCTGGGGAATGCTGATCTGTGATCTGGCTGTGTCTTTGTGATGTGTTGCTGTGTCTGCCTCAGGCTTTCTGAAGTCAGTCACACTGTAGTGTGTTGGTTTAAATGCAAACAGAGTCTTCTTTTATTTTATTTTAGACAAATACATTTGCAACCGCTGCGCTTGTCAGTGCACTCAAAATCAACAAAACACATGCTGAGGTAGTAGCTAAGGGAGAGTGCGTTACACAAACACACGCTCAGAGATCTTCGCTTAGCAACACAAGTGTGACTGCTGGCACCACATGAATCCTAACAGCCCCCCCCCCCCCTCGCTCTCTAATGGGTCTCCAAGGAAAATCAAAGAGGTGCACACCTACTGTAATTATAAACCAACAACATAAAATAAGAACAAGACATAAAAACATGTTAACATGCGCACACACCTGAAATCCAAGTGCTACAACAGAGGAGAGTGTGAATGAGTGTTTCATTTTGTGGCTGTGCAGAGATCAGGCGCCATTAGGATCTCAATTTGAACTTCACAGCAAAAACACAACCAAACTCTGAAAGAGCGTGCTTCCTTCCTGGCTGAGAGTGAGATGAGGTTTCATTCTCTCTCAACACGTGAGAATTTCCTTCATTCATTAAGTAAGCACTTCCTGTCTGCGCTGAGCTCAATATCACAAAGTCAAAACACGAAACACGTGATTAAAGACAAATTAAGACAAAAAAGGCTTAATGGTGGCAATGAATCCAAAATACTACAGAACAACAGCAGAAAGCAGAGCTTTATTTACCATCAAATTGTACGCATTAAGACCTTTCCTACAAACCACACAATAACAACACCATTACTACCGCAGCCAAACAAGTAGCGCCTGCCAAATTACAAGTTACGACACAAAGCTTACAAGCGCTCCACTCCTCTGCAAAGCTTTCAGAAAACAGCAGGTGCAGAAATATGGCTGCAAGAGCGAAAAGGGGAAATAAAGGGACTCCTCATACAGCACAAAACAGAGATGTCAGGGGGGGAACAGATACCGTGGAAACTGACCTTTTTGTTGCTGACTTTGTTGTCAAATCCTTTAAACCTCACCTGGGAAAGACAAGCCAAACACTCACAAACAGAAGCTCCAAGAATAGCACTCCAATCAGACAAATTCAGGATGGCAGCGACCGATACAACAGAGGATAACCTCTTGATGAGCTATAATGTAGCCGCCCCCATTTGCAGAGAGACAATGGACCCTAGGGTGAACACTCTTTACCTTGTCTGTCCTCAGGAGAAGCCCCTCCAGTTCAGGCAGCATATCCTCTAAAAGGTATTGGTGGCCATCTTGCTTCGCCTTCCCTCAGCCTCAAAAGAAAACGCTGGCTACAGTATCCGTGCACAGGGCAAAGCTCCTGCGTGTCATGACTAGGGCGACTGTGAGCCGCTGTAGCAAAGTGCTGCTACAGCAGACACACAATCCCTGCACGCACACACAGACATATAGACACACACACGTAAGGGATGCCTTTCGCAGACGCAGACAGAGACTCATCAGCCAATGGCGTGAGGACCTTAGCGGCTTGTAAATTATCTTCCATGCCTAGACTCTCCTAAACAAAGGATCCCCTATGTGGGCTCTTTACTCCAGCCCTACACACATGGACTGGAGGAAAGCTGTGGAACGGATACTGCACACATGCTGGATCGGGATGAGAGAAAAACAGCTCCAACAGCCTGGAGATATTAACCCCTTAAGCTGCTCACCAACACTGCCTTTGAGCTCCTGCTCATTTTCACATATGGTTGATCAAGTCGCTAATAACCTTTAGAAATAGATTATTTCATTTTAGAGTACACCAATACACTGAGGATGAATTGATAAAAGTCCTACATCAAGAACAAATTCAAAAAATACCTTTTTGCAGACTAGATTGTGTTTAAAATGTTAGTGTAAGTCCTGACAGCTGCTATTTGCATTTTCTGACAACAAGTCTCCATAAAGAAAAAAAATTTCAAGTTAATTCTGCTTAGCAATAATCAATTCAAATGTCAAATGCATTAAAGTGAAACCCTCCTTCTCTTAGGCAGAAGCAAATGTCATGAAATCATGAAACCACAACACATGCTTGTGTGCACGTCTCTCTCCTGCTTTCACTACCTCCACAGTTTTTAGGCATGAGATCTATTTTATAAGAAATGAGGGATTTTTTTTAAAGAAGAGTCACATAACTTGCCCTCCATTTTAAGTCATTATAAACAGGGGCAGCTTTGTGGCTGCATATTTTCCTCTAATTCTCATGTGATTTAGATACATTGTGAAATTATCTGGTGGGAGCAGAACGGAAGGACGTTCACAGCCTTCATAGTGTTCTTCTTCAATCCGTCTTGTTCCACCCCCAGACATTTTTTTCAATGATTCCCTGAGGAAAACCTGTGGTTAGAGAGAACCCATGGGTATAAAAAGGACAAAAAAAAAGTTTTAAAATATATTCTGAGCGAGTGAAGCACCCCCCCCCCCCTTTCTAAAAGTGACCATGTGGCCAAGATACTGAGGTCACATGAGGACAAGGAAGCATGAAGGCAGCCAGAGCCAGTGCCTGTCGGTAACACTCTAGTAACCAACAGTGTGTTTGATTGTGAAAGCAGAGAGCGTGCAGCTTAATCCACACATAACAATGAAAACCACATCAGCAGAGTGTCAAGCAAGCAATAAACATGCAAAGGTATTCATTTACCTAAAAGAACTAAATTACAGCCAATAAGTCCGATGGAATAATATGAATCATCAGTTCTGTGAAACAGTACTCCATGTATCAACATGTTTGTGCAAAATATCCACAAGTATCCATCAAATATCTTTTTAAACACCATATTTGCTGCAAGGCTGTTTTTTATCACACGTTAGGGTTCAACAGTTGGCGTTTCAGTTAGTCAGTTAGATGCTTGTAACTTATCACAATCCTGCATGCTGTGGCTTTATGCATGTACTCCTCAAGCAAACGCTGTCTCAAAACAATGCCAGACAGTTAAAAGTTAGGAAAAGTTTGTTTTTTTTACTACGCAAGTGGAAATGTTCTCTCTTTCTTTTTTTTCTGGCTGTATAGCGGTAAACAGGCTGTTCAGACGTCCCTGTACTGAAGCAGATGGCTGGTCATCACGTGAACATCTATGAAAACACCATCCGCATAGAAACAAAGACAAATCAACATCATTCCTTTCCCCTAACAGTAATTGTCACACATTTCCCAACAGTGTAAAACAAACGCAGATGTAGACTAAACACATGTTACACACACAAAGAAATATTTTACCAGCACCAACTGTAAAACCTCAGTCCTCATTTACAACTTTAGTTAATAGTAGTTTTTTTTTTTTTTAATAATGTGGAATAGTGCCGGCATATTGACACTTTTTTTATTATTATTGTAACGAGTGTTTGTTCCCCAAGGCCGGTAGTAACACCGTTCCAATAATGCTGGGCAATTAATCGAGTTTCAATTTTGCTTACGATTTTGGTCTTCCTCGACCGCTAAAACAGGTTGATAGAGATGAAGCTATTTCTGTGGCGCGTGCAGCGTTTCATTTGTCTATTCGTTTTGTCACGTGTGGTCACATGTTGCTCCTGCAGCAACATGTCCAATGTGTCCTTGGGCAAGACACTTAACCCCAAACTGCTCCCGCTGCTTTGGTGAATGTGTATGAATGTATTAGTAACTTCTAATGGTCACTGTACACAGCAACCTCGGCCATCAGCTATTTGTGAGAAACCTTTGTCCATGCAGTACTGACGAAACAAACCATTATTTATCAAATTGTTGTCACATGAGCTGTGAGACAAACATTTCCTCGATAGTAAAACTAATTTTTCAATTACAATGTGTAGGAGTAAAAGCACTTTGAGTAGTCAGACGACTAAAAAGTTCTATACAAGCTGAAGTCCATTGAACTTTTAATGGATAGGGGCGTTTAAATTCCATAAAGTCATGTGGCGCAGATGTTTGATCCTAATTTTTGCAATAATCAAGCAGCCCTACTTCCTCTGTTGACAAGCTTTAACCATGACATGGCTCATGTTACCTTGCATGGATACCTGCCAGACTAATGCTTGTGCACAAAAAGCTTCATTTCCATGCCATGTTACCTTGTCTGCATTTCATTCATTTAACTAATCAGCTGCATGCCTCAGACGGATGTGCTACAATGCTAACAGAATCGGGGTCATCCTTACCGGGGTTTTTATAAATACATTAGTGTATGATTCATAGTGGCAGTTGTGGCGGATCCCTTCTCTGAATAGCAACATAAATGTCATAGGTCGCCTGACAGGTTTGACAGGAAACGAAAAGTCAACAAACAAGACTTTAAAACAGGTTACACCAACCTAAACAGAAAAGCACACCTACTAACTGCTATCAGTTCACTTTAAACTGCCATGTGCTGCTGACGCTGACACGCATTTACGCTGTTACATGCCTATGAAAGTATTCACCTTCACTTAGATTTTAAACTGTATTATTGAACAGCTAGATGGAATTAAATGACAGCTATAGAAACTGTGACTTCCCTCGCAGGTAACATACGATATTTAAAGAGGAGAACTTTTTCAGTTTCTCCTCTGGCTGTCACATTAGTTTAAGCAAACAGCCCAACTCATGCTATCTCATGTAACGTTCAGTTCTCTCGTAAGAAGACAGATGTTCAATTTGTGTGCAAAGTGTGCAAGCATTGTTGAACACTTTAGAACCAGTGTGAAAGTAAATATATATCCAGTGTTTTTTGTTCTTCAGGTTTTAAACCCTCCTCCAGCAGCTGCTCCATTCCTTCATAATACTCCACAACTACTACCAATAATACACCACACCCTTTATTTTCAGCTCTTTAAGTGTCTCATATGTTTTTTTCCAGTTTTAACAAGCGACCCTGCGCTCATTAGGAACAAGTAGCCCAGTCATTAATCAACCTAAGCTAAAGTACATGAACACACGAGTTAGGTAAAGAAAGCTGTTCTGAACCACACTCTCATAAACTGTCTCTGACACATCTGGATGCTGACCCACTGGAGACCGGCCCGGTGATGGAGCTGTGCCCAATATGATCGTTGCCAATAGTTGTCATTACAGCCATTACTGCTGACGCTAATGTAAACTTGTCTCATCCTTAGCATGGGAAAGCTGCAGATCTATGACGTGTCAGCATTCGTGGGAGTTTCAGTGCTTCTTCCTTTTACATGAGGAGCAGGATTTTCTCCACATCACGTTCAGGGAAGTTTAGCATGGAAAGGAATACATGAAGAAAAGGTGGGACCTTATAGTCTGTGGAATCTGCCTGCTGTTAAATACTCTCTAAAGTTGAATAAAAATACACCCTGCCCACAAGTATTATGTGCCAACATTACCGTGCAACAGGGTGAATATTTTTAGAACACGTCTCTTTTTTTGGTATTAAGGCCAAAATTTAATCGATAAAATAAAAGCCGATGAGGAGGTACAAACGACGGCAATTCCTTGATTGTCCACTTGAGAGTGGCAGTCAAAACACTGGAAGTCACATACCCACCCAGCAGAACGAACCATGTTTACAGCCTGCTCAAATAGATTATTTTGGTGTAAATAGTTCATGTCACACACATTATATGAAGGATAAGAGTTATGAATAACAAGTGGTGTGACCGTTATGACTGCAAGCACACCTTTTAGCTGATTCTGGGAGGCGGGCTACACCTGTTTAAAGGTTGACCAAAACAGGTAGCATTTTCAAATGGCCTAGCGGTTATAGGTCATGTTATGGGCACAGTGGCTGTAATCTTTCAAGCGGGTGGCCGGGTTCAAGTCCAACCTGTGGCCCCTTTCTCGCACATCATTCCACTCAGTCTCTCCCCAAATTCAAACTACATCCACTGTCCTGTCCAGATGAAGGCATAAAAGCTTTAAAATATATCTTGAAAAAAAAAGAAAGCATTTTTAAATATGGCCACCATGTGTTTCAAAACTCCCTTTGTGTGACCAATGTCTATTCTAATCCTATACATCCTTTCACACAACCAGCAGTCATCCACCTCTTTGCACAGGTCAAAGCTAAAAAGACACACCAACTTTAATAGACTAACAAAAAACATGTGCAAGAAAACCCATATTAGCACTTGGATCATGTGTATTGAGGCAGTATAAAAGCTGGCTATATTGAAGAAAACCATGAAACTATAAAGTGTGTTACCTGAGAGGAAACAGCAGTGTGGCTCATATTCAGCAGACCCGAGAGGCTTGCTCACATAAAACACTACTTTGGCTACTTTTCCAGAAGAACATCTGTGGAGTCAAAGCTTTCACTCCATGTCGACACAAAAGCTTTCGGCTCTCTTCTGCATGCTCTGTCTCCTCAGCAAATACACAGTCATACACACTTACTGTATGCATATCTGTAGCTTCTTGACTTCCTGTAAGGTCTGTAACCCATAGGTGAAGTTTTTTTATGGTCACTTTGGATTCACTTTTGAAATTACACACAAATTGAGGCCCTAGTGGCCAAGTGGCTATTTGTGTGCCCCTTGTACAGAAGCTATAGCCCTCGAAGCAAGATGCCTGGGTTCGAATCCAACATGTGGCACAACTGACGTGTATTATTCCCCTCTTTCTCTCCCAGATCTCCGACTGTATCTACTTTTCTGTCTCTCCAATGAAGCCCAAACATTCATCTTTAAAAACACACACACACACACACACACACACACACACACAAAAACGAGTATTGCATAACAAACTAAAGTCAAACTCTTAGAAGGATATGTGCACCATTCAACACCACACCCTAAACCCACATGGATTCAATTTAAGGGCTGACAGTAGTTTATCAGTTTAAAGGCAAAGTGGGTCACTTAAAGCCTCGCCAGGAGAACAGAGATGGACTCCCAGGCCAGGCCATGGATTGACAAAATATCTTCCTGAATCTTTTAGTGTTTTCCCCCCATGTAAGACGAACATACTGTGTTGGAGTTGCTTGATGTAAGTGTTTCACCTTGGAGTGGAGAGAGGACAAAGGTGAGTGAGTCTATCAGTTAATGTAAACACACACACACATGCTCACACACACAAACACTGTGCAGGCAGAGGGAGAGCAGAGCTCCCAGATGAGAGCAAGAGGCAAACTTAAATGTGTCCTGTTAAAACATGCTGAGTTGGCAGGTTGGTAATATGACTGCACGTGTGTTTGCATGCATTGCAGTGACTACAAAAAGTGAACTCTGAAATGCAAAAGTACACAAGTGAGGGACTGAATTAAAAAGGTTCAAGGTTGGTGCAGCATCAGTAGTAATGCAGGTATTGGAGCTCGATGTCTGGAGAGGTACAGGACTATGAGAAGTTTTGGCCAACAGTCGGAGCTGAGAGGATGCTCAATGATGAAGACAAAGAAATCAAAAGCACATAACACCTATATTCTAAAGGAGGCAGGCCAGGTTGATGCATGACTAAACTCTGGTTCCTCCAAAAGGAGGCCATTGTGAGCCCTTGATTGGATTTGAGTGGCATTTCTTTTGGGGGGCAAAGTCAGGATTTCTATTCACCCAGAGAAACCAAGTGGCACGACTTCAAAGCTTATCCCGGGTGCTTAGAGCCTTACAACAGTCAGGACATGGCACAGACTCGCAGATGCAAAGAACTAAAAGAGCTCAGGAGAGCAGAATTAGTGGCATGAAAGTTTAACTGTGTAAATACATTGCATTATTAATGCTAAATCACATAGAAAATGCCAAACATGAAAATAAATCATGAACTACTGTTAATTAGAAAAGAGAATTGAAAACTGAAAGGTAAACATAGAGCATCTAAACTAATCTGCCAACATTACCTCCCATTTCTGGTTAGATTGTGGGTCTTAGATCTGGCACATCCTAAGCCTTACATCTGTTCTGATGTATGGTGGGCTCTGCCCAAATAACAGAGCCTCAAATCAAATAAAATAGACATTTCCCCTTGTCCACAGAGCATTTTAATCTGGGCCACTGGCCAAGTCTTTCAGCCATTACAGATAACTGCTTCATAGGGTTGTTGAAATTGAAGTGGTTTGGACCAGGTTGACAGAAAGCACAAACCAACACCATTCAGAGGCAAGCTCTTGTAATGAAATGTGAAGCTGTGCTGAAGAAAAAGGAAAGGCTGGACGGTGACAGCTCGCTTAAGCACAGCATACTCTGCTTGGTCATTATGAGTTGGCTCTGGTTAACTGTTGGCATTAATTCTGACATTTCACGAACCTTCCTCGCCACCTTGCCTCCCCACGGTCCCACTCATTGACGTAATAAAGCAGAAACAAAGTGTGGATATGTCTGTCCTTCAGCTCACTGCTAGAGTGGTCACATGCTTGTGTGGGGGGAACCTGTGCTTGTTTTCTATTAAAGGGAGAGGATTTATTTTTCAATGAAAAGCACACCAAATTCTATAAGGCATATACATCACAGATAACATTACGTCAACATGTTGTAATAGATGTTGCTGTGTACAATTACTGAGTGGTAGAGTCCAATTCTTGTGTGTTGTACCTTTAAAAATCCTTAAGTGCATGTGAATATGTAACAGATACTGAACAGGGCAGACATATCTTGGAACATTTAATTTCTGTCCCAATGATAAAGTATAGCATGCTTTGTAGAGAGTACTACCACAAAAAAAACATGTGCAATGACCTGACAGGAAAGGCTGATTAGCAAAGATAATGCAGATAAATGTGCCATGCTTAAGGTCTCCAGCCCTTGCAGGCAGCCCTAGCTTGCTTCTGACCCGCTATGAGCAGGACAATCTGGCTAGTAACCCAATTATCTGGATGTAGGTTACGAAGTTCAAAACCTTAAACCAATAATAGTGGGTGTCTGCTGGTTATCTTCACTAAGCTTCATTTTGACCCTGAGAGTACGCTAACAGACAACAGTGGCAGGTCAAAGGCCAACACCAGACAAAGAGATCGTCATGGCAACCATCAGTGCTGAAGACCGACACTGCTGCGTGTGCGTGAAAAGGAGGGAAAAGAGGAGGCCAGACCTGACAGGAGCGTCTGCCGGGACAAATCACTCTCCCTTTACTGATTCCATTTGAGAACAATGAGGGTGTTTTGCTGCAAGATGGCCTGAAACCCCCATACATCTATGATCATTTAACATCCCCATTTCCAACTGAAAAGTATGTATGTAAAGAGTATGAGTATTGTACATGCACACTGTCAAAACACAGCTTTGAATATCTGTTAAAAAGCAAACAGTGACTGATGGGTGCTGCAGGCTGCCTGTCCTCCCCAGCAGAGAGCTATTTGAAGGATCAGCAAGTGTTTTCCTGATACACGTGTTATCTCAGCTAGGCAACTCCTCCAGCACATTGCACTTAAAAAAAGGGCAATGGAAGAAGTGCAGGAGATAAATTAGATAGCAGGAGGAGCTAGGCTGAGCTCGCAGGCTGACAGGCATGTGGCCAACTATTTGGAAAAAGTATAGGATTGACTTGAAGTTGTACTGTGCAAAACTGAATGCTTATTTTGCTATGTTATTATGGTGCACCTTAAGCCTGCAGTGAATCTTACCAGGTGCATGGATAAATGCAGTGACAGAAGCAGACTCTAGCATCACCATAAAGAGATCCTCCAATAGCATATTTCCTTCCAAATGCTGATATTGATACAAGGACATACAGCTATTATCTGATACCAGGAACCCCTCTGACCATGGGTAAAGAATATACTGTACATATTATTGCACACAATTGTTGCTATTTTCCTGTTGTCTGTTTAAAATTGACCTGGAATCAGTTCTTCTGTGCTGATCTAAGGAGTATTTGCTGGGTAAGCTATTGTTACGAGCATGAACAAACAAGTTAATTTATAGTCAGGGCCAGTAAATGATTGCATTAGATCTGGACAATGAAGGGTAATCTGTAGGTATTTAACACCACATGGCAGTCTCGTGGGATTTCTATAGTGGTTTCAGTAATGAAAACGATTCTAGTATTATAGTTATGCCGAAAAATGATCCAGTAGAAACATGGTGAATACACAAACTGAAATGTAATGTACAGTACTTTCAGCTGATGACAATGGAAATCATCTGTCCTGCAAAAAAACAACACTGTGCATCTTTTTTTATGTGTTTCATGGCTATTTAAGAGCTAGTGTAAGTCAAATAAAATGCCAGCACTGACTGAGTGAGGGGCAACTGTTTACATCACAGTTTACTTCCTTTTCGTTGAAATGCAGATGATGGATATATTGAAATGTTGATTTTACTTTTTTTTGTTGAGATGTGAATTCAAAACATTAACTGGCTGCTGACAGGTCCATTGTTTATCCATAAAAAGTGAGTCAGTCATGCAGCCTACAGCTTTAAACATGTCAGGGCCGTTTCAGTCAAATTCATTTATTTGCACTCAATGAACTTAGCTGTTTAGGTTCTGGTGTGTTTGTGATTACATGTTTGTGCTTGTATCCGTGTGAGTGCTAAGGGCCAGTTCCCAGGTCTTATCCTCACTGCCCACTGCAAGGCGAGGCCATGAGGGGGCCATCAAGGCTGATTGAAACCAGATAATTTTTAAAAGGCAAGCTTAATGCTAAGAATGCACAGTGCTCACTCACAAAACATTGGGGCTCTCAGGTTTTCTCATTAAAACAGCTCTATAATGTATATAGATCACCTTTACACTGCTCTATCGGTGCTTTGTGTATTTTCTGGTATGTTTTGGTATGTTTTGCCACAGTATGTTTTGCCACAGTATGTTTTGCCACAGCTACGCCAGCATTAGAAGCTCACTGTGGCAAAACCAGCAACACAATCCACATGCCACTACATGAGCTTCTCTGTGGCCTCTGCCCCTTTTTCTCCACTGTCTTGTGAGCTTAGAAGTACTGTATTAGTTGAGAGGGTGTGTGTGCTTCATTAGCAACATGGGCAAGCCAGTTATTCAAAGTATTACACATAATACAAACCCATATGCCCTCGCAGTGGGGTTTCTTGAGTTTGACATTTAAATACAAGCCAAGAGGAAAGCTTGATCCACCATACTGCAATGATAATTAAGTTAAGGAGTTGGAGATGTCACCTACACCTCAACATGATGATAGCTGTCCTGATAGTGCAACCTTGCAGCACCAGGTGTAGGCTCCACCCTTGCGGTTGCACAGAATCAAACACAACCTGTTTTCAAACTGCAAACAAACGCAAAGCTATATTTGCACAGGATGTTGGACAATGTGATGTCAGACAGGATTAATGTGGAAACAACTGGCTCCTTAGTTTGAATGAGAGTGAGTAGACGTCTGTCACAACCACATATACAACAATCTGCTCATGAGTCTGCATCACACACAAGCACACGCATATACACACATGCACACATGTACATACACACGCACACACACACACACACACACACACACACACAAATTCACAATGACCTACTTTGCAAGGCATTCCTAATAATATGTATGTAAATCTTTTCCTGGCCTGATCTTTTCTCCCTCTCCTCTGCTTATACGCAGAAACAGTGCTCAAAGGTCGTCAATACTATTACTGCAGGTGTTATATAATCAGCCTTAATCTGCTCCTGCCACTGCTGCTGCTCGAAGAGGGCTCCTCTGCCGGCACATGCAAGCACGCTTGCACTCACTCGACCATACAGCCACATGGACCCTCACTCAGTGGTTCACACAGAGCCCTCCCCCAGCCACATGGACAACACTGAACTATATTCATGCTTATGTAGCTCCAGCTGCTGCCATGATCTCCTGTTCCTCTCTCCCAAAATGATCAATGATTGATCGATTAGCCTTCTGTCCTTCCATTTTATAGATAAACCACTTTAATCAACGAAGCGTTTCGCAATTTAGCCTGACACCATTTCTGAAAAACAGTAATTCTCATAACAATTTATAACTCCTTTAATCAGATTTGGACACAAGGTCTTGGAATTACTCCAATACAAGATGAAAAGCATTAAGCACAAATGTTGACTTCTCAGCTCAAAACTGAACGAAGTAAGAAGTTATAAAAACAGACACAAGGTCCGACCATGTGCTGCTGCTGGTCATGGGAGAGGTTCCTCCACTCTGACATGGGACATGATCAACATTTCAGTCACTCTTGTAATCACACCTAGATTCTTTTCCCTACACTTGTACACATATACCGTACATACACACAGTACAAACACAGGTAGTTCCCCCTTTTTTGACTTGATGTGTTCACTTTCATTTAACAAAGAGAACACTGCTGAGTTGAGCTTGCAACATCTGTCGAACCAACTGAAAAACAAAAGAATCCTAATGTGGAAGAAGGCTTCTCTACAAGTGTTTGGCTCACGCAACTCTCAGTCATCACTGCTAACAGAGGTCGTCTCTGAAATCAAAAGCAATATGCTGCCATATAGTAGAGAACAATCTTTTTTCAGCTGCTTCTGATCAGCTGTTTAAACTGTGCATCGGCACATCAGCGCAGTCCCACTCAAGTCATTATCTAACCACCTTCCATTCGGTGTAATTAAAGCCTCACCTGAGCAGCAGAGAATGTCAGCGAGGATGAAGGTCTTCTCTTCCTCAGTTCCACACACTTCCTCAGCTTACAGATCTGGTGCCCTGTCCTGCGGTTCAGACAGCAGCTGCATTGGCCACAGCTGATCTTCCTCAGACACGGCTCGCACGTCCCACACCTACTCCGCTTTCTCCTATCCTTCCTCTGTGTTTTCCGGGCGGCCCAGGAGGGTATTTGGTTCCCCTCAGGTCCCCAGGATCCAGGTAGGAGAGAGGGTATTGTCTCCCCGTACCCTGCCTCTGATTCAGTGTCAAAAGAAAAAGAGGAACGAGTGCTTTCCGAGCTAAAAGAGAAAGTGGAGCTACTGTCCAGTGAGGGCGTTGAGATCTTTGGCACTGAGACAACACTTTCCTCACTGTTGTTTGGCTCACAAGCAGCTGTTAGAACATCTGAGTTCAACTGAGGAACAACCAACAGGCTCTGACACTCCCGTTGCTCTGGATAAGATTCCCCATCTTTGGTTTGTATCTCTGCTGGTGTACAAGCTTGTCTTCCTTCCTGTGAAGATGGGATGTCTAGACTTAGTTGTTGGTGGGAATCCCTAACGCTCATAGGTTTAAGGGAGTCATTACGGATAATAACTGGCGTTTTTCGTTGCACGAGAACAGTCTGAAACTTCGGGGCAGTTTCGGACCAAGTTGAGCACCCTGGCAATTGAGATTTAGCACCATGAAATGAAGGTTGCATGTCCGTCTTACCCTGACTCAGCACCTCGACATCAATCGACTCTGAGGTGGTGGCAGCTTTGGTGGAAATTGAGGTAGCTATGTTGGAGACCTGCAGGATTCTTACAGGTGATTCCGACTGTGCTGTCAGGCCATTGTTAGGGCCGGTTGAAGGTTGAGGGGCTGAAGTGCTGGGGTCGGAGTCAGTAGGAATGATGGAGACATCATTCTCCTTATCATCATCTTCTTTCTCACGATCACGCAGACCCTCAACTATCTCCTCCATCTCTTCAACGGTCTCATTGTGTCTCTCTTCTTTGAAACTCTCTCCTCTCTCATGATTTATCTCCTCAGATTCATCAGTGACAGCTGTTGTTTTTTTATTGCTACTTTTCTCTTCCAAGTCCAAAACGTTAGCTTCCTCTTGTTGGACAGTACACACATCCACTCCACGATAACCTTGATCATCACTGGCAAGAGGAGCAAGCTTATTTCCAAGGATAGATGAACTGTCATTTCCCTTGCTGCTGCCCTGCAACACTGTTGAGCTGATACTCGTTTGCAAAGGGCTATCTTTCCACGTCACACTGCAGAGTCCATCAACATCATCAAACACAGGTTTGACACACCCTGTCACACACCTCAGATCACTTTTACTGTTATGAAGGACAATCAGTTGGTCTTGTTTGCTTGTCATGCTGTCACAGCTGCCCTGCACACAGTCTTCCAGTGTGACTTCACATGGTGGGGAATCTGCTTTAAGAGGGCTGCACTCGTTAGCATTGCTAATACTAAGACCTATATCTCTGACACCAGCAGGAACATCAAAATCAGTTTTTAGAGCAACTGGAACCATTTCCTCTGCATCACAGATGTCCAATTTCTCATGTTCCCCATCAGATGTTGAATCATTGATGCTGATGCTTGATGATTGGTTTCTTGTTTTTCCATGCTGTGATGCTGCTCCTCTCCTTGAGCCCACTCTCCTGTTTCTGCCTCTGCATGGTTTAGAAGGCTGGCAAGGAGGAACAGACACCTGTGCGCCCCGCAGAGACTTCCTTCGCTCTATGTCTTGTAACTGGCCAGTGGGTTCAGGCAGATTGCTCAGCCGTCTAAGCCTTGCAGATCCTGTTACACTTAAGGCATGGTTAACTCTGCCAGGTGACCTCCCAGGGCTCTGACCAGCAGGCCCACTAACCCGTCTTCCACGGGGGCTACGGCTTGACTGTGTCTGGGCCCTCACTGGCAACCTTTTGGGTTCTGCAGGTGTTTTATGCTGCTTCTCTGTTGCTCTTCCTCTTGGTTTGTTTGAGTTACAGGTTTGCCTCTTGGTACTGACCACTTTCTGGACCTTTTTTCTCTGAGCAGCTGTCTGTCTCCTAGTGGATTTAGTAGAAGTAGGCATAGCTGAGGGTGTGGAGGGGAAGGTTTCTGGGAGCCGGCATGGGCACAAGGAGATTATTTACTTTTTGCTCAGCGTACAACTTTTTCCTCTTAAAAATCTTTCTTCCTTTTTTGGGGGGTGGGGGGAGGGGGTAACTTATGAAGCCATTAATATCCTGCAATTCCAGTGCATGACCTATAAAAACAGAGTAGAGGGTAAAAAATACAAATCATGTCATCACCTTTAAATGTAATTTCAGTGTAATAATGAGCCTAAACATCTATTAGGTAGACTACAGTTAGACAATAATGTTGAAGTGTAACGCTGTTAACCTTAATCTATTTTACAATCTGTTAACTTTGTCTGCTGGAAATCATATTTTGCCCCGCCTGAAACATCCACAAGGACGCGCAAGTGTTTTAAGGTAGGCGTCAAATATAGATCATTTAATAGCCTACAACTGGACAGAACGTGAAACTTTGAAAAATGCATCTAAAGAACTACATACAAACTAAAAAAAACGATAGCTTCCTGTGTGGCTTTAACAGTTTAAAGGGCAGGCAGAAGTGGGCTCGGGCCGGAGGTCGGATCCTGTTTTTGTCTATGCGCCTGGCGGAAGAGGGCTTATTACCGTGTAAAAACGCGTGAACGTCACTGTTTATTATTATTATTGTTGCACTTGACCGCTGTCGTTTCAAGCCTCTTGAAACTAAATGTTGTTTTGTTTTCCGTGAGGTTTTATTTACACGTTATCGGCAGAAATGCTTTACATACCAGAGAGACAGTTGCACTGACTGAACTGCTAATAATACTCCGCTCCAGCAAGACAGCGAGACCTTGTATCGGTTTCCCTCCTCGACAAATATAGACTGCTGGCAAGTTCAATCCTCTCACGACGATGACACATGCACATGATAAAAGCACCAACATGGACAAACGTCAACGCAAAATGGTTGTATTTCCAGCGTGCACCGTGTGTATCTTTACGGAGCACGGCACCGTGAAAATGTAAATCCCTCTAATGTGAATCCATCCAGGGCAGCCCCGCTCTCTCTCTCCCTCCACCAGACGCAGCCTATGGTCTCCGCTGGCTAAAAACTCGTCGTCGGCACTAGAGGGGAAGAGAGCATGAGAAAACCTGGTCTGGACTGTCACAGCTGGTGTTTATTCCATAAGTTCAATAAGATGGCACTGGAGGGCGCTAAATATTATAGAGATATAATAAGTGGCGATTCTAGGGTCTGTTGGGGCCTGCAATTTTTTGCACATTTCATTTCATTATCAGCTATTGGGGGGCCCCTACTGACAGGGGGCCCAAACATAGTTGCCTGCCTTGCCTATTGACAATCAGCGTCTGTGTACGTAGTACTATTACATAATAATGATTACATTTTAATAACAATTCTTACCCAGGTGTTCAACTTATTCTTGTAGATAGAGACATGCTTCTGTTGAATATTTTCACAGCTATATTGCACAGTGTCTGACTAACATGGGACACCTAAATTAGTTGTTTGGTTTGTACCATACTGTAAAAATAAGACAAAATATATATAATGAAATGTAAAAGTTTGTATATAATAATATAATATATAATAATAACAATAAATCCAGGTAAAATGAACAGTGACACAATTAATATAATAACACACAAGAATTCAACATTATGTATTATTATTGAGGAATGTATTTATTTTTATTGCTTATTAGCCCGCCCCCCCCGCCGATTTCATATACTCATTGACGTCATCAACATGCGACTGTTTTCCTCCAGACAGACGAAGGGCACGGATGTAGTTATACAAACCTCCAAAGTGCCTCGGATTTATTCATAATAACGGGATACGTCAAGTTTTCAACTTTAAAAAAAAATAACGACTAATATCTCCTCGCGTCACAACGTGATGTAGGTGGTAAAGTCACGTTTAACAAAACCTGTGACCAGCGGAAGTAAGGTACGACGCAGCAAAGGAGAGACAACTCTGTGGAGCACGCGACCTTTCACTCTACTTCTTGCACTATCTTGTGAGTGACTCATTCTGACAGATAGTAAGGCTTGTCATTGTCTGCCAGCTGTATCTGACTTCTGGAAGTAGCTTCTACCCGTAACAGCTCAGCATTACACAACCTGATGCTTTATAAAATATATTTTATTTTATTTTACAGCCAATCCATGGATGTGTCAGATTCCTGAGCAGGTAAGATGACGTCAGAGGCTGCGGTCTCTGCGGTCAGCAGCACCCATGCCAAAGGGGACTACTACTGGCTTCGCACCATCGCAGCTGGAGGTAGATTCTTTATATTTATAGTCTTTGGTTTTGTCCTTTATATTCACAGTGTTTGGTTCTGACCTGTATATTTACTGTCTTTGGTTCTGACACGTTTAGAACAACATATGATGAATCTGACATTTTAAGATACTGGTGAAGTGATATGTGGTATGGTGTTTTTACCTCCTTAGCTCTACCTGAGCTACATTTTTACCAACACTTTGGTCTTTATTTCACATGAAATTTGACCGTAGCTTTTAGGTTGAAAAAATAAAATGATATTTCTTTATGGATTCTTATCAAAGAAAGAACAGTTTTATCAAGTGTGTGCCTCTGTTTTATTTTGAAACTCACCAGTCATTCAGTGTTGATAGTATAATCCTCTGCTTCTGTTAAAGGTGTAGCAGCATGCTGTGCCAAGACGACCATCGCTCCTCTGGACAGAGTCAAGATTCTTCTTCAAGCCCAGAACCCCCATTACAAACACTTTGGTATACAAACGCTGTAAACAAATCAGAGTTGGTTTTTTTAGATGCGTGTGTCAGATGAGTGAAACTCTTGATTGGTCTTTGCAGGAGTGCTTTCCATTCTCTCAGCAGTCCCAAAAAAAGAAGGCTACCTCGGCTTGTACAAGGGTAACGGGGCTATGATGATCAGGATCTTTCCCTATGGAGCCATCCAGTTCATGGCCTTTGATAATTATAAGAAGGTACACAAGTTCTTAAGATATAAACAGCAGGGCGTTAGTGATGGAACACGTGAGTGGCCTTTCTGTTTTTGTGTTGGTGTTTGAGCCAGCTGTAGCTAACATTTATCTTTACAGCTGCTCAGTACACGAATTGGGATCTCAGGACACATCCACCGCCTCATGGCAGGATCTATGGCCGGTGAGTTCTCAAACTGAGGAGTGACAACCCTGTGTGTTCCTCTTGAACCATCAACTATTTTTTCCATCAGCACTTCAAATACAAAACAGGTATCCAAATATATCAGAGACTTCATCCGCACGTCACACAGTCACAAGAGTGTCTGTGCACTGTTAAATCTGACAGGGTGAAAAGAAAAAGAGAAATGAGTCAAATGAAACACAGTCCACACTGTGTAAACAAAGAGTAAACATAGCATCAGTGTGTTTCTACAGCCTCTGTTCTTCTGTTGTGTGTTTCAGGGATGACTGCGGTGATATGCACCTATCCTCTGGACATGATCCGATCCAGACTGGCCTTCCAGGTGACAGGGTATCACCGCTACACTGGAATCATTAATGCCTTTCACACCATCTACCTTAAGGTAGTTTACTTGTCTTCTAACTTTTCAAAGCACCAAACGCATTCTTTAGAAATGTTTCATCAAAACCGTTTTGTTGTTTTTTTGTATAGGAGGGTGGCATCTTGGGCTTCTATAGGGGACTTACTCCAACTCTTATTGGAATGGCTCCCTATGCAGGTATTTATTAAGATTAGGTTGCATAGTTATATATCAAAGTTTCAGGATCATTGTGAATGTTATGAGGAAAAACCCCGCCCCTTCCCCGTGCTGCCAGTGCTCTTTGTGTTGAGTTAGCTCGACTCCTCTGCCTACAACTCTCTCTTTTTGTTGGTCCCCAAGGTTTCTCCTTCTTCACCTTCGGCACACTGAAGAGCCTCGGCTTGAAACACTTCCCTGATCTCCTGGGACAACCTTCCTCCGACAACCCCGATGTTCTGATACTGAAAACCCATGTTAACCTGCTCTGCGGTGGGATCGCTGGTGCCATCGCTCAGACGATATCGTAAGTGCAGCCAACTCGATTAGAGCTAATGGCTCAAATAATTAATGAGCTGTCGAGTGTGGATGAGTTTGTATTGATTACACTGATCTATGGATTGGTGATGTGACACACTGTGTCTCTTTACTAGGTACCCTTTGGATGTGGCACGGAGAAGAATGCAATTAGGAACCTCGCTCCCAGACTTTGAGAAATGCTCGTAAGTCACACACACAGATTAGACTTATGTTTTGTAAGAAAGCCATCTGGTGTTTCCATGTGAAAGGGTTTGAGGGAGGTTGGGAGTGAAAGGTTTGTCCTATTGATGCTCCTTTAAAAGGTAACATAATTATAAGTGTGCACTGTAATACTGTGGGTAATAACAGAGATGTAAACAGAACACAACACACAGTCCTGATAATCTTTTTGCACATTGTCTTTTATATTTGTGTGTCAGTGTTTGATCTTGCGTGCACAGACTGTCCGCACTGTGGGTTGAAACACCTTCCAACTTGTCTGTGTGTGTCCAGTACACAGTACGGAAATATGGACAATAAAGTTGACTTTGACTTGAAATAGGCTTGCTCTGTGCCTTCCTCTTCAGTAGTCTGTGCATACAGAGTAAGGAGTTTAGTCCTCGGTTGTGATTTTCTAGGTTAATCCATAATTCTGGATTTTCCACCCAGAAAATGTGAATCATGCAAATCCATGAAAAAAGCAAACAGAGAGGAGAGAGGTAATGAGCTGCTTCATTAAAAATGTGAGGATTTGGGGACAGCTTGAATTAATTTCCTCCTTTTAGAATCCATGAGGATTGTTTTTGTGTTCAACCTGCTGAATATAAATCAATCACTTGTGAGCCCTGTTTTTTGGTATTTGCAGTGTATGCCTACTGAAAGGGAAACTTCACTCATTTACACAAAGCTTTGTATCATTAGAAACATGGTAGTAGTGTTGAATGGTCGTGAATTCAACCCTCATTTTGCCCTGAGACGAGAAAAATATGTTTTTCTTTGCCTGGAAGTTTTCTTCATGTGATGCAATATGACGCTTTTTGCATCACATGAAGAAAACTTTCAAACAAAGAAAAACACACTGTGGCCCCACAGTTAGGAACACATGCTGTAAGGTGTAAGGTGAGATAAGTGCAGGGTAAAAAAAGCTAATTTGTTCTGTACATTTATCTTGGAAGTAGATAGTCATGATGTATATGATTGAGGTAGTACTTTATTATTATTCCATCTAAAGACAGTCTGATGTCTTCTTTCAAGACATGTTTTCGGCATGTATTTTATTCAGCTATACACATTTCAAACAGATCAGGACATAACATGTCCACTTTATGCACCAATAATTTCTCTTTTCTTTCACCCAACAGAACAATGAGGAACACCCTCTCATATGTGTATAAGACGTATGGCATCAAGAAGGGGTTGTACCGAGGTCTTTCTCTCAACTACATCCGCTGTGTCCCCTCGCAGGCCATCGCCTTCACCACCTATGAGTTCATGAAGCAGGTCCTCCATCTCAACTAACCGTTGTAAAAAGCTGGGCCTGTGTACGCCCTGAGTCGTGCTCCCTTCATACAGTGAACAAAGACTTGCTCAAATTGTTCTGTATTTTTTTTTTCTTTTCTTTTTTACGTTAAAGTTGCCTTTTCCTTGAGTTCACTGAAAGCCCCAGGGGACTCATCCCAAGCTGAAAAAGGGGAGACGAGGTCTCAGACGGTGAGACACTTTATGTCTGTGCTTTCTCGCTCCTGTTTAATTCTCGCCTCTCTTAACAAAGGATTTACCAGCAACAAGTGGCTTCGATTTGAGCAACTTCGGTCTCCATGGATACAGTGTAGAAGCGACACCGGAGTACCTGCTTGGTTGGTCAGATGGCTTGGGGCTATTATATACACTCGAGAGAAGTTGTTGGCAAAACTACAACAACCCTTTGATTGTATGGAAGCCTCCTGATTCACATCAAATACAGATGTTCTGTTGATTTTCTTGACTGATTTGAAGCTGGACGCTCGCTTGAATACTTCAATCAATAGTTTCTTTCTAATCTTTGTTTTTTTGTTTTTCTTACAAGAAGGGAACTCAGTGAGATGCGTCATCCCTACATGTCTTCTCCTTCTTCCATCGTCGGGGATGAACTACGTGTTAAAATTTGATAATAACCTTATGATTTAAAGTTGTCGTTTATTCAGGACTCTGTGTCTTTACATTTTCAGTGTAGATGTGAGATGAAGTATCTTCAGATGTTTACCTGCTGACAGATGTAGTGACTGAACAAAAGAGCACAGGATTATAGTTAATGGCAAAGTATGATTTGAATTGCCAAACATTGATTGGAGCAGTTACTGAATGTATTTTTAACTGCAGATTTCTATTTTGTTTTGTGTCAGTTAATGTACACTCAGATGTTTAGTTTGTTGCTGTGATGTTATTGAATGATGCCTAGCAGTTATCAAAAAGATACATGTTCAGTGTTTAAGATGAAAGCTTTTTAAATTAATATAGATGGAGGTGGCTCCGAAGCTGCCTGTAGGGACTGAGGAGAAATTTGCACATCATCAATGTAGCTTTTTCTTCTTTTATTTATTGATTTAGCAACCTGTTGCCACTGGGTGGCAGTATTGAATATACATGTCATTGTTTACTATCAGAGCAGGACACAGCATTACATCTAATCTTTCATGAAATATGAGTACATTATCATGTCTTCCATTTGCTGAACTGTAGAAAATTGTCTGCAGTTTGCTTCTTTGTTTTTTTTTTTTCCAGCCTTTTGCGCATCGTCTGAATTCAAAGTCTTACTTTATTAGACATCCATCATTTTATTTGAGTTTTTCTGCGTGCAGAAAGTTCATTCCCGAAAGCCCTGTGATAGGTGGACTGTTAGTTTGTCACGTTTGTTTTGGCTCAAAGTTCTGTCATTTCCACATGTTAAAAACTCAGTATCTTCAGTCAATCATCAAGTGTTTTGTGATCGTTCAGACTTGCCACATGTGAGGGCCTCAGGTTTTAAACTGCTGCTTTATGACAAACTATGTACTGGAAACCTTAAACGCTTTTTTCTTCTAATAGTTTGGAACTGAACAGCTTAAAGCCTTTCCTGAGAAGGTGTTGTTAAAGAAAAGTCTAAACATCAACACAAACAATCCTCCGTATTTTCGTGAATAAGAGCCTATATGAAATACTTTATCGCAGAGTAATTAACATTGAACTAAATGTAGTATCCAGCAGTGCCCACAGCACATGCCTTGGCTTGAGAGTGTATTGTCATACTATCAGCAGTAATGTGTGGCAGCCATCGTGTGAGGACAAGATACCTAGAATTCAGCAGAATTGCAGTTTTTTTGTTGCCTCCAGCATTTCGTGACAGCTGCTCTTTGATTTGTGTTTCATGTGATCGTTCACTGTTTTCATGTTTTTTGTGTCCTATCAATCCAACATCAGCTCCGCTCCTGTTGCTCATTGCAGCAAAGATGATAAAAGATGATGATGATAAGAGATGTATGCACTAATTTATTATCCAACCATGCCACTTGATGTTCGACGTGACTGAAAGCTTCGAGAATGACTGAACATTGACGATGTTTATTGATTTTATTTCATCGCTCTGTACAAGTTGCTTGCCTTGCTTTTTATACGCCCTGTCTGAACTACATTACACATCCGCTGCTTCAAACAGTAACAACCCTTGTGTCTGTGTTCTTTATATTTGAGCCATTTGACCTCCTATTCAGACTGTGACACCCCGTTCTTCATTGAGGAAAAAGGAGGACATGGGTTACTAAAGCAGAAACAGATGAATTCCATCTGTGACTGTTCCCATCATGTGCAGACCCCTGGTTACTGATGATGGCGAAGTTCCTTCTGGAAAACCACAGTTTGATGATATGATGCATTTGCATTATATTTTACTGAACTGCAATACACTAGCAGTTGTTTTCTGATGCCATGCCCTGATTTGACTGTTAAATATCATTTGTAAAGATGAATGTGGTCCTTTGTGTTGTAAGTAAAATACAGTTAGACTGTCCTGTTTACAACTATTTCCATTTGCCATGAAGGAGTTACTTTTTTTCCATTTTTGATTTTAAAGAAAACCTTTAGTTGTTTGCAAACAAAGAGAATGAATTTGATATCGCCCACATAAATGTCTGAACGACAGACGTGTCCCCTGATATCACATCAAGGACAGACAGTCGTATTGTGTTCTGACCTCATTCACAGCACGGGGGAGGAGTTAACTCCAAACCCTAAGAGGTGAGCGCTTCTCATGTTTTTTGCTCTTCCCTCTTCTGCATGTTACACATATTCTTGTTGCTTGTGCAAGAACAATAGATCAGAGGAAGAAATAGTTTTGAGCAAGAAGGCGAGACTACATTTACAAGCATCTTAAGTCAAACCTCTTTGGGGAAAAGAAGAAGCACTTCCCTACAGATTTGATTTTTTGTTTGTTTTTTGCTGATTTTTGGGCACTTTTGGACTCCTCTTTGTCTTGTGTGACCACCATGCCAGCATACATAGTGACTGTGTCTACTGGGAGCCAGTGGTTCGCAGGCACAGACAACTATATCTTCATCACACTGATTGGCACGGAGCGATGCAGTGAGCGGACGCTGCTGGACAAACCTATGTACAATGACTTTGAGAGGGGGGCGGTAAGTTTTACACTGCTGAAGTGAGATGAGTTTAATTTTTTTAAATGAAGGATCAGCATTAAAAACTGCACACCAACTCCAGGTGTATGCAGATTGTTTGCATGTTAACATGAAAGAGGAAGCAGTTATAACTGATTTAACTTGAGCAACCGAATAAGTAACTGTATAATTGAGTTCAAAGAGAACTTGTTCCCTTTTTGACTTCTTCTTTAACTTGCAAGTTATTGACTTCTGTAAACATAAAGAATTGAATTGAATAGAAAAATCATACTTTTTTTTTTTTTTTTTAGGAGAGGGTGTTTTCATTTATGATCTTTCAAGTAAAAGGTTATCACTTTGAAAGTTTGCTTACAGCTGCTGTGAGTTTCTTCTCTAACCACATCTGGCGTTGGGTAGAATGTTGCACTAAAAATCTGTGTCACAAAAACTTACAGGATGAGATATAAGTCCATATCATAATATTAGTGATAATAATGCTTTTTATTTATGGGCACCTTTCACATCAATCAAGGTCAAATGTATCACTTACTTTGAATCTTTGTCAGTTCCTGCAGCAGGCTAACATCACTCTGTCCGACAACTTCCCCCACAGTGCTTTCAGACATGAATAATTATTACATATAGACGCTGAGAATCTTTATGCTCGTGGTCTTGTTTACTTTTGAAGGTAATAAAGAGGCATCAGCGTACATTTAAGTCATTTTCATAACCAGCTAAAACTCCACACATGAGCTAGCATTTGCAACTGCTTTGAAATATGTCCCTTCCTTTTATCCAATAAAAACTTTAAACTTCTGACTGAAAGAAAGTTGTTTTTTAATTGCACAGTTTTATCATAACATGAAGTGACAGTGTTACATCAGATTTGTTGTTCACAGAGTTCCCTTTTATACTTACATACTTACACATACCAATGGATTAAAAGGAAAAAGGTTAGTGCTGCAACATGTTGAGGAATCCAGTGCTCTTGAAGATCTGGGGACAGAAGTCAAGTCAATTCTTGTGAAGAAAGACTTTAAGAACTGAAAATAAAAATCAGGAATGGGTTTACTGTGATTTACATGTTTTGAAATCTACTTGGAAATGGAAGAGATCAAAGTCAAAAATATGAATATTCACATGATCGTTAATAACAGTGTTTGACCTGCACACTGTTAACTTTGCGACTAATTACATGAACAGGTGGACTCTTATGACGTGATGGTCGGTGAAGACCTGGGTGATATTGTGTTGGTGAAGATTGAGAAGAAGAAGTACTGGGTGCATGATGCCTGGTACTGCAGGTACATCACAGTCAAGACCCCGTCTGGAGACTATATCGAGTTCCCATGCTTCCGCTGGCTGGTGGAAGACAATGAGGTGGTGCTGCGTGATGGAAAAGGTAGAAATTATTCGCTCTAAATATCTGTCTGTCTCCTCTTTTTCATCATCACAAGGTTCTCCAGCTCCACTTCATCTCTTTTCTCTCTCTTGTGTCTGTTGTAGCACATCTGCCTCAGGATGATAAGACCAGCTTGGTGAAGCAGCACAGACAAAAAGAGCTGGACATGAGGAGGAAAACCTACAGGTGAGACTATTCTGCATGAGACATTATATTATACTATTATCAGAGGTTGCTCTTTTAAAACTCTGCTCTCCTCCACAGATGGAAGGAGTGGCAGCCAGGCTTTCCAATGAGCATAGATGCAAACAGACACAGCGAGCTGCCCCTGGACATCCAATTTGACAGTGAGAAGGGAGTGGATTTCATTCTGAACTACAGTAAGGCGTAAGTGCTCCCTCCAACAGCAGTTTGACAGGATTGCAGTATAGGGCGTCAGCGAAGTTTATCCAAAGGTGCTTTTCAATGCAAAACTTTCCTGATGCTATGATCTGATGTCGAGCTGCAGTCTGATAACATCAATCTATTTTCCTGCTCTCCGGATTACCTGGAAAAACAAATACTTCATTGTGTGTTCATCACCAGGGAGCATTTGCATGACATGATGTTCTTGCAGAGTTGTGAGGTCGCACATAGAAACAGCCACACAAACAGTTCAAAAGGAAGTTTTTCCTTTTATTGCAATTTCCTCTCTTTTATGCTACAAACATGAAAACACATTTGAAAATGATGTGTGATGATGTCTGAGATTGAAAATGATTTGGATCCTTTTACAGAGTGAGTTTCAAAGCTCGGACAGAGACGTTGCATCTTTGTGCAAGAAATCTTTTCGAAGTACATTTGCTGCAAAAACAACATGACTACATCATCAGGACAATGTTACACAAAGTGAAACCACTATTTTCTTCTTGTGTATTGAAGTGTTTCATGTTCAGAAAAATGCATCAGATTTCAAAAGAAAATGATTTGAATAGTTTGACTAAAATGATTCTGATGATGAGATAGAGAATGATGAGAGCCATGTTGACAACAATGTTTTTGTATGTATTTGCAGAATAGAGAACCTGTGTGTGAACAATTTCATGCACATGTTCCAGTCCTCCTGGAGCAGCATAGCAGACTTTGAGAAAATCTTTGTCAGAATCCAAAACACAATCTCAGGTTTGTTCCCGTTTGAGTGATCAAAGAGAAGATATGTTTCTGTTGTTAAACATGTAAGAATGAAAATATTCATACAGGAATTTAGATTCATTACGCAAAGTGAAACACAATATGTGTTTGCGAGGGTTAACTAAGTGACAGTGAGAAATAGATATGTGTTTAAAAGTAAATTGTGTTACTATATATGAATGAAAATGTGCATTCAATGAGATGAATCTTTAATTTATTTCATATAATTCAGAGTATGTGATGCAACACTGGAAGGAGGACTTCATGTTTGGGTACCAGTTCCTGAATGGTTGCAACCCTGTATTGATCCAAAAGTGCACAAAACTTCCTGACAAGTTTCCTGTTACTCACGAGATGGTTTATGTCAGTCTGGAGAGAGAGATGACTCTGGAGCAGGAAATAGAGGTATACACGTCATTTCCTTTGGATATTTTAAACTATGAGATGCAAACTTTCACAGTCAGCTAAGAAATAATACTTAAAGGACTTTACATTCCACTTTTTTACAGACTTTTTGCTTTAATTCTGTTTAATGTAAAAGAATGTTCTGGCCCCAGGCAGGTAATGTCTACATAGTGGACTATGAGATTTTAGATGGCATCAGTGCGAACACCACAGACCCCTGCACACTGCAGCACCTGGCAGCTCCCATCTGTCTGCTGTACAAGAACGCTAAGAACAAGATCCTGCCCATAGCCATACAGGTGCTATGATATTAAGATATTGTTTTTTAACAATCGTACCTCCTCTTCTTCAGTATGAATCAATTTTTCCTTTTCCTGCTGACTTTTCCAGCTCGGTCAGACTCCAGGTGAGGATACGCCGATCTTCCTGCCCACTGACAGTGAATACGACTGGCTGCTGGCTAAGATCTGGGTCCGTTCAGCGGACTTCCAGTACCACCAGACATTAACACACCTGCTCAGGACTCATCTGATAACTGAGGTGTTCGCTATCGCCATGTACAGACAGCTCCCTGCAGTTCATCCTGTGTATAAGGTAAAACTCTGACATGTAAAATGATTGTTCAATCTATGATTGAAGAGTGCATTGATGGACTTTCTTTCCCTCAGCTACTTATCCCACACGTTAATTTCACCATCGCTATCAACACCAAGGCCAGAGAGCAACTCATCTGTGAGTGCGGCATCTTTGACAAGGTGAGCTTGTGAAATTATTGAAGAGGAGAAGACAAGGGGAGCACGGAAGAAAGGATTCGACAGGGGCGGTTCAACTTTAAAAAGAGAGACATAAGATAGGAACCAGGATTAAAAAACAACGACAAATGAACCATTGACCTGCTATCCTTTATTTGCTCACAAATAAGGGGCACTTAGCCTTAGCAATAAGCCTATAGCCTTTTTTTTCATCAAAAAACAAGTAAATTATCTTACAGCCTACCAAATATTATAATAAGCACAAAATAAAGTCAGCAGCAGCATTTAGACACACATCCTTTGTGAGGAGTCAAGTCATAAAAGAAAACACCTCATCAGTCCATCTTTGTTTGCCTAAGAGCCGTACCCATCATTCTCAAGTCATTGTTATCAATAAGCAGAATTCATACAGTAGAAGTCAATCAAAGAATATTTTTTTGATATGCAGATGATTTCTAACTTCAGTTCATGCCCAAATAGCCTTCCCCTACATATCTGACAGTTATAGCTCGATTAAGCCAAAAATCACTCGCAGATATTAACAAACAACAGGAGTAAATCTGATTATGTTGCATCTCTTCCATCCTCTTTGAGGCAAACGCAACAGGTGGAGGTGGACATGTCCAGCTGATTCAAAAGGCCATGAAGTCTCTGACCTTCAGGTCTCTCTGCTTCCCGGATATGATCAAGTCCCGTGGCGTGGACAATAAGGAAGAGCTGCCGACATATTTCTACAGAGACGACGGCTACAGGGTGTGGGAAGCCATAAAGAAGTGAGGGAAATGTATAAAAAGTTGTTATTTTTGCCAGACAGAAAAACAGTAACTCACAGGATGATAAGGGAGGAAACATTGTTATTGTGGCAGTGACATTTCAAAAAAAGAGAAGTTATAGCCTTTTTTATTATTTCCTCTAAACGTGACAGGCCCTTTATCTTTCTGACAGCTTTGTGTCTGATGTGGTGCACATCTACTACACAAGCGACGAGAAGCTGCAGGAAGATGAAGAAATCCAGGCTTTCATCAAAGACGTGTGCAGCTTCGGTATGCAGGACTTTGACCACTGTGGTGAGTGCATATGACGACATCTGATTTCATGATTCTGCCTGTGCAACAACAAACCAATGTGAGTGTTGATTTTTGAGAAGCCGCTCACTCCTCCTCAGTGCTTCAGAAGGGTAGGACCATCTGAAGGAGACAGGTGTGACAGTGAACAGACAGCATTTCAAATTCATATCAGTTCTGTCATACACGCTTGGTTTGAGGCTGATGCTGGTGACAGGAAGCCACAGGAGTCACAGTGTGGTGTCACTTCCTGAGCTCCTGTGTTGTAATCCCCCTTCCTGCATTTGTCCATTATTTATCGTGGTGCATTGTGCAAGGGAATATTTCACAGCTCGGCTTGAAAAAGATAACATGTGAAACATTAAAGCTCCTTTTCTTTTTTCTGACTGCCTACAACCTGTGCACAGAGTTTCCAAAGTCTCTGAAATCCCGGGAGGAGCTGATAGAGTATCTGACTGTTGTCATGTTCACCTCTTCAGCGCAACATGCAGCTGTCAACTTCGGGCAGGTGAGTTGAAGAACATAAGCAGTCTGGTATTCACAAAAAAACTCCGAGCAAGGAGTCACAGCTTAAGAGTCACTTAGAAACATTCATTGAGCAACTCTGAGCGAGGAAGAGACAGAAGCGTTTATCCTAATGAGGAGATGTGGTTGACACCATTGCTAGATATGACCATTTTTTCAGAAGTAGTGATTGGTTGAATAAAGTGCTCTCTTGGGGATAATGAGTATAGGCAGACAGTGAAATTAATCAGGCCTGGTTATAGAATCTAGTCAGACATTGTGTTATTATGAACACTATGACATCAACATGTCTCTTGAATTAATTGTTAGCTGTACTTTGAATTGATATAACTTACAAAATGTTTGAAAAACAAATGTCCACTTGTGTGCGGCAGCCTCTATACCTGCTGATACTTACATCATCAGTTAAAGAACCTTTGATCACCAATTCGATTCACCTGCTGTGAAAAACACATTTACACTCACTGTGCATGTCTGGATTGAAATGTCTACTTAAGACCAACTATGATTCAGGAAGTTTATGTTTTATTCATTGTGTGGAGAACATTTTCTCCATTTTCTCCTCAGCTTTCTCTTCTGCCTGTTAAAAGTCCTTCTCACAGTTTTACACCTCAGCAGCTCTCTTAAAACTAAGACACTTTGTGAGTAACTTTTATTATTTAAGACCTAGTATTAATTCTAAAGGGACATTCTTAGACAATGTCATGATTTTACAAATGATCTAGAATTTGTCACAAGGAGCACGGCTTAGTACTGAGGAAGCTTTGTGAATATTGCCCCAGGAGTCCATGATGTTGTTTTCTAAATATCGTAACAACTAAATGGTTATTTGATGAATAATATAATAGAAGTCATACAGATTAGATAACATGCATTATGCAACTTTATGTAACATATCACATTTTACATTACTAAATAGTTTTTCCTCTACTTTTCTACTAAATATTGGAGAATGGCACCGTTGTGCATAAGTCATCACAAATATCACCTTCAAGTATCATGTACATGATAATTGGGTACATGTTTGTAAAAATGCAGTGCATGCTGCATGTTTGTGTACATTTTGTAGTATGACTGGTGCTCCTGGATCCCCAACGCGCCATCTACTATGCGAAAACCCCCGCCCAACCAGAAGGGTTTAGCTGATGTGAACTTGATCATTGAGAGCCTCCCTGATCGTGGTCGCTCCAGCTGGCACCTCGGGGCTGTCTGGGCCCTCAGCCAGTTCCAGGAGGGTGAGGTAAGAGAGAAGAATCCCTGTGTCCAAACACTGGCATTCATTTTTGTACACTTACACAGCTCATTGGAGACCAAGTTCTGTACAAACTGCACATTTCTGACTCCCCAAGACGCTTCTCTTCCCTTTGACTTGTGTTTCTCCCTTCTGTGTGCCTCTGGGCTGAATGACCTCCCCCCTCTTCCCTTGCAGCTGTACCTGGGCATGTATCTTGATGAGCACTTTATCGAGAAGCAAGTGAAGGTGGCCATGGAGAAGTTCAAAAAGGAGCTGAAAGACATAACCATCTCCATCAAGAGCAGGAACGAGGGGAAGAAGCTGCCTTACTACAACATGTCACCTGATAAAATCCCAAACAGTGTTGCAGTTTGAGACTTTCTGGGGTGTTGGGGTTGCCGTGTTTCTTCTATATACTTTGTAAGAGTCAGTAGATGTAACTGAGCTGTTCAGATTTGCTTTTAAAATAGAATTGGATACAGCCATATATTTAAATGTTGCTTAATTGCAAACTGTTTTCACCTGTTCCTTTTTAGCTTTTTGATCTTTGGTCAAAATTGGATTCAAATGGATGGGAACATTAAAATGTTTTCATTTGTACTTGCTGTGTGTTATTTTTATTTGTATATAAATATCAGCAACCCCTGATTTAAAATGATGTTGTTGATCTGATAATACTCATGCTCTGTAGCACTTTGAGATTCACGGATGTAAAGTGCTTGACAAATAAAATGTATTATTATTATGCTGCATACTGTACATCTCCATTAATGAAACCTCGTACTCATAAATTCTAATCACGAACACACATCTGAGAGTTCTTTGAATAAAACGACAACGAAGCATTAAAAGTAACTTAATTTTTATTTGGTTGTTCTTTTAATTCTACATACTTTTTTCAAATGGGAAATTAAACTGAAAACACATCAATATTTCTTTTTAAAAACATAAGTACTTTATACCAAATTCTTTACAATTACTATTCCAAAGAAAACTCACAGACAAACTTGTGGAATGATATCATTAGACAGGGAAACAGTCATATATGTTCAAGTCCAGTCAGTAGTAAACAAGTGTAACTTTATGCAAGTTACACTCTTCCCAGACATGACAAGGTAAAGACGGAGAAAAATATAGACAAATCCAAAACCATGAGACAGTCAGGCTGAGAGGGCACACTCCTCGTCTCAGCTGACGTCCTGCTTGAAAGAATTATACAATGGAGAAATCAATCCATGCTGACGGAGACCCTTAGAAACAACAAAGAAAAAGCTGTTCTTAAGAGAGGAACACGCCTGCTGAAATGGTTTCAGTCGTCATCGGGACATCAAAACGTCTTTCTCAGACTTCATGAAAGGAGCCAGCTCCTATGTGAAGAAAATACCAAACAAATCTTCTGTCAAGGACACTAAATGTTCCATGTTGTTGTTGTTGTTGTTGTTGTTGTTGTTGTTGTTGTGTATAAAACAGTATTTGTCAAATTAAATACTAAAGCTTAATGTCTTAAAACTTAACTTAAAAAGCGAAAAAGAGGAGCAGATATTCACACTTAAATGAGAATACGAGCTATTTAATTACTCCAATATCTGAATGATAAAGTGCAGAACAAAAAGTGAAAGTGGTTTCTTGTATTAATGCCTGGGAATAAAATAAAAGTGTAAATTGCATAAAATTACAAATGAACATTTTTCTTTTTTTATGAACAAATTGTACTTTTCTCTTTGAAAAATAAATACAACACAAGAGTAAAGAAATAATCATCATATCCCCAGATGACATCCTGGACATTAAACACCATTACATAACTACAGAATAGAATAACAACAAAAGGGTAATTGCACTTTTTTATCTGTCTAATTGCACTGAGCCTCATGGGTAATGAAGTTTCAGAGAAGTCTCTCTTCACTAGGTCTTAATCCAACTTGACACACAACAATTCCCTTGGCTCAAATTAGGTATTTAAATCATATTAGACTCCAGATCTCATGTCACAAAGGGGCTAATACACAAATACAGTTTGCATTGTCGCAAAAAACCAAAGCGCAGATTTCACTTATTGCTGCTGCAGAGCAGTAATTGTTGGGTACGTTTGTTGGACCTTTGTTGTTGTTCACAGACAGTATACTGGTATCAAAGACAGTTTTTTTTAAAAATGTGTGTGTGCGTTGTGTATGTGTGCTGCTGGAATGGCTGTGAGACTCAACATGAGCCCGGCATTGCTGTGCTCTTACATACACAAAAGCACTTACAATGACTGTAAGCACAAAAAACATTATTGCCCTGAGAAATCCACTGTTGCCTTTATGAAAGTGCACATCCCGCTCCACACCAGCAGGGGTAGCATCAGTCAGCTCACATCTGAGACCTACTGTTTGTCTGTCACAGGTAGCATGTTAAACCTGATTTTTTACAAAGAAAAGCTGTAACAGTTTGGTTTATTTAAACATATGGGTAAATGTGAAAAAAAACAACCCACTCAAAAGGAGAGGAAAAACTGTAAATGAGTGCTATGATAGATGTCCCTAACTTGTGATATTAAAGAAAAACAGAAAGAAGAAGAACAGACATGACAAGGTACAGACGGAGAAAAATATATGTTTGTTTATGCTCCCAAGTTATCTTACTGGAAACAGACCTTCAAAAACACTGTGCTGAAGTGTATTAATTCAGTTGAGGAGACTTATTGTAAATGTGTTTTCTGACCTTCAGAATAAAAGACTTGCCATTAGCGTTCACATTTTAAAATACACAGACTGTAACTATCTGTTTGAGACCGATCAATGCACCGCCTGCATGATGGAAGCAATGGACAGCACACTAAAATAGACAGCTGTGGATTTCTCAAAGCGTATCCTGTGACGAAGCAAACAAATCAGACATATTAAAAAACTGCACAGGGAATATCACTCTGTAAATACTGTGTCATTCACATGATAGAAAAACATGAGCGACGCCGTGTATGCCAAAAGGCTCTTGTTATGATCTCAAGACACGGAAATTATCACGTAATTTCCTGCGACCAGTAAAAAATGTTGTTTGATTATTATTATTTTTCAAGTTTTATTTTATTTTTTTTTAATCATTTTTTAAAAAGTTTACATTCTCAAAGCCTTCAGAAAGTTCATGTTGGGGTAGAGTAGTCATGTGGCTGGATTTTCCTTTTTCTGCATTAGTCAATAGCCTGATGTTGTATTCAAAACCTCTTTTTTTTTCTATTGTGACTGACAACTCACACGTCTTTCTTTCAACATGATTCCTTTTTTAACCCCATTTCCTTTTTTTTCATCCATAGAAGGGATTTAATATGTGCGTACAAGGAAATGCAACGTCAAATAAGCAGGAAACAAACCTTTCCACGTTTTTTGAGTCTGCTTTTCACATTGCACACGTAAGACTTAAATCATATTAAAGAAAAAAAAAAAAAAAAGGAGCAAGAGGAAGGGAGGGGATTTGTTCATGGAACTAAAAAACAAAAGTGCTTCAATGCATGTCCAGATCGAGGCCCGGTCCGATCCAGACCAGCCCAGGGGTCGACACATCGACGCAGAGATGGCAGTAGATGGATTGTTCAGAGATCCGATGCGTGGCGCTACATACTGATCCACGGCAGGTTTGTCCGAGACTCAAAGGAGGTAAAAACGAACAAATCTAACAAAAACCCACAAGTAAACAAACCACACATCAGAGACTTGAAGCCCTCTGGGGCTCATTTTGAGTCTATTTGTCTCAGTCCTGCTCTCCCAGAGGTGAACATTGAAATGTGTGCATTGTATGGTTAAATTTGTGTGAGTGTGTGTGTGTGTGTGTGTGTGTGTGTGTGTGTTTGTGTTTTTTCAGTGGTGTGCACCAGGCCTCTTCAGACATTTACAGAAGTCTGTAAAAACAGTCCAGTTGTGGGAAGAGGAAAGAAGAGGCAGCGTCGAGGGATGGATAAAATCTGGCAAGAAGGATGTTGACTGAAGAACAGAGTCCTGGTCTGGTGGTCTCTGGCAGAGTTGTGGTTTTATAACTTGACCAGGAGCAGATGAGGGGTCACAGGAAGGGGAGTGTCGACTTGTTCCTCAGCTAAAGAATACACTGCTCTTCCCTCTAGGCCTGTTTGTGTGTTCATGAGCATGGACTGCTTGGTCAGACATGGAGCACCTCCATACTGTAGTCCTCTGTCTCTGTGTACTGGGAGGAGTTTGTGTCCGACTGGGCGGGGACCAGCGCTTCCTTGTTCTCAAGACTCGGCTCCAGAAGAGGGGGCTTCTCCAGCGCCAGCTTTTTACATGTGTCAGGCCGGTTCTGGACATATATGACCCGGTTGTAAGCCTTGAGTCTCCTCCATAGATGGATGTAGACTTTGCACTGGACGTACATGAACACCAGTCCACCTGTAAAACCGATCGCCACCACCACCAGTTTGGTCCAGAAAGGCCAGTCCGTGACCCCTGAGGGACAGAAAACACAAACAAGAAAAACGTTCATGAATCAAACGCAGTCAACGAAAATTTACTGAAAAATAAATTCTAATCAGTTTAGAAAATGGTTAGATTTTACTTGATGGTTTCCTGATTTGTCAGATTTTTACATTCATACGTGTGTGATTAAAACAAATCGGAACTTCCCATCTCCTTTCCAACCACACACATTTTTCTATAAAATGCACTAACATGACTATAATTTTATATAATGGGATTATATGCCTTTCTTTCTCATCCTGTATGTACCACTCCCTTTATTAAAAAACATCAATAAAAGGTGTTATCTAAAGCAGGTTTAAAGTTTGCATGTTTCTTTTCATGCTGAAGCAACATAAATAAAAAGAGAGGATGTGCCATGGTGGACTGTTCTAGGAAGGGTAATCGTTTCCAGGGCCGCCCTTCAAAGCTGTCCTATTCAGGTGTAAAATGCCTCAAAAGTAACTACATATTAGAAAAAGACACATAACTGTCCCAGAGTGGTCATAACACCACAGTTTTACTAAATGAGAGCCTTTGAATGTTTGCTTAACACAAATGTAGGAGAAAAGAAAACAATTTGCAAATATTGGTAACAAGCTGCATTACCCAAAACAAAAAACTCATAGGGAGAATTGTGATCTCCAAAAAGAAATAAAAAGAGGTTGTGAGGTTTCTTTAAATCAAATCCCTTAGTCACAAAATGTAACCTTAAAGAAAGATCAAAGCCTGCTCATTCTGTTGTTCTGCATTTATTAGGCCATACTTTTAGTTTTGTGAAGTGAATATAACAGACATATTTGGGGTGATGAATTAATATTTACATCCTGGATCAAGGCACAGGGAAAGGGAAGGAAAAGGGTGTAGAGCGCAGTCAGAAAAGAACTGGATACAGCTGACAGACGACAAAGGCTGACAGGGGGGAAAAAACACCATTTAAAGTCAAAGGTTAAAGTGGAAATGTTTACCTGGGATTCTTCCGTCTGCATGAGTGAAGAAAGTGTAAGTATCATGTATTACCAAAGACACAAAAACAGATTGAAAGAAAAGGCGAAGCCCAGAAATGTTCAATAGATTTTCAAGTGATAATTGCACTCTTTAGGATCATGCAATCAGAAACATTAAATGTGTTTAATAAATTCAGAATAGACATTACATATATGTCCCTTTGCTGTTATCTTGGTGGTCAAATTGAGAGAAAAAAGAAAGCTTGGCAGAAGACAAACAGGCCTGGTAAAGAACTAGTTGGTATCACCATGGTGATCGAACCTGACAGCCCTGTGGGACTCTAACAAGTGTGAATCATCAGGTTGGGCTAAACAGGCACAGCTTGCTCTTCCATCTGTACACCATCTCTAAGGCACGAAACATGCCAAGAAGAAATGAGTGTCCGCACATGAACAGCCAGCCAATGATACATCAGCTCATCATCAAAGCAGCCATCTCCATTTTTAACCCGGACAGTGAGAGCACACGGCGAGAGCGGAGCAATCTGTCTGTAACTCAGAGCTGCTTGGGTTAAGATGGATGTAAAAACCAGCCGTGACACAAAGGGCTGCAAAAAAGGTTTCAAATGTGTCGTCAGAGCTTCTATTATTCAGAATATTAAAGGATTATGTTGCTCTTCTGACCACCAGCTACAATAATGTTGCATTCATAGGTTAAAGTTTAGAAAAAGGCTATAGAACAAATCATGAAAGAGAACAGTAAAGCTGTGGGGTCACCAGTGTCCCATTGTTTATTTTTGTCACTGTATAGTTTGGTATAGAAAACTAAAGATGACGTTACAGCGAGCGGCCTCTTAATTTAGCCTCGCTCAAAGACTGAAAACAGAGAGAGACAGCTCGTGTGATTTTCTCCAAAACATAAATCTGACGCCGCTCCATTCACAGCGATAAACCCAAAGAGTCAGCCATGTTCTTAAAAAAGCACCACATAAACCCGCAGGAGTTTTACACTTTTGTCCCAATAAAGCCATCAAGATATATTTGTTAGTGTTCATTAGAGGCGCTGTTAGTTCAAGTTTGGTTCCTTTTGGGCTCAGCCAGGATAGCTGTTTCCTGTATCTGTCAGCTAACTGTGGCTACAGGACACAAATAGAGAATGAACTAAATAGAAAATAATACATCCTTTTTAGTCCCACAGAAAAGGAAAAAAAATGTTCACTGTGTGAACCTTTAAAGATGATGTCCAGTTATAGCCGATGCACCAAACTGGCACAAACTACGGCCTCATTGCTTTCAGATCTTTTAAGTTTCATCCGCATTATGTGCCGCCACACACAATCACACATTGTTATGATTATTCACACAAACTTACACGCTCTCGTCTTTTGAAGGACCTAAAGTCAATTACAAGACGATGATCAAGCAGACTTTAAACACAGTCATTTTGATTCACAGCACGCACAGAAAATGAGCTCTAAGCCTCTTGAAGAAGAATGAAGCAGAATCACCTCACCCTAAAAGTCGACATCTCTAACTACATCTAAGAGCCACAGATGTTACATCTACTTTTTAAATCTCTTTCCTCCGTTTCTTTTATCTCTCAATTTCCTCTTTCACGGACTACAGCTCTGAAATCAAAAGGGACTAAATTGAAACTCCAAAAATGATCACGGCACTCTCTTATTTGTTCGGTGTCCACTGAACTCCTGTGAGTGAATTACACCCACATATATTTCAGTATTAGAGAACATTTCACACTACTCACACACAACATTGAATTACACTTCAGCTGTGCAGATTAGTAATTAGACTGTGCATGAATGACTTGGCAGATTGGGGATAAATGAGTCACATCTTACAAAACACTAAATCTAGAACAGAATGACTTTGCGTTACGCCAAATGTGTGTGTCTGAGCCTGTGCTGACCTCGTTTGATTTCGTCTGCCGTTCTGTCGATGAGAACGTAGAGCGACCACACCACGCAGGTGATTGCGATGACATGGAAGGTGACCGAACACATGATCTTCCTTCTCTCGCTCGCTGTCATCTGTAGCTTCTCCCACTGTGGCAGAAAGGAAAAAAAAAAGAAAAAGAAAAGATTAATCCCTGAAAAGCCCAGTGTTGGTTTAACATCTGATGTAGACGATTTACACTGATCAGAATCCAATAATGCATATGGTTCTTGGTAGGGTGAGTAAGCTAGAGGAGAGAATTGGCGCAAAGCAGCATCCAGCACACAAAGGACATGTTACCTTGTCTCTCATTATTCACAATGCATAATCAAAAAAAAAAATGAGCCCGGCCATCTAAGCAAAACACAGCATCTGTGTGGCTTCGTGAATGCAATATTCAGCAGTGAAAGGGCACAGGGTCACTATGACAAGAAGTAGGCGATAAGTGAGACGATTCAAGGCATCCTTTGATAAAACAAAAACCCATCATACCAGGATCAACATCTCATCTTGAATGTTTCTGCATGTTTAAGACTTCCAGTGTACACCGGTGGGATTCAGAGGCTATTAACAGCAGAGTATTTGTTTAAGGCCTTACGTGCAGCTAACGAAGGGCGGACACATTTTAATTAGAGTGTCCTCCTATCTCCAGGCCACAGCGATTGATAAGACACTTTAATGAAAGCGTGTTTCCTACAAACCATTTAAAATGAATCACTACCCCCATCCCCTTCATCTAGATGCATGTACGTTATAAAAACAGCATCAGAGCTCAGTGTCATGGCTGCGCTACCTTCCAGACAGCTTTTGGCATTTTAGCGACATAACAAAGGAGTGATGTGAGCTTACAGAACTGCAACCACAGGCTGAGTTTATCAGCTGAGATTGAATTAATGGACATGAGCATTAATTGACTCTACATACAAATGACGTCTTACCTTGCGCAGTGGCTTGAGCTTAGTCTCCATGATGAACTCATATTTACAGAGCTCACAGCAGCGCGTGTCAGAGCTTTTGATCCACTGTTGCAGACAGGACTGGTGGACAAAGCGCAGGCTCCCCGTGCAGTGGCATGGTGTGATCAGAGGACTCTCGTCATCCCCTTCACAGTGACAAATCCTGCGGGAGCCAAAAAATACAGTCAACACTTTGCTAGGTGAGTGACAGCTATAAAAGAGGAGGAGGTCACAAAGGAAAAAGCTGGTAGGCCAGCATGGCGGTTATTTCCCCAAAGTCATTCAAACTTGACTTTTTGAGGATAGATGTCAGCAAACTTGTTGTTCTTTCGTTTGATAACACAAGCTGTTAACAAAATACTCATTTCCCACACTTGCTTCAGATATAAGAATGCATGGCTGGTGGGAATACAATTTCACAACAAAAATGCAGAATATCAAGACCCTGAATGCAAAAGATAACACATGTCCCACATGTACAAACTCAATCAAGACAAAATAATTTGATTCAAAGCACTTCATTTGAAAACCAAAATGACTTTTTTGGAAAATAATCATCTGTCAGTATACTGTCGCAGCACTAAATTGAACACAGTTAATCTAATCTTAGATACCCTGCAGTTGAAGCTGCAGCACTTTTCGTCCCAGTGTCGGAAAACAGATTTAAGTATGTACACCGACTAGCACAAGCAGGAGTACAATGTCAGTCAAGCAATGCAGATGTAAAATTAACCTGAGCTGAGATTTAAAGGCTTCGACAATCTTCTAGTTGTTGCAAAGCCTGAACTTTGGCACACAGGTGAAATTGTACTCAACCTCTTTAAATGCTTAGAAACTCTTCTGAAAAGTATTCTGTGCACGGATACTTTTACAGGAAACATTCGATTAGGTGTCTGCTGCCTCTAAGTTACTGCTGGACAGGTTTAAAAAAACCCTATAGGATTTTTAATATTGGTGCTCAAGTCGACTTTCTTCCTCTTCAGGATCTGTCTTTGACTGACAGGTTGGAGGTCAGGAGCTGCTAGTCACTTTCTCTGAGGAGGAGTGTGTTTGCCCGATTGTCTCCAATCAGTGATAAACAATAGTTAACTCGAGCCAAGTATTTCTATTGGACAAAGGCATGCATGCCATGAGAGCAACATTTAAGTATCTGCATCACACTGCTTCAGGTGTTGTGAATACAATTCATTATCATTGACAGTCAGGCTGCATACGTTCACACTTCTCATACTATGAATGTCATAATGAGAACGCAGAGCTCACTAGGCGTACTCAATTGCCCCACAATGCATTGCAACTCTTCTGAATGCGTTATGGCAGAGCCATCGGTAGCTCTGAATCAAACCGGCCACTAAAGCAGCAGCAGAACAGAAACCCTATTTCACGGTTTGTGTTATTTACGGTAACATACAAAGAAGCATTAGTTGCAATAGCAAGCGATATTTGAAATGTTCAGCACAATATAGCACAAAAAATATCAGCGCAATAAAGTTTGTGTTATTTTGTTACCTTACTTATTGCAATGTTAACTTGCTTCTTTTCACTTCACAGTAGAGAGAAAATCCATAAAGTTTTAACTATAAAAGTTGGAGCAATATGAGATCATTTTTAATCCTCGGCCTTTGGCCTTGAGTCTGTCGCTCTTCTTGTATTGAGAGTCGGTAGCTGTGCAGCATTGACGCTCTGCCTTTATGCTACCTTTGAATTTTTACACTGAAACGGCACAATATACGTGTTCCAGTGTTGCAAAAGCACGAGAGGCTCGACATGTAAACGAACACTGGGAGATTCATATATTGTGTTTGTGCCTCTGAAGCAGAGATTTAGAAATCTCCACTTTTGTCCACACTTTCACTCGAAGGTCAGCGACAGTTTGTAGATTTTAGGTGATATATAGGAGACTCCTGAAGCTACTTATTACCTTCAGATACAGTCAATATCCCACTCACACACCCCACCGGCAGGAATCAGGAGCTAAAGCCATTAAAATCTAAGAAAAGATGTCTTTCCTTGGGCTGTTTACTCCACAGGGCCCTCAGCAAATAAGCAACGAGAAAGAAAAATCGCCTGCTGTCGTTCCTCCTCTGCACACCTTTGATTAAAAGGTCAGGATGGACCAACAGAGATATTGTAAAGGGAGCAAAACCTGTTGTTGTTGAGAATAAAGTGCACATGATGGCCCTGCTGAGACTTCATAGTTAATGGGTACAAGGAAAAGTGTTAGACTGATCCTCTTGTTCTAGCCATTTTTTTTTCGAGAAGCTGCTGAAACCAGAAAAGGCTTCTACTGTGTTTTCCCCTGAGTGAGATGCAGAGAGCAGTGGTGCTTCTCTCTGGGGAAGAAGAAATAAATAAAGGAAGGTGTTGGAGATGAGAGGAGTGTGTTCAGCTGGGGTTTACCGTGGTTCATGGGAGGATAAGAACCCATTAAGACACACACGCACACCCACACGTGTCAGAAAGGAGACGACTATTTGTAGACTTTACTGATCTGACCAGAGTGTCACAAGATTAGACAACAAAGATGAACACAGGAGGATAGAAACAGGTCATTTCTATGGGTTTCTCAAATACAGGAGGAGGTGGAGGGAGGGGGATTAAGGGATAGAAGAGGCACAATTAACATCAGGAAGAGTGGTTTTCTATCGGTTTTGGCTGGGATGCTTTGTTTGGATCATAAGATGAACTGCAAATTCTACATCCCACACACACTCTAAAGAACTCACGAACACAGCCCAGTGACAAGGACTCTCTTACTTGAATCAAACGTAATGTACCGATTCGGTAAATCATCCTCGTGTTGCTGTGGATTTTTTTCGCTTTTACGTAGGAGGGGATAACCACAGAAAAATCCCTACACCTCCACATGGAGCCACAGGGGGAATAAAGCGATCAGTAACAACATGAGCGCATGAGACTGAAGGGCTCTTGGAATAAACAATATGATTTATGGAGACTTTATTTGTTGCTAACAGCTACAGAAGTCTCCCAGAGATACTTTTGGGAAACAGAATCTAAGAAAGAATTTGTGCTTTGCCATTAAAATAAACTAATTTCTTTTCGTTTTACACAGAAACATTCCTGCAATTGCACAGCTCGATGTGAAGTGTGTGTGTCAGCTGCTGCACCTTCCAAGCACCTCAAGGCATGGGAGGGAGGTTCAAATTTAATTTGCGTCGCATGAGCAGCCTGAACACACCTTCTTCAACAGTCATTTTAAGATGGCAGAGGCACTTTTGGAGTGTGTCAACATCAGAATGTGAGAGTCGGGGGGAATTCACTTTTTCTTCCTGTTCGGTCTTGTCTGTTTCCTCGTCACTTCTCTCCTGTGGCATTCAGACGATCGCTGCACTCTTCACTTGCTCAATGTGACACCTTAACATCCCCCCCATCTCCCCTCCCTCCAGCTATTCCTTTATCCAACCTCACCCTGGAATGTTTACGTATTTCTTTTCCAATGAATCTTTCAACACCAATCTGATTTTTTGCTTTATTGCTAAACAGTAAACAGATTTTCAGGGACAAAAAGCGACATATAAACATGTTGTTCCCTCCTGCTCTCAGTCTGAACCGTTTAAGCTCACGCTGATCAGAGAAAAACACTTTTCCAATAGTAGCACTACCACTGGAGGCCATCTCCCTTTTCCTCCTTCCCTCTCATATACAAGTCTTACCATGTTGACATCATGGCCTTAAAAGAGAATATTAAATATGCCAAGAAGGAATGTGTCTTTCAGAGGATGGTTAAAGAATTACACAGACTGTGGCTGCTTCATATTGTCAGATGTGACAGCTCTAAGGTACCCTGCAGAGGGTTCTTTTATGTTCGAGGCACTAGGGTGCAGTGTTCCCTGTTTTAAATGCAACTGCTGCTCTGTACATGCTCGAGGACAACAGAGGGTGGGAATGCAAATGTGCAGAGTGAAAAAGAAAAGAGACAAGCAAACATGGAACATCATTTTAACTATAATAATTAACACTGACGGTGGTAAAATCTTTCAAATGGAAGCAATTTTTAAAATACAAATGTTTAAATGCAGCAAAACGAGGAGTAATGTATTAGCAGAAGGCGGGTTAGAAGACAACAGGCTGATGAGCACAAATGTAAGAACTGCAAAGGCAACTTTATAAAAGTATTTAGTCTCAGATATCATTTTGAGTCAACATGTTTATGAAAATTAGTATTAATGTGACAACAGCACTCAAAGTGAATCATCATTAGACGTGAAGGAAATCCATTTTTTTTTGGCTTTGGTTCAACTTTCAACAGAAAGCATTTATGTTCCTGTATAAATTGTTGCTCAATGCTGATGAAGATATATTTGATTGCTCTGTTGTTCTGTATGAGGTTAAACTCTGTAAAAATAAACAACCAAAAAGTCAGGAAAGCAAAAGGTTTTCAAGATATTCTGCTTTAAAAATGTTTCAGAAAGAGAAACTTTTATGTAAATGGGGGGGGGGGGGGGGGGAAGGTTTGTTGTGCTTTAAGAACCGTAGCATCACAGCTACGAGTCAACAAGAAGGAAGGAAGCTACGCAGGAAACATGTTGAATGTAAACTTTACTCTAAGCTTCTTTATTAATGGAAACATCTGCAAAGATCAGATCAGAAGCGTCGATTGATACTTGGCGACAATGCAAATCCAAAAGGCAGGCATGAAGACAAATGTAAACTATTTAATGTATGTACACTAGCAATGAAAGCTGCTGAAGAATTGAGCTGTTAAAATGTATTTAGAGGAGAAACATTAAATGTTATTATTGATTTGCACCTTCAGTGTCTTGCAAAGGTAAACTTTCAGATAAGAAGTTAAAAGAGACTTTAAAATGAAACTTGTTTTTTATGCTGTTCTATCAAGCTGCAGAGCAATACAAACCCAAAAAGGAAGGTAGGAAGACAACCACTTTACACATTAACATGTGAATCATAGAAATGCAGGTTTGATTGAAGGAAGAAATGTTGAATTTTAAACTATTTTTTCCCATTAAGTTTCTCTGAAAGGTAGAATTCCTGAATTCCCGAGAAGAAATGGGTCGACTTAATCAGCACTTTCTGAAAGAAAGTGTATCAATAAGAGATCTGGCCAATCATTTGCATGCTATTCAACTGTGAAAAACAACCGCCTGCACACACACACTCAAACAAACAGCTCTGTCTAGCAGGTGAGGTGAGCCTCTGAACTCACGCTCCGAGCCGCCTGACAGGAAGCTGGCAGGATGTTTGTTTGTGTAAGTGTGTGTGAACTCATAGACTGCACAGACTATTTGAAGCCAATAATCCCCTTCCTGATCTCTGGCCTTCACCTTTCCAATTCTAAGCTCAAGTTTCTCCATCAGCCCATGAATGACGTATACGGAAAATAATCGAGAATCTGGAGTACATACACAAACCACAGCAAGAAAAAAAACAAAACATTTTGTTTATGTGTAAGACCTATAACTCATTTATAGCCAGTGACCTGTTACCAGTTCCCATTTTGACAGATTGTCGCCCAGAAGAGCTCAACATAATCAATGTAGGGCCCTAAACTCTTTTTCTGGGAGAGATAGTTAGGACAACATTAGATCTAATACTAGCAGGCCTCATCTGCAGGGAGCAAGTAGCCATGACCTGCTCTTGAATCAATTATTTCTCACTATCTCTCCTTCCTAACATAACCAGACTCCTGGCTCTGCAGATCACACTCTGACTGGCACTTATAATGGCATTTTTGACCGAATCAGACAGACTCCATCAGGTTCAACACTTTGTATCATCCCCTGTCTGCTTCTGTTACACTATTTCTCTGACAGAAACAAACTCCATTCCTCAGTTCTATTAAATTTTCTGCCCTAACCTCTGTCTCTCTGCCTTAAACACTGCTGCCATTGGGTCCTTTTTCCCCCCGCCTCTACCGCAAAGCTTAAGGGCAAAATCAATCATACATTTGCAGAGCCAATGTAAGACACTTTAATGCCACATTGATCTCGTAACAATGAAAAAATATCTTCAAAACACAGCCTGACAGCGTGATTAAAAACATGGCTCACCGCTGAGATAACAGTGAAGTGAAATGAAATTGTATGAAATGAAATGAAGACACATTTCTGCTCTACACACACACACACACACACACACACACACACACACACACACACACACACACACACACACACACACACACACACACACACACACACACACACACACAGTGGGTTATACAAGGAAAGCCGAGGAGGAGGAGGTCTTTAGTGTGTTGCATTTCGTATGGACTAAAGTATGTATTAGCCTGCTTACACAGGGATTAGCATGCTTCCTAGCTGTTCTGATCTCATGTGCAGCTACACACTGGCATCAATGCATCGCGATGTGTTTCACTAGCGACCACTCATTAGAGGTTCTCACCTCCCCCCTTTTATATGCAAACAGGTCTCCTCTATCCCCTGCATTATCCTACAAGTAACTTATTTTTACGAAAAGTTTGACGCAGACTCGCTGCAGATATAGTGAGAGCGAGTCCCCTGACAGAGGCGTCGGCATGTTAGAAATGCCTGACCATAAAAAAATCTCTGATCCTAAAACCTTCGAGTCTCTGTTGACATATTCACTAGATTAGCAGACAGATGTTAGCGTTACAACGTGAGCTCTTTTATAAAACGTATACTGTATGTCCTCACTCCACTGCATTATAAAGGTGTTAACCCCATAAGAAGAACTGCTCGTTGGTCTCATCTCGCTTCAGTCTGGCCTGCTGCCCTCGTCGCTGTACATGATCGTCCATGATGAATCTACTGAATCTATTTCTGTCCGATGTTTTGGTACACAGCCTCCCTTTTTCCACATGAATGGCATCAAGTGAGACATGGAATACACTCTTACAAAAAACAGTGAAGAAGTATCAGACCATAATGACAAGTGTCATTCAATGTCCCTGTTAAATCTCAATGCCTCCCAGGCTTGTTTAAACCTGTGCTACGATCAATCATTAACAGCAGGTGTACACGGGCCTTGGTGTCCTCCGAGTCTGGGTTCTAAGGACAAATACGGCTGCAGTGTTGAATATTTGCTGAGTAGTAACTCTACAGGGTGAGGAGCTCTCCACTATTCCACAGGGCTCTTGGGCTCACTGCACAGGGGTGTTCTGGGTTCTACCAAGTCACAGAGAGGGTGCATGTGGACATCCAGACAGTCACCCACCTGCAGCAGTCCCCAGACAGTGAAAAAGGTGACATTGGCTCATTTTTCTCGGAAAAAGGGGACGGGCAACGGTCCAAGTCGCAGTCCTCATCCATAAAGCACATGGGGGCTAGATGTGAACCTTTATGGGCTGTTGTGATGGTTAGCGGGGTGGGGCGCTTGCCGGTTCCCTTTGTAGCAGGACTAGACTCCTCAAACACGTCGTCATCTCCCAGTAGCTCCTCGTGAGGAAACCCGGCCTCGCTGCCTTCCAGCAGGGCGCTGGAGGACTTGGTGATGTGGAGGTGAGAGGCGTAGCTGCTCATTTCAGAGCACTGCAGGCTGGCCGAGGTGGAGGAGCGGGAGAAAGGGAGGAGGCGGCGGAGAAAGTTGGAGCTCGGAGAGTGTTTGGGATGGAGGTGGTTGTTTGAAAAAGGAGGAGGAGGAGGAGGAGGAGGAGGAGGAGGGGCAATGGCAGTAGAATCAGAAGGGAAAAAATTTGCAGGAGGGACGCCCAGCATATATTTGTAGTTGTTGGTGAAGGAGGGGACAAGATGGGGGTGGGTGTGTGTAGAGAAGGATGTGCTTGGGTTCTGGTGTGCGGGTGAAGAAGCCAGCTTGCCGTTGAGCGTGTGCGCCCTGCGATCCGAACCAGTCGACGGAGCAGGTTCAGGCTTCAGCTCTAGCTCTCCCTCCGAGCATGTCCGGTCTATAAAGTGCAGACCCCGACAAAGACTATCCACACGCTGTCCCATGTCGTTCAGAGACACCGAGAACCTGAGCGAGCCATTGGTGCGGATGTTCACAGAGGAGGGGCGGAGCAGGGTGAGCCAGTCTCGTTGTTTGGCATGTTTGGACGCAGGCACCGCGTCCGTGCAGAGAGTTGTGACTGAGACTCCTCCTGACCCTTGATAGGTTTTACAGTAAGGGCTCAACAGAACCACTGCGGTCTGCTTCTGACACTCCTGATCCTGACTGCTGTTGTTTAAGTGTTCACGTGTGTGTGTGTGTGTGTTTATGAGTGATAAAAAAGACGACAGTGGAAAAAGACAGAAGGAGAAGAAGCAGGAAAGGACAAAAAAGAGAAATGGAAGACATCATGCATTGGAAATAAAAGATACTCAACAAAATGTGTTGGTGGCTTTAAGCTTGAATAAAAATATCACAACTAGACGACCCAAGTTACTATAAAATATATTTTACAGCTAATGCAGAACCATGGCTATTTCCCATGATGGCAGCCTATTTCTAAGGGTAAAAGCTAAACCAACATCGCCCACTGATACCGCTCTTCCTCAGTAATGGACTTGATAATAGATTCAATTTATGGGCCTCAAGTGTTCACATCACAGTGGACATAAATCACATCACTGGCAGTAGCAGTCAAGTGCTGTAGAATTGCTTTGTACCTGCAGATGTCCTGGCTGGAGGGTGAAACTGACGTCCTCGAGAAACTGCATGGAGCGTTGACTGAAGTCGGGCTCCCCGCCTGAGGAACCAAACACATCGAGGACAATGTAAATAACAGAAATAAGTGGGGTGTTTTTTTATTATTATTAAACAAACAAGATGAAATCAGGTCTCCTGTGTTGCGACAGCAGAAGGGTCCTGTGAGGAGAGAAATATCAAGCTATCAGGGCCTCAATCTGGTCCGCACACAAAGAGAGAGAAAGCTTCGCCCGGACTGATAGGCAGGAGGATAGGAAGGAAAAACACAATACTGGCACTTAATCTATCTGATTAAAGTAGCGCCAGGCAAAATCTGTTTCAGTGCGTCAGAGAGCGTGCAAAACACCAGGCTGCCACCGAGGAGACAGACTGCAAGACAGAGGGAGAGAGTGTTGAAGGATGAGGCGAGCAGACAGACACAGCTGGAGGATGTGAAGCTTAGGACGTGTTCAACCTCCACAGAGACTTTTCAAACAGATGTGCCTACAGGTACAAGGCTGAGGTAATGAACATAACAACATCTTAGTTGGCTTTCAACAGTTTATTCTACAAAGAAGTTTACTTCAAATTGTGTAATAGTTATCAGTTAATTACAAAGAGAACTTTAAGGATTAAGACAAAGATACCAAAAAAAACCCCCAAGTCAACTGATAACAGAATTCTTTTATAATAGAATAAAAGAATTAATTACTTATTGTTATGGAGACAAACCCTGTGAAGTGCTGCTTTAACTGAAAAGACTCCTCATTTAAAGCATGTGACCAGTAAAGTGTGCAGGAAATTGGTCGTGGGCAGTGTGTCGTTGCTTCACAACTATCAACATGACCGTAGGCTGAGAGCTCAACTTTCATAACGGTAGCTAGCAGGGTTGCAAAATCCACATGGCAAAAACAGATGGAACTAAAAGAGCTTCACAGCTGCACTGAAGCTGCGTGTTGTGGACTTTGCTAAACTATAGAAATTGTTCAGGAGCTTTTGTCCGTCGAGGAGAGCCTTTGTCCAGTATGACTTATACGCTGCATTTTAAGGTCGTTATTTTGATGATTAAATAGTTTTTTTCTGTTGATTAATCTAAAATATATCTTTGTCAAACAAAGCTGCAGGCAAGCTTTTTCAGTACAGCTGCTGGGCTTTATGCTAAGCTAACCAAATCCTGGTTTAGGACACAAGAGTTATCAATCTCCTCATCTATCAACAGGAAAGCCTAAAACACATTTCCTAAAATGAATGACTATTTCTTTAACACTGTATCAAATGTCCCAGAGCTCTCCAGGAGTGCCAGAATGGAGACTAGTTATAGACAGACTGTAAACAATGGGACCAGATGGTGTTTGGGTTTCTAATGTAAAGACGAGGGGGGGTCTGGTAATTTCAATAAAAGACTAATTACCTATTGATTACTCTTCTAACTAAGGGGGAATTTATGGCTCAGAGCCTGACACCAATCAATAGAAAAATTCGATGTCCAGCTCTGCCCTTTACCCGTTTTTCTGTCTACACTTAAACCAGTATTGTACACACAGTCACACACATGCTTTCTTTTTCTGTTCTTAATTCTTCCTCCAAGGTTGCAGCCTAGCTTCTAAAGCTTTTAATTTATCTTGAATATTTAATTCCATTTTCTTGTTTTATTTGTAGACTATCTGGGCTCCTGCAGCGGTCCGGACTGTGGATGAAAAACAAACAGACGGGGAAGGAAAGACAAAATGAGAAGAGTTGCTAGTGAGGTGCCAGGCCCACTTCCGAGGTGCCCTTGAGCCAGGCACCTTCGACCCAACTTCTAGGGGGGCTCATCTGAGTGCAGCCCCTAACTTTAACATCTCACCATTAATGCATGTTTGTGCACGTGTGTGTGTGTGTGTGTGTGTGTGTGTGTGTGTGTGTGTGTGTGTGCGCTTCAGGCCTACTGTATCTGTGAGTAACACTTTTCAATAACAAGATTAAATTGTCCCTCTGGGATTAATAAAGTATATCTGATTACTATTGTTCTTTTGTTACCATGCCTTCGAGCGAGCAGCTCTCCTTGAGTCATGAATATGAGTGCACAGAAGCTTTAAACTTTAGCCTTTTTGTGGATTTGTGTACGTTTTTCTTCTCTGATACTCCAGTACTGATTTCATCTTGACTTGCACATTTTTGGGGGATAAGCGTGTCTGGTTGAGTGCAGGTGTCACATGCTAGTTGATGGAGGGTGAAGAGTATCTTTAAGCTTACTCTGGTGCAACACAGCACGTGTGCAACTGTACATGTTCCCTTTCACACAAATCAAAGTGCTGTAGCAGGTTGTGCCTGAGTTAATCATTCATGTCATCTCCTGTGAGTTAGCTAACAGATAACTGACACAGCAGAATCCATCCACAGAGAGATGATAACATCCTGGATAAAGCAATGATTAACTCTCGTACTGCCTATGGCCCTTCAGATTGCTGCTTTCTCATAACTGGCTTCTGATGAAACGAGAGCTTATAATAAGTGAATAAGTGCCGAGTTTAAAAGGTAACTAAAACAGCATGACATGATACTTCAACAACTGCTGACTTTTGTTATGGTGGACAACTTGACATTTCATATGCATTACTTTCAAAAGTGTGAGGTTGAAAATAAGCATATTAGTAATTATGTGTAATTCATATATGTAATTCAATCCAATTCTGTCATTAAATACAATCTCACCTTGCATCATATCCTTCCTGTATGAACACCTGTTTATTGTTTATGGTTAAAGAGCCTCCCATTGATTAGCACAGCTACTTCTTCAACCTTTCCTACCAAGCACTCACACGCACTCTTAAAACATATATTAATTACCCCCTTCTTAAAGTGTTTTATCTAATTTCACAAATCTTACGATGACCTCCACTTTCCTTTCACAGTCACCATCTGTACCTGCAGAGAGCTGCAGCTCTGATTTTGTAGCCACCAGGGCCTTTCAAAGAATAACCTTTAGAATCTAACAGGGACAATGAATCACTGGGTCCCAGTGAGACGCTTCGAACATGCTGAACACAAGCCAAACAGAATAAGTGAATGGACCAGATGTTGACAAGACGCACAAAGAAATAAAACTGGAGATAAGCATCGAAAAATAGTCCTTGACCTTGACGATGCTACAGCACAATCTCAAGGTTTTCAGGGTTTGCTTTAAAACTTGGAGTCCTGTGATTGACAGGTTACAACCTCAGCAACTTCTCAAGCAGAGAAGGGACAAACACGAGATGGCGATGTCCAAAGTGATGAAACCAAGTGAAATAAAGGTTTCAAAAGGGAGCTCACAAACCAATGGGTGCTGCTTTTACAGTAGCGTCTTTGATTTGGTGTTTCTCATAACTCTGATAGAGCCTGAGCTGTCGACATTTTATATTTACCTCATTACCATTTGCATAGCTTAGCTTAGCCTAGCGTAAAGTAAAGCAGGCTTATACTAAAGTCATAACAGCCAGCTCAGTAGCTAAATAGAGGGAGTATATGCGGCTCTTGTCTGTTTTCTATGAACTCAAATTGAACATCTTTGGTTGGTCAAACTAAACATGCAAGCTGTTCATCTGGAGCGCTAAGAAACAACATTTCCTATTAATATAATGGAACAAACCCTTTACAAAGTTTCACTCAGTGCTCAGAGGATTCATATATTCTTCAGAATAGGATCAGGCATGAATATTAGACTTAGCAATACTTTGTTTCTCTCTGACTGACCTGTATGTTCTCTAGTTCTTCATCACCAGGTACAATATATAATATAATATACAATATAATATGCCAATACATTACTAAAAAAAAATAACTGTTACACTTGTAGCTACAAATATCTGACCTCCTGTTGATCCAGCAGCAGCATAGCAGTGATTGTGCATACAACAAGCACTTTTTAGAATTTTACCATTTTAAAACAATAACTGAAAGCCACCAAAAGCATTTTGTGACAACCAATTTAAGTTTAGTCTCTCCAAAGACTAATACCTCAGAAAATGAGAAATGCTGCTAAATTGAGCAATCCACACAACAGATAAAACAAAACAAACTCGCGGAGTGGTCCAATAAATTTAAAATGAACACAAGCTTGGCTCACTTACTACTTTCATAATCTAAGGTCTACTAAAGTGAGCACAGCAGCAGACCGGGTCCTGATGGGATCTGGAGGACAGGTCTGGATGTTGTGCTCTGCAGCAACTGAGCCTAAAACGCTGCAAAACGTCAGCAGCTTGAATTTTAGGGCAGCACCAGATGTTTGGCTCACTATCAGCTGCGGTCCACGGAGCGGTGGGTCGCTGCTTTGTCGTTACGACGACTGTAATAATTTAATCCTTTCCAAACAGAGTAGGAGGCATCGCACAGCTCCCTGGCACCGTGCTAAAGAGAGAAACGGCTACAGCAAAGCCTCCTGACCTCGCAGAGTGGGAGATCAACTCCTGCCAAAAAATGGGCAGTCCTGGGTCTGCTAAAGCTGTCGAAGCTGCTTTAATATTCCATATACTGAGCCATATTTTATTTAACCAAGAGGTTTAATCTTCAGTCTCAGGTTCACCTTTTCTCTCACAATTCTACACACAGCTTCTCTCGAGCTCAATAAGAGGCGGCTTCTGCATGAAGGAATCAATGAACACATAAACTGAGAGCAGACAAGAGATAATGAGTTTTTGTCTTTGGATATACGTTTAGATTTATACTTTAAACCTTACACCTAAATCCTCCACAGTGGCAAGCAAACTGATGGAGGCAAAATCATGAAACAATTTAGCCCGCAGCTAATCGCTGTTGCTTGTTTTCCTTTTATTATAGTCTCTCTCTCTCTCTCTCTCTCTCTCTCTCTCTCTACTGTTATGTACGTCTACTACAGAAGTGTGTTGCAGTCAGCCGGAGTCATTCTTAAACAGGTGAACGCTGTTTTTTCTGTCAGCTTCTGCTGACAGAAAAAAAAGACAACAATTGGAAAGAAGAAAAACAAACAACAGTCTCTTTGACAGAATGAGCAGATTTCTGGGCTGTTTGAGAATACAAGGACACAATTATGCAGACTGTTCAGACAGTAGAGCCAAGCAGGAGATGTTATGAAACATTCCTCTCTGGCCGATGCTGTGGTTATTTATGTAGAGTGGAATCATTTAAGTAGGTCAACAATCAGATACGAGCACATTCATTTTTGATTTGATCCGACACAAGCTGATGTGATTCAACCTGACTCTGTGCCACGCAAAAGCAGTTCAGGGTTTGTTTGGTGTCCCGGTTTTTCAGTCTGGCTGTAGCTCATGTGGAAACGAATGACAACACGTCACGTGTCAGTCAAGATCATCTGTTCCACTCTCATGACAGACAAGGCACACGTGTCAATTAACTGTACTTCTAACCAGTTGTACATCCATTTGAATTGTTTGTTTTTTCTTTTTATGTTAAACCTAAATAAGCTTGACCTGGATTTCATTTCATTTAAACAAAAGAACATTTTGTGGCTGGAAAATGAAAATCCTCCATCTCATTCTTCCAGGCAAGGCAAAGATTCTCCCCTAGATTATATTCAGATTCAACATCGGGTGTTACATAAAAAATGATAATGTTCATCTTAAACCACCGCCTTTATACATCAGTAATTTCTGTGCAAGATTTAAGTACAGAACTACCTACGCTGCTGTCACAGTCGGTAGACAGCAACGGGTGCTGAGTTGCAAACATAGTTGACGTAGCAGCCACAAATCGGCTGTTGGATTCCTCCATCAAAGAAATATCACCAAACTTCAGCCCTTTGTCTGCAGCCTATGACGAGGATTACTTAAATAACAGTCCACTCTTCTTTTACAATAACGTTCAGGATTTACCAGAGAAATTCTTTCCCAATTGACTTACTTAAGCTACAGTACAGCAACTTCTTCAGTCACAACCTTACTCACTCTCTTTAACAATCAAGACTCCCGGCGGACTTTGCCACCCAGAGAACAGTTAATACAGATTTAGGAGCTGTCAGTCAGTGGTATTTCCCTTTAGGAAAGAGTAGGAAACACCAGCTGGCAGAGAGGCGGCTGATTATTAATTAAAGCTGTCAAACATAAGAGAATTGTTCATACTTTATTCCTGTCATTCCATTACACACACATTTATTGGCGGTGTAGGTAGGTCGTTCAATGACAGAGCATCAACTCCAGAAAGTGCCAACTAATTAAACCCAAGCCTCCCTTTATGGATGAGAAAGCTAGCTCTTGGCCATTTTGTGTTTGTACAAAGAAACCAGAAACATCTAGACATGCAATTTTTAATATAGCTTTTTATTTTAAATGGCTAGCTATTTTGCAAATCTTTACATAATTGTGTCTACACAAAATTCCCTAAATTGGAAATTCTTTCCTGTAAATACTTCTTGGATTTTCTCTTCCTCTTTGAAAGTGCTGTGTATCTCTATATCTTTAAGTTAAGCACAAAAAATAGCTTTGGGGAACATTTAAATGTTCACAATTTTATGATCATTTATTGACCTTACGACTACTCAGTGAACTGGGAACATATTGGACAGATAGGACAGATGTGGCTGCAGACTTTTCAGACCAGACCAAAATAGTGACAGCCTTACTTTTCAAAACTAGACTTTAAAATCACTGGAATGTCCCAAGCCCATCAGGATGATCAATATCTGAGCCAAACAAAGCATGTTGAAAATCTATCTGTTCCAGCCTCAAGCTATTTCAGTGCCTGATTGATCCATCAAACCAAACTCTCCTTCTACAGAAGCTCCAGACTGTCACTGTCCTTACTGTAGAGAGTAAACAAAACCTCGGAAACACTAATTGGTACTTCTTGGGTGCTACTGTGAAACTTCTGCCTTGCTCCGCTCACGTTTAAAGACCGACTGGTTCAGGGATCAGGTGTTATTGCCAGAGTGGTCTCGTGCCGCTCAAGTGATCCTGACATCTATTAGCACCAGCAAAGAGTTTATCCCATAAGAGGCTCAGTAGAACGTGAACTCAAACCTTGGAGTCACATTCGATCACAGGTTGTAGCTTTTGCATGTGAGAGTGATGGGGAAAGACGAGGGGAAATAGAAAAAGACAGGAGTTACTGAGAGTTACGAGCTATCTGACAGAAAGCCACAGTGAGCTGAAGAGCTGAGGTGTAAAGACACGTCCGCTCTCCGGAGGATGATCAGAGAGGCAGCTTGGATTGGGACGATGTGATGTGATGGAGGCAGGTTATCTATCAGCTGTTCTCACTCGACTGCACGTCGTACATTTCTCCTGTCAACGTCTGCATTCCTCCACAGCTCACCTCACAGCCGCTCCCACTCTTTTCTCTCTTTGTGACGGAGAAAAACCCATACATCATTCATTCAGATTTTTCCATTTGTGTGCATTGCTCACCTTTGATATATTGCTGGACCTGCTGGCAGAATGACCCAGAGGCTTTTCATTCTGTGAAAGAGAAGAACAGAGAAAGCTCCAGTGAGTGAAAAAGTACATTCAGAGATAGATGCTTGAACATGCACAAGGACTGGCATACAGCCTATAATGACGATCTGTAGACCACTGTATTTGTGCAGTAGACATACACAGGACAGACAAACAGACGGACCGGTAACAAAACAACACTAATGCTGTATCACAATAAAGACTCTAAAAGCAGAACAACAACCTGGTAGTTCTGTAAAAAAAACAAAAAACGGTTTGATGACCTGTGAAGCTTATATCATATTAGCAGAAACATTATGATCGGACATTACTCTAGGCTGATGAAAAAAAAAAGGTATTTCATAATTAGCTTACAAATGTTTAGCAAATGTTTTGTCTTTGTCATATGGTATGCAGTTGCAGCAATTATTTTCTATCTATATGTGTATAAGTGTTGTAGATCAGCTACAAAAGTTGTTTACAAGCATGATCGCAATATACCAAGGCAGATATAGAACTATTTAAAGTTCATCCTGATGCATGAAAGTCCGAAATACTATGTTAAATAAATTTAAACGGCTCCTAGTTATTTATAAAGTGCATGTAAAATGTGATGTATTCCTACATAAATATGTTTAAATTGAGCAAGAATTGTACACTGTATATTATGTAAAGATGGCGAAAAACAAACAGATAGCAGCATCAACATAACACAGGTTAAGTTAAAAAGAACTGAACAAAGAGGGGGTGCATCTTTATCTTAATGTGTTTTTGTTGTCCTTAGTTTTGCAAGCATTTGGCCATTTGGGATCACGTAAAGGTGCCATGAAGAGTCAGGGACTCCAAATCAAGCTAGAACAAAATATGAGGAAGGAAACATTGAAACATGGATATAAGTTGTAAATGTGCAGACAGAGAGAAGACTGCCTGGAGCCATGCTGCTAGCTAAAAAAAAGACAAAGCCGCCAGCCAAGACATGTCATGCAAAGGTTTCCATAGTGTAGATTTGGGAATATGAATGAAGAAGTCTTCTTATTAGTTACAGGGGGATAGAGATGACTGTTTCATGGTTCTTCTCCTAATGAGGAGCAAAACCACTTCTCTCAGCAGCTCAGGCGCCTGTGAGCATTTTAAGTCATTAAATCACATTTTTCTGGCTTGAGACAAAAGACAACAAGCTGACTACATTTAAATTAGTCTCAACTCCAAATCTAATGGTTTAGCAATATTTGTATCATAACACACACGAGAGAGAAAGAGAGAGAAAGAGAGAGAGAGAGAGAGAGAGAGAGAGAGAGAGAGAGAGAGAGAGAGAGAGAAACCAAAACTGTCAGCGCTCTGCAGTCAAGTTTTGTTTTGAGGCTTAATGATCCTCGATTCTCACTCAGTGTTCCCAGTTTGCATTAAGGAACAAGACAAACATCCACTGGGGTGTTGCACTGCATTCAGTGTTCATATTAAAGCCTTATGTGGTTCTTTAATGAGTAATCAATCATGGTTACATAATGCTGAGTTCGCACCAGGGCTGCCCTGTGCTGGACACAAACAAGTCTTTACATGGGAACTCCTCTAATGTCTGATGGGAGAGTGTTTTAAACGGGTCTGAAAGAAGGGAAAATGTAGCTGTTGTTACATGTTCCATCCTAAAAACCAAGAGTCGCAGCAGATGGCTGTTCACAAATAAGTCTGGTTCTTTTTGAGGTCTCTGCCTGATAAAAGGAAGTGATTCCACTGCCAGTAACCAAAAGTCACCAGGTGCACGTTCTTGTAGCAAAGTGTGTTGGGTCTCTGTGCTCTTGTGTTACAATATTTAGAGTCTGGCTCTTTTTGATGAAAAGAGATTTTACCGAATCGGCAATGTGAAATGTTTTGATACATTTATTTAATACTGGTTGATACATTGGATAAGAATTAAATGGCGGACACAAAAAGGTGATTACGATAGAATATTTCATGTTTTTTTTCAGTCATGTTATTCACTTGGGAGTGAACGCACCTTGATAACTCTACAGCCGAGTCCTGAACAGTGGACAGAACTCAGCTGCTCTCGCTTTCAACCAGATGATTGATTTCAACATGATGACATCACTCCACATTTCGTCTTCCCACTGGTATAGTTTTTGATTTTACTGTTTAGATTCAAGGCTCTCCATATGAACTTTCTCTCAGCTTTAAATCAGAACTGATAGTCTGCTGGGGCAGACTTTTTCCATGTGTTTTAAATTCAAGGCTGAAATCTTAAGGGGGCAGAGAATTTACTGAAAGGGCAACAACTCTGGCCCGTTGTCATATTCTTCATCTTTGCTCTTGCTTATTGTTGTACGACCTGCCTCTTTAATTGTGTTGCCTTCTAGAGGCTTGGATTTTCAAACTGTGCACTATTGCATAAACAGCGGTTATTATTATCTTATTATTGTGATACACAGAAAAGAAAACAGCATTTGTAAGTGTAGATATGTCGACCCTGAGATCTGTCCTCTTGTTGTTCAGAAGCGGTCACAGCTTAAGTGTTACCTCTGCTGTCCTTGTCCAAACAAGAAGTACATTAACCTAGACACCAGAAACTCACGAACCATGAGTACACAGCCACACACACAAACACACACAAACACACACACTCAAAGAAAAACATGACTCCAACTGATAATTACTCAGAACTTTACTTGTGTCCACGCAGTTGACTAGTTGCCATGGTGATGTGAGCCAAGTCTCCATCAGCCTCCCTGCATTCTTATTTTGCTCCTGTCTCACTTCACGCCTGAGGACATCTCCACACAAAAAATACACACTAGATTGTGGTCAGCCAAACACACAAAGACCCTTCCAGCTATGCTGATAAGATGACAACATTTGAGATCTGGCTTTGTGATAAAACATTTTTTACCAGCGACGTTTGGATAATTCAATACCTGCACTCGGATTCAGACAAACAAAGTCTTCTCGTCCTTTAAAATGATGTTACACATTTTGTCCCTGACATGGTTTAAATGTGTCTGTGCAGACAATGTCATAAATAAGATGTCTTATATGACAGATATTTTGTGATCAAACAGTGATTGCAGTGGGTTAATTTTGCCGTCTAAGCAGCTGAGGATTGTTTTTCCATCGTTATATTTAACACCTTTGCTTTATGGGGAACTTTAATGAAATACAAAGGTTAAGAAAAAATCCTGTATAAACATTGTGCACTATTTTGTCACTGGCCTGTATAAATGTGTTTTAATCTGCAAAGTTTCTGTAAGCTGCACTTCCTCAATACAGAAAAGAGGAAAGAAAAAAAAAATGACGACATAAGCAGACATAAGGCCAGACCGTAGCCTCCTACTGCAGGATTAACATGAAGCAGTTTCCTCCATCTTTATGTCACTAAGGTCTTCTATAAGTTATTGCAAAATTGTAAATGTAGCACTCAATGGGTGCAATTTGTGCAGCAAAATCAAAGAGCATATAAGTTCAGCTTTTACAGCAGATGACAAAAGAGGATAACGGGCAAGGCCGAGGAAAGGAGCAAATTGATGAGCCTTGCCCCTAATCCCTCTTTCTTGGCCAAAAATGGAGTAACAAGCAGAAACGCCCGGACTGAGAGATTTCTGGGAAATAACAAGGCCACAAATGGACCTGCAGGCTTTATAGGAAAGAGTAATTAGAGCAGGAATGCTGCAGGCAGATGAGAAAAGATGAATAAAGAAATAGATCAGGACCATTACTTTGCTTTCTCTCTCTCTCTTTTTAAACCCCTTTCCTTCAAAACTGTCCGCCCTAACTGTGTTACCTACAGAACAAGGTCCGGGAGTCACCTTCACTGCCACCATGACGGTAGAATATAAAGGGCCTTATTCTCTAAGCTCATGCATAATTCTGATAAAGAAGGTTTCAGGTTTCACAGTCTGCTGTGTCTGTCTTTCTGCACCTCCTCTGTGGGTCTGTTCGCAGCCCCGGGCTTTGATAACACTACTCTCAGACTGGACTCAGAAGGCTGAAGCTTGTAAGCAGACGAAGCTTAGGAGAGCGCGGCGGCGAAGGAGAGGTCATATTCAGAGGGATCGCAGCGTCTTTCAGGTCTCTGTTCTTGGCCCACAGGGAGGACGGCTCAGCTCGCTTTCATGAAGGATTCTCAAAAGATAAAACCTCTGTGAATTTAAGTCAAATTCTTTGAAATCTTTCACCACAAAGTTTCTTTCTTCAACACACTTTTTAAATATTAGAGTCAAGTCTACCCTCTGTGCCTCTCTTTGATGAAGATGCAACAGATTTGACTGAAGACTACAATAATGTTTCATTATAAATAAATGTGCCATAATTTCATATTTTAAAAGTTGTGAAAAAATTCCATTTCACAAAGCCCAAAGTGATGTGTCCAAATTGCCTGCTTATTCAACAAAGACTCTTAATACGAAATGTACCCGCAAAAATCAGAATTAAATCCCAATTAAGAGGCCAGGAAGAGCAAACGTTTCAGTCAAAGAAATCATTGAAATGTGATCAATGAATCACTGCAGCTCAGACGAGTACATGGAGGGAAGGGATGAAAGAATCAGTCAGTTTTAATTATTCAAGAAAATTCAATTTGCATATTGATTCAGTTGCTAAATAAAACAAAATCACTAAATATGCTGCCTCAAGCGTTTTAACAAGATATAATTTTCTGCTGAGTATCACACTAAGCTGAGAAGATATTTGGATTTTAGACTGACGGCCCAACAATATATTGTTAAGTTTGTGTCACAGTACTGTAACTGACTTTGTTAAAGACAAAAAAAAATGTAAATCACGAAAGTTTGTGGAGAGATTATTCTGTGTTAAAGCTCCTGTGAGAAACATTTAGTCGAGGTTTATTTCTGCATCCCCTACGGCCAAAGCTGTACCTCTTGTCCTTCTGTACAAGTGTTAATAAAGTTGTTTTACAGAACATTTCATCCAGCTTTCCTTCAACCGTTAAATATACCACTCATCAAGAATTTTTGCTACTAAAAAATCCCCATAAAAGGCTTTCTGAAGCGTGCTGTCACTCACATCCTCCTGACGAGATGGAAGTCAATAAAATAACTTCACAGAACTCGTCAATACTCATGCTCAGTTTGTTTGTCTTTATAGTGTCTTTAAAAGCAGTCATGAGTTTCACAAATAAAACTAAAATACACTTGTAATTTTACAAACAAGCCGATGGGTACATTACTCTTGTCGGTCACAGATTGTGTAAAGAAAAGTGAGTCCTGCCTCCGGGTCTCTGCACCGTCATACTGTGTCATGACAGACACAGGGTATGAACTGCTGATATGTTTCACACTCTATCTGCACTCGCTTCTACCAACAACAGCTTTGTTTCCAACTGAGATATGAAATGGGAGGTCAGGGCTGAGAACGAGAGCTGACAGAGCGTGAAGCCCTTCAGCTTTTACATTTCTAATAATAGGTTGAGAGATTTGTTTTAGAGAACATCAATGCAGCGGCAAGTTTGGTGAACCAAACAAAGATAAATCTAAAAAAATGCACGATACACCAATCATACGTTTATGCTTTGAAGGTTCCTTTACGATTACAAATCTTCTGGTGTCTATTTTCTCAACTGACGTCATCTTCTTTAACTAATCTCTAATTCCTGGAGTATCTTTAAACGTCTCTCACAGGACTTCTCGTTCTCTGCTACTCCGCAACGAGACGAGTGATTGTGACATTCAGGGAAATAGTTAGGTCAAAAGGGCAACACTAAGCACTACACGCCTTTTCACTTGTAATTCTTTATGTGGTAAAAAAGAGGAAATACAGTCAGTAGATTTTTGCACGGCATGCAAGAAGCCTTCTGAGCCAATCAGAGACTGCAGCGACACCATATCCCTTAGTAAAAAATCACCTTTTTGTAGGAATGATAAAATCTCCAACTGTAAATATACAAAGCTTTTTGGACTGGTAAATGGTCGGACCATGAGACAGAAATGAGCAGGTCAAGGACGGTTTCAAACAGTAAAAAATTATTCTGGTCAGTAAAGGGTCATTTTAACAAAAGCAGTGGCCATCATCCTCCAGCCAACACAAACTATGTACATTTAACAAAAGCACCTCTGTGCACTTAATGCAAAGACATCCCTACTGAGCTCTTCAACACACTTCACATGACAGTTACTTCAGTTACTAAATAGTACAGTAAAAAGGGCCAAAGATTTCAGCTGACAACATAACAAGGAGTGAGCGATCATGAGATTGGAGGTGAGGAAGAGACATAAAGGAAGGGACAGAGAAGCTAAAGAATGATAGCTATCGGACAGTGGTAATGAGGGGCTGTCAGAGAGAATTAAATCAGGGAAATCAATGGACTGAGGTTTGTGTGTTTGTGTGTGTGGAAAGGAAATGACACATTCCTTTTTTTCCAGTTGTTCTTTCTCTTTAAATGTCTAACACAAGTGACGTCTGCATGCTGCTGAGCACAGGAGGGGTCTACTTTCACCCGTTTAACCTCCTGCAGCTTATCCACACGTTCAAAACAAACTTTTGTGTGTGGGCAGGTCTTTAAAAGATGAAGTAAAAAGTAACCACACCATTATCTTGCTCGATAGATAAGCCGTCTAAATACAAAAAAATGATCGGTATGTTCCTTAAATCCACTTGGTTTCTGAACTTTTCTAAGTGTTATGAGTTAAATAGAGGACAAGCACAGACGATCATCTGCCTCCTGCTTTGTGGCACTGAGGGCTTTAAACATTTTGGTCAAGGCCCTGCACACTTCATGCTACACCCACAGGATTTCACTTGTTGTGAATAATTTGAGCTCCTTTCAGGAATGTGCGAGTGCAGAGAGTTCATTTCCTCGGCTTTGTTACACCTCCAAAGATAAAAAAAAGTCTTCCTTTGTGTTCATGGCCTCGGTATGATTAAGAAGACTTAGTCCTTAAAGGAACACAGTACATTATATGTTTACAGTTGTGTGGCTCTGTTCCTCGTGTTACATTTGATTCTATAACATTTGACTTCCTTTTTCGTCCGACTTTGTTAAAAAAAAAAAAAGAAAACCTGCATGTGCACATTCTGAAATAGCAAATCAAATGGCAAAAAAAGACATCGTCGTGACTTTACTTGAATTAAACTCTGCTGCAGCATTGTTAACGGTCTGGTGTTGTGCATGCTTTATTTAAAGCAGAAATGTTATTCTCAATTGAGTATAAAAAAGGGATCTAAACATCCTTTTCACATGATCACATTGCATTAAAGGCAGTGGACAAATGACTGACAGGAGTGGGAGTAAAGCTTGTGGAGCTGCAGCTTTGAAGAAGTGGAAGTGAGAGTTCAGCCAGTGGCTGCACACAGCAGTGACTCTTTACATCCTGAAAACTCCTCTTGAAATAAATGAGGCCCGTCCTTTGTTTTCTTTTCCCACATTCACAAGTTGCTGCTCTCAAGCCGACTCTAAATGTCCTTCACAGACAGAGATGACTGAGATTCCTCAGGGAAATCTTTCTCTCATAACACCAATCAAAGGACAGCGAATACTGTAAACACACTTTTAGCCCTGAAATACAGCCAGCATGCACAATACTCAGACAGGGAGTCATCCAAGAAACAGACATAAGAGTTAGCATTGCATTAAGCTCCTCCCCTTGCCACAGAGGTCACAGGCGACAACAAACGCTCCTGACAGAGAGACTAATCAGGAAGGGAAGTGGGTTTTATGTGGCTTCCTATCCCTGTCAGTGTCCAGCGGCCACTTAAAACAGAAAACTCAAACTGACTCTGAGTGGGCAGCTGGGCAGGAGAGCACCAGCAGATGTGAAATCTAAAACATGCACAGAAACAACACACAGCAGAGAGACTGGCTGACCACAGACCTCTAACCAAAACCAAGGATAAAGAGGAGTGTCATTATGTTTAAAGACAGGTCATATAAGCCCTCTATTGTATTTAGTTATATGCCATATGAAAGGGTATATTCTTAAAGAGAGGCATTGGTTTATAAAAAATAGTACATGCCTGCAGCATCTGTACGTGTCTGTGTGCATGTGTGTCACAAAGCCACATCAGACTGAGGTAACATGTAAAGTGAGACTGCAGGAGAGGCAGGAAACACCCCCAGACACTGCTGTTTGCTGGTAGACCGACAATGCTTTTTACATGTATTTCTTTGAACAAGCATGACCACCGCTCTCATGGACAGGATGTGAGCTTGTGGTTTCTCCTCCTCCTCCTCCTCCTCCTTCTCTTCCTCCTCTATCTGTCCCTCATCTTTCTTCATCTGGGGTGTAATTACATCCGCATGTCCAAACAGGATATGGTGGAAGAGAGACAGTGACCGTCATATTCAGTGCAGGGACATGTAGTGGGCCATTCTGATGAGTATATGGTGCATTATTGAAGAGGAAATACCATCTATATGTCGAAAACTCTTCATATAACCACAGCTGTCTTATGACTCTGATGTCACAGTCAGGTTGGGAAAGCTTAGACACTAACAGCCAAAGGCAAGAGGTAAAAGCAATGTTTTGTAACGTTAGCTCGGCATTGGCCAGATGCTAAGATAGGAACTAGTTTTTTTACGTGTAACTATTTTTTTTTAATTGTGTAACAAAAAAGTGGCAACCTCCAGTGTTGAAAAATAAAGCAGTACAAAAAAATTGCAGCTCCACAAGTGTCCATTTAAGGCTTGCTCCAAGAGGTCCGATACAAATCAGACCTTAACATGTTTACAACCTAAAACAAATTATCCAAATCCAATTAATTAAAAGGAGCGTGATAGAACAGACAGGTGCCATGCCGTGCAGCTGTTTGTCAGCACCAGCACTTTGCCTTTCACAAGCTGACCGAAAGCTACTTTGAGTCAGTATTTCCAATATGGTGACCGCCTCCAATGTCTGAATGTCAGACAGCTAAAAGCTAACAGCAGTCTTTACTGACGGACAGCAAAACCTACCAACTGATAAATAAATACCATATGTTGTTAGAGGTGCTGTTCAATGGAGTAAAATAAGACAAATGCTTTATCAAGAGAGCAAAGAGACTTAAATATACAGTGAAATATGTACTCATTAGCCTCCCTTGGTGTCTTTTCTTCCAAATGACATGAGTCATTATTTATGACTAGTGTGAAAAAGTCAAGACACACATAGCCTAATTAGCACAGCGCAGTGTCTCCCAATTAGCAGTGTTGGTGCTGTGTGAACCCTGAGACCCCTTGTTATAAAATGACTTCAACCACAGATATGCGGAAATAAATAAAGCGAACAGAAAAAAAGAGGTCAGCCCATAAAAGAAAACTGAAAAGTGAATTAATGGCTCAGACTCATGTGAAAAGCCTTAGCCTATATAAACACCAATTCAGCGACTCTTCACTGAAGAAGAGACACTCTATCATAAACTCTTAAACCAAGAGTGTGATAACATCCTGAGCCAAGCACATACTTTCTTTGTAGCTTGCAGCATTTAGTAGCTGCTCAAAGCCGCTTTAGCTGTGGTCCCTGCTGGGAACAAAAAAAGACGTTTAGCAACAATTTTCTGATTTTTTTCAGCTTTAAATGTAAAAAAACAAAAAACAAAAGGGAAATCTTCACCATCCAGCATGCTGAATACTAACTGCATGAGCTCCCCGTTTTCTGTGTGCAGTTGAACGTTAAATCATGCTCAGGGGTTTAAAGCAGCAGGGTAAGATAAGCTGAAGATGATACTGTGAATAGAAAAGCTCAGTGGGTATTTGCAGAACACCCAACACTAACATAGTGCTGGGGGAACACTACACAGCAAAATTGTGTTTATTTAACTTTTATTTGTGAAGGAACAAGTATGTGGTATGGATGCCACTGCCACACAATGAGGCGTTTATAGCCTGAGATCATTTGCAATATTTGTCCCTTGTTGAAACTTGAAAGCAGTACATCAAAAACAACACAAGAAATAAAACCAGGAAGCAGGATTTATCAGATCATACATGCTACATGGCTGAACCCTCTTCAAAGAGTTTGTAGTTCAGGTTGATCACATACTGATCCCTAAACAGAATAAGTGTGAGCACGATCCTCTCCTGTCCATCCTTCCTCAGACCATCCTCCCCCTCCTCTCTCCAACAGGTTTTAAGCTCTACCATGACATGTGACTGCATTAATCTCTCCCTCCCTCCTTCCCTCACCCCCTCAGCTGCAGATTTGACACAAAGCTCGGTGATTTGGTGCATCAGTCGATGATGTGATATGCTGAGCTGGAGACAGAAAAAATATATTCCTATCACATAACTGAAGCCTTGTATAGTGATCGTGAAGTTCCTGTTGGCAGCCGTCTGCAAACAAATTACACACTGCAGGAGCTGCTGCACAACACAAAAGTAGAGCACATGGGTTAAGGGAACAGAGAAAAAAGTTGATGATGCGGCGGAGGGGTTATTGAGTTGTTGTGGGCTTAGTCTGACCCAATATTGTCTTTTCTAATGACCGGTATTCAGGAAATCCAGCAGCAAATACAATCACAGCATGGAAACAGCCCCAAGAGATGACTGCACAAAACAATGATTGTTTAAAAAAAAAGGAAACATGCAGCTGTGTAAAAGTCAATATCGTAATACTCATGGGCCAAGTGCATGGGTCATGTATTGTGTATCTGTGCACCCCCACTCATCCTGAACAAAGGGCAGAGGCGCAGGAGAAAGTGGGTCAACCTTTCACACTGGAGAGGTGGCAGACGCTCCACAAACAAACAAACACAGCACGGTCATACATGCACACTGGGCACATGGGTTGAATTTAAATCTATTACATTCAGGGTCCAGAATCCCTGAGGGATTGTGCTGTGCAAAGAGCAACATATAGAAAAAAAACAGAGGAGCGGACAAACACATTTGATTGGCAAATACATAAACACATGAACAACCTCTGACATGGAGGTATCAGGAGAAAAACAGTGGCTCATTTTACTGTCCGTTTCCCCATTCCTCTCTCTCACACAGACAAATATAGCAGAAAACACACATATTCCTGGCAACTCTTTCATCTCTCAGCGACTGCAGCAGAAGCTCTCTGCCATCACCACAGAAAGGGAAGGCCTCACCATAACAACCGCTGAATGGAAACTGCAATGAGCCCTGGTTCCTCTTTATATCATTGTCATATCAAGCACATTACATGTGAATGACTAAGCATGCAGATATGATTTAATCTAGCATTTTTAATAAGGATGAAAAGCACATATCCGAGTGAAAGCTGCATCATTGTAAACAATCACAACAATATGACAGCAGCACCGTAAACCTCCAAAGACAAGAGCACAAAGAAGAAGATTCTTTACCTGAATCTTCATTTTCCAACAGGAATTCATGTCCGGGATCCTTATTCCCCTCACCTCTCGTTCACACACACTCATACACACACTCACACACACACACAGCCACCCTCACGCAGACAATGGTTCCTCAGGGAGGTTACATGCCCCCTCTGTAAATCCTCGAGGCGAGCCAAGACGGAGAGAGGAGAGAATAAGAGAGAGACAGAGGGAGAGAGAGAGAAAGACGGCCGAGCCTTTGCAAATACGGAAGTGGAGCTGAGGCAACAATGTCAGCCGTCGCCCTGGCGACTGCAGCTACAGCAGCACAGTGCAGAAACAAAGAAAGACAGAGGTAGAGATAGGGAGAGAGAAGGTAGTGGGAGGGAGAACAAGCGGCTGCCCTACATTTTCTTCACACATACACAGACACACAAACACAGAGCTGCTACTGCTGCTACTTGTCCGGGCTTGCTCTGGCTCTCAGCTGCTCACACGCGCACATACATGCACACACGCACACACACAAATAAACACAGAGTCAATCCGCCGCTGTAATCCCATTGGCCGAGCAAGCACTTCCTCCAGCTGATCTTGATGCAACGTGGGGGAGGGGCAACGAGTTGTTGAATCATTCATGAGAGGGAGGTGTTGTCCTTTAAATAGCCTCCTCCTGCTCTGCACACTGAGCTTAACCTTAAAGCACCTCCCCCCTGACCCTGCTTAAGCCTGTCCCGGTACTACACATACACTTACCAACCCAGACACACTCACGTGCACACACTCACTCCTTCCTCTAAAGCTCGGACTGTTTTAAGGCAAAAATGCAAAAAAACCCCCAACCCTTTAATAATACACTACCACTGTCCACCTATCAGAGGGGCCATTACTGATGGCTCCACCAATCTCCAGCAAGCACAGAGGGACATGGCGTGAAGCCGGGGTTGATAGAGGGTAATTTCTAACACACATCCTCACAGCTGTATTCAAGGGCAAAGCTACAGCACAGCACAAGCTCTCAGATACTGAGTAACACCCCAGACCACGACAGGCTGAGGTCGACTGAAAAAACAACAATTATAGCTCTTAATACAGCTGCGAGTCATTACCAATAATGGGGTTTGTTTTGAGAAGTAATAGGCCAATGAAAGGCAATATGCTACCAATGTTTATAAAGCAAAAAAACTGGCTCTGGGGGACAAAAGTATACAAACCATCAACGAACATGATGTATTAAATGCAGCGTTCAAAATAAGAGTCAAAACAAGTTAGAGACATAATCAGCCATATTGGATAGCACTCTGTGTTTTTGTGGAATATAAAAACAAACTGTGCATTATTTAATCTATATTACAGTATTGATTATTAACCTGTGATTTATACCTTTTATGGTCAAAATTGTAATTATTTAAGGAGGATTTCGATACGAATGTTGTGTCAAAAATGTCTTTTTTGTCTTATGGCCCTCACAGATCAGCAGATCAAAGCGGACAACGGGGAAAACCATGTGTAGCATCAGAGCCGGCGGGGCGGAATAACATTTCTAAAAAGCCCATTTTAGAGTGCAGTTCTGCAACAGCGCTGTAATGCGGCTTTTATTACCTCTCTTCACTTTTATATTGATTCAGCATCATTGCTATTGTGTTGTGAGTCTGTGACTTCACATGGCGTGACTGGGTTGATGAAGAACGGCGTGTAAACAAGCAGCAGGATGTTTGCTGTGTGTTTACATGCTGTGCCTCTCTACTTCAAGCTGTATTGCAGGGTGAGATACACCATAGGACGCCAATGTTACAGGGTTGTTGTTGCAAAGTGTAAAAGGTGTAATGACAGCAGAGCTTTGTTACAGCGCAGAATCTGAAAGCGACTTTAATTTCAAACTTGTCACTTTTAACTTTATTTTTGGTTATTTTTGTTTGTATTGATTACTACACTCTTGGATGGTCCTATTTTGAATTTATTTCATGAATATAAATCTGTACATTTTCAATGCTGTACAGGTACAAAATCCATTGTATATCATCATTGGTCTTTGTGTATCTGGCCGATCTAAATTGAACTGAACTGGTGTTTAAATGAAACGTGAGTGTTAAGTTGACTCTTCGAGTCTGTGGCAGTCGCAATGACACGCTTTGCGATTGATCACACAATATTGATTTAAACATTTTTTTTTAATTGCATTCCTTCTTTTCGTCATCAGTTTCTAAATGTTTCAGAGACGAAAAGGGAGAGTTTGACAGCAAGAGACTATCTTTACTCTTGGGGTCTCTTCAGGTGTTTTTATTGGATAAAGAGCTGAGCAGCTCTTTACTTTCATTGAGTAACACGGCTAAGACGGCTTTCACCTCTAAATACAGTCTTACTGCAGCTCCACCAGCCCCACTCGTGGACTTCAGTCTTCTAACACAAAGAAGTTTCACATGTTTAACACAACTTCTGTTACAGCATTTTAAACTACAGATGTTCAAACTTTTGCTGAAAATGTCGAGTTCAGATGGAGATTCGTGCCGGACTACACAACTTCATCTCAGAACTACTTTGATGTTTACTGTTACTTGACAATGGCATCATTTCATCTGTCAGCTTGTAGATACCTCTTTTATCAGAACACATTTATGTATTCATCAAGCAATGTATGAATTATTTTCAACATTATCAAGATAGCTTTGATGGGTGGAAACATTGAGGAAGTTTAGAACTGGATCTGTAAAGACCCCTCCTCACCAGTTGACATGAGGGAGCTGTAGTTTTAGTCCAGACTGACAAGAATTCCTAACTAGCAGCAAAGTGAATAAGCAAGTGAACAAGGAATAAAGGGTTTCAGTTTTCACATCGAGGATGTTCAAACCTGATCAGCCGATAAGCTCCTACTGAGTTTTAGCATGCAGAGCTGCATTTAGCAGAAACAATCTGTGCTTCTTGCTGGAACCTCCTCCACTAAGGTTAATCCTCTACTGAAGGTTCTGGTATTGTTGTCTTGCCATTTTCCTTTGTAGAATTCCAGCCGTGAATAACAAGCATGAGCAGGTACAAACCCCAGCAGCGTGTAGGTAAACAGTGAGAAATAGGACAGACGCAAGCGGTGATGAGGCAACAGCAGGAAATAAGAGGCGAATAAGCTGCTGATTTTACCGAGCGAGGAGGTTGGTATGACAGACAGGAATGGTTTCCAAAAGCAGAGAAAATGCATCTAATTCCTGGCATGTCAACACAATATCTCCAATCCTGCATCTTTAGCAACACTAAGCTTTCCCATGTTTAAAGACAAAAGGAAATGATTCAGCTCTCATACCTCTTGGGGAGAAAAAGGGAATCAGACAGAGATTGTTAAGCTGAGGTGAGAACAGTGTAGAACTACAGATGAAGCAGGTGTAGTTTTCTGGCAGAAGTGCCCCTTCACACAACATAATGAGGTGGTGATCTCACAGCAAGCAGAGTTTGACAGAGACACAGCAGGGATTTGTAGTGTAATCTAAGGGAAAGGGTAGGATATAATGAACAGAGGTTGAACTGATTAGAGGATGAACTGTCAGAAAATATCACTCACACACTATAATGTAAAATGTATAAAAGCCTGATGGAGGTGAAGGCATGAGAGCAGGGAAATTCAAAGTCTGAGACCTACGAGAAGAGGAGATTACATATTGGAGGTTTTGGTGAAGCAGTAAAAGAGAGAAATTTAAGGTAAAGTGCGAGAGAACAAAAAAAAAAGGGAAGACAGAAGTGCTTTCTACTGATGGAGAAACATGTCAGATGTCCCACCGGGCATGAAATTGAGCCGTAATAGCCTTTTTTTCCTAGTTCATATTCAAATACTGTCATGCATACTGATAACTACAACACTGAAGCTTGTCTGCCTGCTGCACTTTTCAATCAAGTCTACCTTAAATTAAGAGAAGGAGACAAGGGGAGTGAGACGGAAACGAGGAGATGGTGCATGAAAAAAAAACAACTCTCAAACTCTTCAGAAATAAAAGTTTAATATTCTGTAAAATGTTGAATAACTGCACAGGGATCCTCTGCTTCCTATCTGCTGTAACCGTATGCAATGCTTTGATCTGCAGCTTTGCTGTGAATTTGCACATCTGTGTGTAATGCAGCGGAGGACGGCTTGTGAGTCTCAGAAAATCCGAACACCAAAATACACACGCACGTACATTAAGTGGGCCGTCACTGCTGCAGCGCGATGGACAAATAAAGCCATCCATTCACCATCCTAAAACATCAACTAGTCAACTGTAGCAGGTTTATTGATTCACAGCTCTCCCCACTTACCTCTGTCCCACTGCCCTCTGTCTATCTCACCTTTTTTTTTCAATTTTGACACCCATTGGAACAGATCTATCTCAACCTGTGAAAGCCAACAGAGATCTGTGGCGAGGAGGCTGCTGCTGCGAGCGCACGTGAGTGTCAGCCAGGCAGTGGAGTGTAATAACAGGGCACACTTTGAAGTGACCTCATTCTACAAAGCAACACCTTCTAAAAGTATTTCTGACCGGACAACAAGGCGATCAACAGGATAGTGGAGTGTGCTGGTGTGCATCCACCAAAATCCTGTTTAATCATGAGGGACAAAAGTGTTGAGAAGATCAAGGTTCAGGTTGGTGTGTAGGACCAGTAATGATGGAGTGGTGTCAAATATTATGTATTATTTGTGAGGTGGATATAGGACGTGTCTTGTAAAGTCATATCAAAATAAATCAATAAATAATACAACCCATCTTCAAGTTAGCAAGTAAATCCCCCGTGTATGGTCCACGAGCACTGCATCTCTGTCAGTCCAGAAAAGGGAATTCTTTCTGTTGCTGATTTTTTGGCTATTTTCCAGAGAAAGGATTTATGGGTGGTTCCTTATCTGATTCCAGAGAATATGAGTGAGAGGATAGTGGGTGTTGGATTGTAAAGCCTGATGGGTGGGATTTGAGACCCGAAACTAAAATGGACTTGTCTTGTCTTGGGATTACAGATATATATACACATCTGTATGTCAAGATATGTTTTCTAAACTATGATCAATCTTCCAATGTTACCTTTTATTTTTCTTGGCCAATGCTGCGGCCTTACATTAATGCTACAATCATCTGTGGTTAACAGTATTCCTAAATATTTCAGAACTAGATGCAACAAATCTGTGGTTACACTTCCACATCAGGTATGTTTTAGTTAGTTGACTCGAGTCTTGAGCGATGTGTTTTATTTGATGAATATATATGAACTCTGTGTTCTTCTGTGAGAGCATAATGTACTCACGGCAGCCGTGATGCCGAGTCTTTTCACAGTCTCTCTCCTTGTTTTCATAATACAATGACTTCAAGTACAGAGCATGAAAACACTCTGTATCACAGATGTGTGACTCACTGTGATGGCAAAAAGCAGGACACACTGTACTCAAAAGAAATACAATGATAGACAAGGTCACAGGGCCTAATCAGAGCAGCAGTTAAAGTACGATACAACTCTAGGAGAGTAAATGAGCTGAAAGATAGTATTCATGGAAATGTCTCGTTCAGGAGGTTCATAGAGGTGGCAACATTTAAGTAAGAACAGCTGAGAAGAATAGATTCATCCAAATACTAACAGTCATTAACTAAAACATTTTATTCTGAAGTACTTCTGGGATAACTGTAATATATGTAAGCTTTAAATCACTGCATCAGTTTTACATGCATCCTCCTTTAACAGGAAGGAAAAGAAATCCTTTCTGCTCCACAGAAAAATAAATGCAATAAATCAGTGGTTACCACCTGAAGAACAAGCATAAGGCCTGTGATGTAACGCTCTATAACCATGATGTTCTCATGAATAAGTGACTGTGTGAAGGTGCAAATATGCAACAGATTTCTGGATCATGGAGGGCATACATTATAAACAAATACTGGATTCATCTCTTTTAAATGTCGAAATGTCGAGGAATCCCCATTATGTCCCATATTTCTGCAGAAATAAACGTTTTTACAGCCTGGTTAAAAATCAATGTTGGTCTCTCAACATAATAAATCTGTTTTGATTTTATTAAGCTGAACAGTTGTTTATGAATTGGTTTATTGAGGGGCATGGCTGAGTTGACTGGTGGGCATGTTGTAGCTGTTCGGCAGACAAAGAGGAGCTCAGGTGGGCCTTCAGATTCTGTTTCTGGATCTAAGAGGAGGTGGCATTTCCAACATGAAATAGCCCAAGGTCAGCTATGATGATAAGTGTTAACCTCTCAGATACACAAATTCTCAGCTGCAACCTCCAAAACAGCATTTTAAGATCAGTGCATCCCTGCTCTAATTGGGCAGGAGATACTCATCAGGAGGAATACACATGTATGCATGCATTTTCTTCTGTAGGTGTGGGGGTTATCTTTACAAAGTCTTTATAAATGTCTAAAATCGCTGAATCTGTAGGCGAGGGTTCGCTCTTAAATCTTGCCTCTTAACACTCATTACATTTTTGCCTTACAAGTTGCTAGTTGGACTATAAAAATTGAAACATAAAAGGAAGTCTTAACCTGATGTCCTTTATTTCTTGCAACTGACTACAAACAAAAGCTCAGAAAAGTCGGCTGGTCCTTGCTCCCACAGGCTACATGCATCGTCTAAAGATTGCAGAGGGGCTCTGAGATTGTGGTGCGAAATATCAGTGATCTTGGGAACATAATCACTGCAGTCTTCGTCCCAGGTGAATCAGCAGCTTCTCTTTGATGCCACAGATTGATCGTGCTGCTCCAGGGATGAAATGTCACCTACCTCTCTGAAGAAGAAGAATATGGAGGTTGAAGCAGCACAGATTCTAATAGGATCTAATAGACAGGAAGTGAGAAACCGTCTCTAATATCCACCAATAACCTCCCACATACACATGCATAAAGGTTTGTGCAAGACAGTTGCCTCATAGCCTCTCTTTTAATGTCTGCCCCCAGTAAAGTGTTCTGAAAAAAGCCCCAGCAGCAGTCAAAGTAAGACATAAATATAGTCTACCAGTATGTGAATCAGCACCTGGGGCTGCGGATAACCTTCTAAATGAGATCAGTATTTCAGCAGTGCATTAGGGTCTGTAAGAAGTAAAGGACAACAGTTGAGGCTGGCAAGAGACGTAGATCCTGCGTAAGACTTTCGACAGGGTGGATCTAAGTGCCACTGAGCACGAGGAAAATCTCACCCCCTCAATTAAACAGCCACGATGTGCCTGTGTGCATGCGTGTGTGTGTGTGCGTGCGCGCATGCATGTGTTGGAAAAGCGGAGTCATTGAGATGCAGACAGCGACACAGAGCGACAGTTGCAGAGCTCTTGGTACTTTTGACCTGGCTGACCCACTGTCTCAAGCATCAGACGATTCGTCCGACCACCATGAGGAGGACCAAAATCAGCTTAAACACAATCGGAGATATTAACATTTCAAACGAAAATGATTGCTTACTCTTCCTACTGCAGAAGTAAAAGGCAATCACAGGAGCTGTATGAAATCTATGATTTCAAATCAATGCAAATGGGAAACCCACAGCTATCAACGTTCAGTCTCTTGAGGATAATTAAGTGCGTCTCCACGTCTTTCTCTTTGGACTACTAGTATAAACACATTTAAGGGCTCTTTTTTTGTTTTCACAGACTCATTCAGCCCTTGCAGGAGGAATGTAGGATTTTTCAAAGGTTATGTGAACATCATTGATCCAGTCATAAATTCTCATTCAATCAATCAAATGTGAATCTCTGCAGGAATGACCTTGATCTATTTATCTAAAGGAAGAAAACAACACTAATGCATCCCCCTCCCCATTGCCCACTTTGCTCCCTTTTGGCCCTTCCTCTAGTTGTGACATCATCCGTCATCACCTGCTGTTAAACAGATGGCACCCCATTACAGACCACAGACAGGTGGAGAAGCATGACTTTCCAATATAAGGATAACGGTATTTCAAACACGTGCACACCACTGAATACAATAACATCCTCCTCAAACGCAGCCGTGTATTGCTTCCGAAGATGTGATCAGGATTTCGAGGCTGTAAGCAGCTTCCCTGCAGCAAACAAACCCTCAGCAGGAGACTCCTGGCAGAAACACACGCCTGGGGTTACAAAGCTGCTTCTGTTGCATCTTAACCTTCAATCCAAGTCTGCAGCCAACAAGTCAGAATAATCTCAGTGAAAATCTATTCGACCCGAAATAATGAGTGCGGTTAGATCGGTAGAAAGTTGAACTGCTTGTCCTTTACTCCAGCCAAATGCTGTAAAAGAAGTGATTGCACAATGTGTTCTTGAACCCTGAAGCATAGACTGCTTTGTTGTAGATTTTGAAGTTTGTATCCACACACAGAAACCAGATGAGCTCAAGTAAATTACTGCAAGATCAAGTCAAGTCCCAAGTCTTTAATGGAGAAGTCCAAGTCAAGTCTCAACTCCCCCCATCCAATTTAAAAACACAACAGCACAGCAAATCGACGCTGTTTACCTCCGTGGTTATGTTGGAGGCTGTCGTCCTCCTCCCAGCTACTGTGGGTTTAAATCCAACCTCAGCCTTTCTCTGCATGTCATCATTTTTTTCTCTCCCACACACTTTTTCTGTCCCTCTTCGGCTGTCCTACTCAATAAAGGCATAAAGGACGCCACGACGACAACGACGACGAAAACACAGCACGGCAACATAGAAATATTCAGAGCTCTTTTTAAGGACTCAAAAAGAAGATGTTTTCAAAGGGTTAAAATTAAAGTCCTGACAAAAGGAAATGTGCCACATTAAAATGCAAAGAGAGTCTGTTGCACCATAGCTAAAATAGAGTTCAACACAAATTCTGCCTCTAATAAGGAAAGTAGCCTAATAGGTTTAGGATATTTGGGTGGTCGATTAGATTTCGAAGGAGAGCCATGCCACCCATCGCCTCCCTCAAGGATCTGCCCCTGCTGGTTTCAAACAATCACTTCTCTTCGCAACCATTAGAGTCACCTCCTTCTGCTCATTAGCAATCTGGTCATATTTAATGAGCCTTTAACAGTTTCACTGTATGTACTTTGACTTTCACGACTTCATCTTTGAGACAGGCCGTGCTACTGACAGGATTACCCAGGTATCCCGGGGACACCCGCACGGTGGCGCTGGTTCGTGTTGGGTTGCTCCGGTTGCAGGTTTAAGGTACTGAAACTCCTCATCACATATACAGTCTATGCATCCAGCGAAGCACAGAGCGGGAGCATCTCCACACACAAAACTAAACTAAACAAAGGAGTATGAATAATCCCTCTAAGCTCCTCCATCAGAGGACAGCAGCTTCAGAAGAGTTTTGCTTTGCTGATGAACAACAGACTACAGTAAACAGAAACTCCTCAGACAGTTTCATTTCTTAGTAACTCCATTTGTTTGTAGCGTTTCATGCTTTGATGTTCTGTGAAATTACACTCTGCTCACACCTCAGCACGACAGCTACCTGAGGCCAGTAACCTTGGATTTACACACACTTCCTCCGCTGCCTCCATGCACTGACAATGGATGAAGGATAGAGCAATGAATCTGTCCCCCACCCACCTACTCCAATCGCCATTTTAATGTCCAGCCTCATTTGGCTTCCAGATAAATAAGGTCCAGAGCAACCAGAGCAATTTGCATTTAAAGGCTGTTCATCTTACATGCCTCTTGCCTGCCATTCACTGAGAGGTACATTTGCATTTTGAATGCCTGAAAATGCCCAAATCCAAAAGCTCAACTTTTCATTTAGCTAGGGAAACTAGGGAGTTAAAATATTTGGAATTTAAGAGCTGCAAATGCATGCAATTACAAAAAAAAGTGAAAAGCTACCTTCTAGCACAGAAAGTTTTAAGGTGAAAATAGAGCAAATTCAGGACACAATCCCCATTGAGACTGCTGCACAGACATTAAAAAGTCGTTTAAGTGGTGTGGAGGAAGGCTGCAACCTACTTTGACCCAACAACAACAACAAGAGACAATAGTTTCTGTGATGCGTCAGAAGACAACTTCTAATCAGCTGGTCCTGAGAGGACAGAGAGAATGTGAAACTCTGGACAATCTGATACACCGTTTGCTCTACTGCCCCCTGCTGACCTAGTCCAGCACATACCCCAACTTAACACCATTTAAATGTTAACATAAAATCCCTTTCTTTAAGGTCAGAGACGAGGAGATCAAGCTTACATGTTCAAGTCTATGGTTTCATTATGACCTCCGAGACTCCAGACTGGTATTTTGAGTTAGCTTGCAGTGAATTTGTGCGATGATAAGTAAAATTGACATTTAGTTTGAGACTGTTACTGTGGTTTGTCAAATCTAAAGGAAGTTTATACATTTAAATCGTCTCTGCTACAGAATCCTTTTTGCATTTTTAAGTGACAGCTCTGTACAACATGCATCCAAGTTATTTGCAATTATTACAACATATTTTGCTCAACAACAACCGCTGTCTCTGTTTTGCTGCAATAACTTCTATACATTACATTGTTCTTCCTAAAAGGTGGGCGCTGGTTTTTGTCAGTTGGTAGAGTAGACCCTTCATGTGGGTACATTCATTCTGACTCGATTTGGTGCAGGTCCTCCTCCTTTTTTCTTTTCCCCCATATTTCCTGTCACTTTATATCCATTCACTTTAATAAAAGGCCAAACACATGAAAAGAAAAATGGTGATATAAACAGAAAGAAAAAAAGACTATTAGTTGGACGCAAAGTTGAATTCAAATGTGTTTGGTGCAAATGTAGCTAGAGCTGAGCTGCAAGCTTCCCATTGCTGTGACAGCTTGTATTTGGAGAACCTGCTGCAGAGGATCGAAGAAAGAAGAACTGGTAACAAATGCTTACTTCCTGGATGAGATATGACTCTCCACTTCTCAGTGACATCCACCTCAAGGTTAAGGTCACTTCCCCTCTAAACTCAGAATTCTCCTCTGTTGTAATCTCAAACACCCCCATGTATGTCTCATCACTGATAGACTGGAGACAAGCTAGTGGTTTACATGCTGCTAACTAAGCTCATCAAGATTCATGCTTAAGCTCGTCTCCCTCTCGGTGAAGCTCTCAGGGTTTACGGCTGGATTGTTCTCAGCTGTTCAGGCCTCACAAAGAGGCCGAGGCATGTCAGACTCATGTCAGATGATTTTTTTTATGACATCAGAAGACAGCTGGACAACAGAAAAACGGATAAAAGGCAGAGGAAACAGGGACAGATTCAGTTTGATTCTTATGATAACGTCCTTTCCTGCACCCTCAAGGGTTGTTTTACTGTCACAGCAATAATTTCTAAAACATGTTCTACTTCATGACCTGCTGCTGCAGCTGCAGCTGCTTGGGTTTAAAAAGAGGAGCGTGTGCAGAGCCGAGGCCTGCACGCAGCGCTGAATGAGCCTGCACCCTGGGATGCACAGGTTGCGCATCAAGTCGTAAACATCAGGCCTCACATTCTCCAAGATGATCTTCTCCACCTCAGGTTATGAGGAGAGAATCACAGTGAAAGATGGAGGAAGAGTGCAGACTGCAAAGTGCATTTTTACAGCCATTCTTTTGAAGAGATATGCATGGAGTCAAAATCCCCACGCTCCTGGCCAACCTGGCTCTCAACCTTCATTTTTTCCCCTCAATATTTCCATCACCCTCTGCTGCCATCTGAGAAATACTCTGCAGTCCTCCTCCCTTCATTTCATCTTCATCTACATTTTCCTCCTACCAACTCTTCATTTGCTCAAGCCTCCTTCCAATCACTCCTGCAATCTCACTCCCCCTTGTCAATATTTGTCTAGCCAGCTCTCCGTCTGTGTGCAGACAGCTTTAAGCAAACGTCTTCAGTAAAGAGCGACATTTCCTCGTGGAATGGGACTGAAATCGGCTCTCAAATTGGAAGCAGGTGGTGATACTTTCCTGATGACATCTTCTGGCTTTTTCCACTGTGCCTTTGCAGCTTCTTCCAGCCCTTACTCTGTCTCATGTAATGCTGTACAATTTCCCTTAAAAGTTTGCAGCTTCCTGAGCTTCTTGCTCTTTGTCACAGCCCTGAGTCAACAGCGTTTCAAGCGAAGTCACTGACACTACCTACGCACGCACACGTGCACGCACACGCAAATCATCCCAAAGTATACACATTTGTTTATAGTTTTGCATCAACTCCCTCTTTTAACTCATCACCTTTTTTTCCCTTGTCTTTAGTGTCCTCCCCCTCTGTGCCTTGTATGCTTTGTGTTGTTTAGCACTCATATTGGTTTCACATCTTTCACATCATCACAAAGCCGCAGCATCAAACTTGTTCCAGTCTTTATAGACTCATAGGGAGACTCTTCGTACGTTTACTTCTCGGAGGATACATCCATGTTGTTTTTCAAAATACAGGCTGAAGACCTTTATCGCACATGTATAGAACCCACAAACAAATGCATAATCTGGCTCTCTCTGTCAGCAGGTACACATTTACTGTTCCTACATATAGATGCATATATTTCTCCTCTTCTTCCTTTTTCATTCTCTTGTTATCCAAAAATCTGATTTGTTTATTCCAAATCAGAATGAACAATACTTTATTCATCCCATGGGGAACATTTTGATCCTTATCTCAAAAATAAACACTTTTATTTTAAATGTTTTAAGGGTAATCAATATCAGAAGTCACTTTTTTTGAAGATAAACTGACACCGACTTGCATCAACATCTTCAAAAATAACAATCTGCCTCATTCCAATATGCAATAAATGACTAATTGGTGATTACTGTTTATTCCACTCAGATTCATTTGCATATTTTTTAAACATTACATATTTTAGACACAATCTAATTAGGGTTTGTGAAAGACTGCAGGGAGAAAAGACAGTCAGCTTATAAGAAAGATATCAGATGTCCCCAGGAGAAGAGCAGAGATAACATTTTTCTAGAAGACAATCTTTCACATTCCTCTCATTCATACTAATGGGCCCTTCTCTGCAGCTATAGAGTTTCTGTGTTTGTTGAGGTGAATAATCCTGCTCCCTGGGAGATAAACAGCAGCCTGTATGTGTTGTATTCAGTGAGAGGACTGTGAGTGGTCAACAGAAGAAACGCATCAGCTCTTCTTTCAGCAGCCACTTATGCACCATTGTCCTCGCTCCATTCTGTCATCACACAGCTTAGTGCATCACCGCAGGTTCAGGTTTCAATCATTTTGCCAGCTTTGTTTCTACAGTACGTGTGTGCAAGCTCGACATCACACCCAAAGGTGCACATGTTCACTCTCAACAGGTTTTCTGCCAGTACAAGAGAAATATCTCTTTTCCTTTCTCAAACACAAACTTACTGGAGACAGTGTCTGCAGACTTCTTTTGTATTTCAAAGTTCCTGAGCAGCTTCGACCCTGAACTGAAAATGAAATCTTAACAACTGCACTGTAGGATTTGTGCAAACAAAATCAAAATGCCTCGATGATGACCTCAGTTGTTCACAAAGTTTTGTCTGTTTTAAACAAATCCGGACAAAAAGAGCTGCTGATTGAATTTGTGGGGAGACTTGCAATTTTTATATTTTTAGTATGTCTCATGTATCCACAAGAAGACCGCTTCAAGCACTGCACACCTATAATCATCCAAAGAGCATCTGCATGTAATTATAACAAAAACCAATAAGCTTCTTCCTTCTCATTGTCTTTATCCTAACCATAAACTTGTTTGGTAGAGAGAAGTACAACAAAACATTCCTTGAAATGTATGCTAACATTAAAAAGTGTGTGTTCTGCACCGAACAGCAATTATAGCAAGATTAATGGAGTTTGGAAAATCTAGAAAAGATGGCATTTATTCCATAAAACATATAAAAGGAGTCCTTGTGGTGCCAGGTGCAAAGATTAAAACCAACACTAGTTTAGTCCTCGAGAGGCTTTTTTCATTGCTCATGTTCTAATGCTCTCTTGCTTTTCTCATCTCAATGGCCTCAGATTCTCATGTTCCACAAACAGCACCGTTGTAATCTATTAAGGGAGCTTGAGGGAGGCCACAACCCTGAGAGAGATATGAAGAGGGGGGGGCTGGACAGTGTGTTGTTGCATACAAGAATTCCAAAAGACACCGCCTGATTGGTGTCAGGCCTCGCAGTGTGACCTGAGGTGACGTATAAGCAGCCTCTTTAGGCTTGTGTGGAAGGAGCCCAGGGTTCAAATAAACACATCAATCAAAAAGGCCGAGGACTGACAGCGACGATGTGCGGCTCATGCTCTTACAAAACAGGCTTCACCTCAATTTCACAGCGGAGACATTTTTCTTCTGATGCAGGCTGCCCTTGCAAAAAGATTGAAGATGTGCAACACATGGACATGCTCCCTGAATACTCATTGGCTCAATCCCCGTCTCCGCCTTGAAGCCTAAGCACTGAGCCCTTATGGATTTTAAAGAGCTCAGGCGGGGTCCATGGGGGAGTTGAGAGGGCATAAAAATGAGGAATGGAACATCACACATTGCCTGTAAAGAAGATGCTCCATTAATAATACAACACAAGTCAATGGTCTACATTAGTGTTTATACCTTAAAGCTAATTATCTGTTGAAGGACTGCAGGCAGCAGTAGCTCAGTCTGTAGGGACATGGGGTGGGAACCGGAGGGTCGCCGGGTCATGTCCAAGCACAGACCAATTGGTTTTGTAGCTGGAGAGGTGCCAGTCCACTTCCTGAGCACTGCCGAGGTGCCCTTGAGCAAGGCACCGAACCCCAAAAAACTGGAGCGCTCGCTGTGGGCATCCCCTTTCCCCTCGTGGGATTAATAAAGTATAAACGATAAATTATTATAATTATGCAGAATCAGACCTTTTCTGTATATTAGTCATGAATGACAAGAAACTGGCAGGCTTTTGTTCTTCGTTAAACCATTGAAACAGCGGCATGAATTGTTTCTACATAAATGCAGTGTGTGCACACATACAGTGCCGAGAAATAGACCCCCACCTCCACCCCCTATTACAGACTTTGCGCAGACTTTGACTGCGGTACAATGCTAAACCTTCACAAACCTGCAGTGAATGTGCCACTAGTCAAAAAGCCACAAATCAGCGAGTGTGGAGATTGGTATTGAACCAATGATGTATATCAGCATGCACATAAAGCCTTCGACAGCTCTGACAGCAGCAAAGCTGATAGAAATTGGGATGAACAGAATACCAACACTCTACATTCTGCCTCTGCTGCTTCAGTCCTGCAAACAACATTCTTATTCAGTCTGCTCCGTGCTCTGTTTTTACAGCATGCTCCTCTCTGGCTCTCGCTCACTTTTCCATCGCCTCGTTTAAAACCCAGTGAAATTGTGCTTTCTTTCACCTCCTCTTTTTTCATCCTCTAACCGGGGCCCTGTCTCTGAACTCCTTCAGTGTGCTCTGACTGAACTCTGTTTTCTCCTCCTGGCAGCCGGAGGTGAATGTCAATGCGGGGCCGCAGTCCTCTGCTCTCTGCAGCACTTGGTGTTAGCGTCATCAGGAGACTGGCTACTGGAGCATTCATGCAGCTGTGCCAACCTCAGGCCGAGGAGGGATGAGATAAGCACAGTGAACACAATTTCACGGGTTAGAGTGGTTTATGACCCATGTTACAAGTCATCATGACTCTCAGTGTCTATTATCTTTATCTGTTACTCTCTTCTTGAATGCGTCCAGTAGTGCATTGATGGTCTAAAAGTATACTCTCTTTCCACAGTCAATAAGCAACATTGGTGGCTAACTTTCTTCGTCTACAGTCGTTTATTTACATCTAAAACCCTTCGAGGTTTGTGAGAGAGAAAGGACTTAGCATGGCTCCAAACAAGCTTCATATGAGAAATCTTCTGGAAGACACTTAATGAAAACTGATAGCGAGAATTTAAAATGCAATCTGTGCTTCAAGCTGCAGACATTGCCAGGCTACAAACATCTGATATTCAGCTCACCAGAACACATTCACCCCCTGAAGTAATCCGTAAGAGGGAAAATAGCAGATTTGTCCATAATTTAAATGAGCTTTGGTGTATGCCGGGATTTAAACTTTGATAGAAAAAACAAACAAAAAAACAAAGCTGATCTGTTTCCACTGACTTGATCTTTTCAAATTCAAGAAGGCATCTTGAAAGAAACACAAGCGGGGATAAATGCTCATTTTTGATTGAAAGCTCTCCAATGTCAACAAGCTCATCTCACATGGTTTAAAAATCTTGTTTCTGATGATGATCACAGCAGCTTAAGTAGACAAAAAACATCCCTGAGAATGATAGTTATCAAGGAAAAGATTGTTACTATCATCAAAGTTGTGGATTAAGAATTTATATTGTGACAGAATCGTGGACATGACTCCATAAAGTCCATGACTGCACTTTGATCAAGAAATGCTTTGAGTACGATTATTTGATATCTGCAAATAACATGTTCTTCCTTTGATATCTATGTCACACAGCTGCAACACACTTAAAAGTCATTAAAACACGTCTTTCAAAGCAGAATAAAAAAAAAGGTTTTTAAATTGGCCTGAATCCAGACTGTGACTGTGAACGTGCTAATTACAGCCTCGACTCTCTGCCTCTGCTTTCTGCAGTCAGTCAGAGAAAAAAACTTGTGAAAGCAGAAATGAAAGGTAATTACTGTTTATTCAACTACTCAGTTAAAGGCCCCGAGTACACTGTTAAAGTCACGGTCAGGTCAATCAGGTCACACACAAAGCCAGAGACAGAAAAACTGAGGCAGGATCAATTTGTCCTTGTCAGCATGTTATGGGAAAGTGCAGGTTTATTACAGCTTTGGTCTTATTTGAATATTGTATCTTGTCAGTCCAAACCAAAAAAAGAAAAACATTTTACGCATCACCTTAATTATTGGGGGAAGAAAAAAAGTCAGCTCGGGCAGGTTTCATCAGATTAAAAAGTGAATGGTGGCTTAAAAAATAAATAAAATAAAATCTCCTCATCAACACGGCCTGCCGGTGAGATCTGACTTGCGAGGTGTGAGGCCTCAAAATGCCCCGTCCTCTTTGCTTCACGGCCAGCGAAGCTCCACCAGAGGACCTCAGACTGCGTCCTGACTCACAGCGGCGTCAAAGCTCAGAAATATAGGAAGAGTCCGCCCATGCTGTGTCTTTAAAAGTAAACACGGTGGTGCTTTGAAGTAGATGCTGACAACAAGGGTGTGCTAACATGCTCACATTAGCAGGAACAATGTTTAATATATTAGGATGTGTTCAATCATTCACCTTACTTACTCTTGAGACTCAGTGCCTGCTGTAAAAACACTTTGATCATTCATCTCCGCCCTGTTAGAAACTTCATTACTATGCTTTGTATCTCCCAGCACAATGCATAATAATATATGGAGCTTGGTTAATGACCTGATTTACCTGATGCATTGTGGGTATTACATTCATTCTATAGACAGTTCAGCCCTGCAGAAGACCTCACTGTGTAGTGGAGCATTATGGCCATGCTTGATGCCAGACGGTCACCAAAGTCTGTAAGATTGAAAGATTTCCTCACTCAATGGTAAGAGGCGTCAGTCTTAACGCAACTGAATACATTTGCACTGCGGGGTTGAAGACAGTAGCAGAATTACACTGTTCCCAAGCAGAGCTTTTTTTTTATTTTTTCCATACAGAGTAAAAGTCTGCTATCGATTGAACATCTGCAGCTGGTGGGCATCTGCCTCCCCAGACAGCCAGACAGAGCATCAAGGACGAGTTCACAGTGTGGTCAGAATGGGGAATCCATAGGCGCAGAGATTATCCATGCTAATCTTCCACTGGATAACACCATGAGAGGATGATGGAGGAGGATGAAAAGAGGAAGAGGAGGGAGGAGGGGAGAAGAAGATCGAGACGAGGATTGGACACAAATGAGACTCTGCTGTGGATTTGTGCCTCTAAAACATTTGTTCTTATGCTCTTGTTGTCTGTGTTTGTGTGTATGATGGTCCATGTTATATTGTTGAATTACGGTTACATTTTGTTTAAGATTTATTTTTGAGTATTTAGTAAGACATGGCAGTGGATAAAGTCAGGAATCAGGGCGGGAGAGAGAATAGCAAGTGACATGCGGCAGAGGAGCAACAGGTTGGATTTGAACCCGGGATGCCCGCTTTTAAGACTGTACATGGTGTGAGCAGAGGTTGTTTTCGAACCCCGCCCCCCATCCATCCCTTATGGATGGCACTGAATGCATAGTTAGTTACTGTCATATTTCATGGCATCTTGGATGGCTGTGGTTGAGTGGAAGAGAGGGTCAATGAAAAGGTTGGCGGTTTGATTCCCAACTCCTTCAGTTGACTGTCAAAAATGTCTTTGGGCAAGACAGCCCCCCCCCCCCCCCCCCCCCCCCCCTGTCGGTGCTCACTAAGGCATAGCCACTAGTGTGTGGCTAAGATTAGCACTGATGAGCAGATGGGCACAGTACATTGAAGCCTACACCAAATGGGCAGCCAATTTATCATTTCTCTTGACACAGAAATGGACCTGAAGTGATGTCAGCAGACAGCTTGTATGCACAATAGTTGGCTTCTATTGAAGCATGTGTGCCAGTGGCAGTAAAAACACAGCAAATTGCATTTTAACTTTATATAAAACCGGAGGCAAAATCTGAATTTTTAAGCGCACAAAAATCTCAGAAAAAGTCCATGAACTTCTGGAAGGACTGAATCTCGTGGAGAGCACACTACCTTTTACTAAATGACAGAAGAGTTATATTGTACCTGTGAGCTTGTTCTATACTGTGAACCGCAGTAGAGTATGACAGATCTCCGAGTCCTTTTTTTATCATAAAACCATTGTGAATCAGTCTCCACAACATTCGACAAAAACATCTGCAACATCTCCCCGTGTGCGCGCTCAGGGAGACTCCACCACTGATCCGGCTGGCAATAGCCGAGTGTTTAGGGCCGTGTGAGTCACAAGAGTCAAGTCAGCATGTCACAGGCAATTAAACGGTGTCCTCAGACAGTCCGCAGAGACACCTTTTCGTGAGCAGAAGTGCGACAGAGAGCTCTGGATGTCGAGCAGAGCAGAGACTCGGGCTGCAGTGACGCAAAGTTGAGAGAGGAAGGACATTTAGCCTTTTCATTCTCCTGCCTGGATTTACTTTAACTCCTTGTTCTGTTTCTGCCTCTGGATGAAGCGCACAGGCGCAAATGCAGAAGATAACCACAGTGGCTGCTGGCAAGGAGTGTTTCTTAAAATATTATGGTCTGCACCAAAAGGTAACTGAGAAAAAAAAAATTGGTTCCCTTAAAATTATTCCAGGGTAATTGGCTTCTCTCACAGCTAAGAGCCTTTTTAAAAGTTCAGGAGCACTTTGTGTTCCTGCGGCGTGTGACAGGCTCAACACATTTCTGTAGGTTAGTAGGTTAATAGCTATACATCTGTCGGATTAGGTTATACAACAGCCCACATAATATGTAAATCACCAGATTATCGTTTGAAAATGTGTTTTTCCTCACAGAACATCTGAAAGCAGCTTAACAACATATTTACTTGCAGAATCTTCTCATTTATCCACAAAGTGAGCTGTGAGAGTGTTTCTATCAGAGTGTGGGTGGAGGCGGTGGTAGGTGCAGGGGTTAATTAGAAGAGAACGCAGCTGAAACACGAGAAAAAAAAGGAGGCCCCCCCTCGCAGCACAGACAAAGCCAACTCTGTGTCTCAATACAAAACATTAAGCAACGTCTTTAAGAATACAGAGCAGCTAAATGGGCTGTAATTATTTCCTGCCATTCCTCTTAAAGTCTTTTTTTCTGTTGCTACGGGTCAATTTTAATCGGATATGAGAAACTTAATATAGCTCAGGGTGTCACAGCTAGACAAAGGAAGTAAAATACCCCACAGAGCTAATGAAATAAAAAGCAAAGCCCTTTGTTGACACTCAGGGCTCATAGAAGCGCTGCAGTCATGTCACCTTTTTCTCTCGTTGTTTTTTAGCACCTCAGACTCAAGTGGCTCGAGAAGGTCCTGCACAGACTGACTGACTATAAACACCAGCTGCTTTTTGAGATTTTTTGAAACTGCACTTTCGTGTAAGTGGATGTCTGCATGTTTCCAAAAGGAGAGGTTCAGATGAAGAGAAAAATTAACAACGGCAGGTTTACAGAGAGCAGCAAATACACCCTGCCATCAAAAAGGAATCCCAAACTATGAGTTGTTTCAGCTTCTTAGTTTTCTACTTATTGGTTTTCTTCATTACTTCCTTGTGAGACAAAAATATCAATAGATGTCACAGAGTCTTCATGGGGGTAACAAAGTGATTCAATTTCAGTGCCGACATCATATGTAACAACAAAGGTCTTACATAGGGGGAGCGCTTTGTGTGGGAGCGTGTGTGTGTGTGTGTGTGTGTGTGTGTGTGTGTGGAGCCCACGTTGTTCGTTAACATGTTTAGCTACCTTAAGATCATTATGCTATGTTTACACTGGGATACCAGTATTACGCCATTGCACAATCACTATGAAAGTAAAAAGGAGCAATGAAGGCGGGGCTTCATTAGACGCTGTTGTGGAGTTGTACTTTGAAAATGGTTACGAGACATCATGATATCTGTTTAAACACTTGAAATGTCTCTATTCTGGCAGAGACGGTTCAGTTGTAGTAAGCACAACCTATTGTACCTTCTTTTTTTAATTTAGCTTTCTAATCTTTGTATTTTAACTTTGTACTTACATTTTGACACATTTCAGTATAACTCCACTGTTTTTCATTTACTGCCCTGTGTGCTGTAGAAATGCTTATACAACTAAAAAAAACACACAGTTAGTTAAAACTCTAATTTCAGACTTTCCTGTATGGAAAGCACAACAAAACATTTTGAAAGCATTTTTTTTGCTTCTCAGTCGGTTAAAGTTTTAAATTACATAAACAACTTTGTTGATTTCGGCTGCTGATATGAACTTTATATCGGCAGCTTAAGGCCGAAGGTTTGCAGAGATAATGATATCTTTCTTATGAATTTCATGAGCGTCAAATATAAAGCAGCAGAGGTTGCTGACACACTGCCTTCATACCTTTATGAAACTTTCGGCCAGAATAGAGAGAATCCTTTTCTGTTCATGCGTTATCTTCTCCCTCCAGCTGCTGCTTTATAGACCGGCCAGGAGAACCCGTTGGCCTTTGAGCACTTACAGTACACCAGCATACAGGTGTGTTTGTGTGTGTGTGTTTTTATGCATGTGTGTGAGAAAGACAAAAAATATGCGTGCGTGTCATTGTTTAACCTCTAACTGGATTAACACCAGTTTACAATAAGTGCACACAGTGTGTCAGACCATTTTTGCATATATGTGCACCAGTTTAAAGCACACGGAAGCACAAACATGGCTGCTGCTTTTTTCCGACGAGCATCTGCAAATTAAGTAAATTACATCCTCTTTGAAGCACAACCATCTCTTAACTCCTGACACACTTGAGCTGCAAACATGTAAACACTCCTTTGCCTGAAAATGCTGCATTTCCTGCCCTGTTTACTCAGCTCCAAGGCATTCTGGGTGATTATCATGGCATTTCCATTTGCACGCCCCTGGGCACAGCAATCTGGAAGGCGACTGATTTGAACAGTTTAGATCCACTAAATGATTGCAGAATGTTTTACATGCCTCGAAGCACAAAACATCTTTTCAGGTATTTTAAAATCAGTAGAATTGAATCAAACACATTTTATTCAACAATAATTTACATTTAGGTTTAACCAGGAGTAAAGAGGCTCCCTTGCTATGTGCCATCTCAGTCTAATATGCATCAACTGTATGAAAAATGCAAGATCACTGTTTTTCAGATGATGGCACCATGGTAGAAAATCGTTATTAATTTAGAAATCACAGACACATTAAATAGTCTCCTTCATTCTTAGAGCCTGCACTTACTGTAAGTTTCTGCAGTAGCTGTTAGTGTTTGATATTAGCTTCTGCTCCGTCAGTGCCAAAGAGCTCGGCGGCTGTTATCAAACATCAGAGCAGAAACAGAGAAGCTTTTCTGTCCTTGACTCTGACACACGCTCATCGGAGGACAAAGCTTCCAGCCCTCGCTGTGTTTTCATCTAAAATACATGCAGCATCAAAAGGGGCTGCGTCAGTGTCAGTAAGTACAGTGCGTGTACATAGTCCAAAGATTTAATGCTAAATATAAAAGCAGCGTGAGTGAGGCTCTCTGCCTTTGTGTGAAAACATGTGTATATGGGGAAATGAAACTACAGCTGCTTTCACAGAGGCAGCTTCTTACAGTTAAACACAAGTGAGAAACAGCACAGATAAGAATCTAAACAAACACGCTGCAGCTCAGTGTGCATCACAATGCGTTCCTCTCTCCATACCTGCCAAACTGTGCCAGAGTTTACTTTATTGTCAATTCATGCATAATCCATTCGCTGCACGCCTTATCAAGAACCCCAGGCGCAAAGAAATCTGACCGTATTATTTGCCAAGGCTGAGAACTGTCAAGGAACTTTCCTCCTCCTGCTCTTGCTGACGCTGATTTTTAAGTATTTTTTAAACCTCAATTTATCTCCCCTAACACAAGTTCTCTAGTGGGAGGACCGCGGTGCACGGACAAAGTGCAAAGAGGATTTCAAGGAAAACAAATGAACTTGAGTGTTGGAGGAGGAGGGAGGCCAGTGAGGGGCGAGCCACAGTTAAAGATGAGATGCTCTCTGAAGGAGCAGCTGACTTACTCTGAATTCTAAGTAGGGGAAAAGTTCTGTTTTTTTTTTTTCTTGCTGCGTTAAAAGACCAGTTTTGTTGTCTAAGGGAGCCAGATGGGCTTGTGTTCTGTGACTAAACTCTGGGCACACACACACACACACACACACACACACACTTAGCCAAGACCATACAGCTCATTAGCATTCAAAGTAAATGCTCGCCATTTCTCCCTCCTCTCTTCTCCAACGCTCGGTTTCTCCTTCCTCCCTTCAGCTGACGGTCCCACAGAGAAGACGGGAGTTGCTGCTGTTTATCCACTTATTCCTCAGGGGGAAAAGAGGAGGCTCAGCAAGCAGGAGTCAGACAGAGGAGGAGGAGGAGGAGGAGGAGGGGAGGAGGGAGATGCTGAGGAGAGAGACACAGGGTTGAACTCGACACTGATAGCAAACATGGCAGCAGGAAGACCAAATGCCCTGCAGATATTATAAAGCAGCTTCACCTTTATTTCCCAGCAGACTAAGGTTACCTTCCTCCTGCACCCATGTAAACCATTTCATCTTGTAAAGCAGACCCAAGCAATTAGCCCACCACAGGCCAAATCTGGACTTTGAGATTCTTTTTAAGCCAAATTTTAAGCACAGCAGTCATCGCAAGGGAGATTTAAAGGGGTTTAAAAAAAGAGCTAAAAGAAGTGTTGTGTTTATCAAAACATCCTCTCACTTCTCTAGCATTTGAAGCATTCAACGTAAACATACTTTAAACCTTACATTTACAGCTGTGACATAGTAATTAAAAATGTTCCTCTCACAACAAGTAAGCAGATCTGCTGTAAAACAAACACAAGCTTATGTACACCTTAATTAGCAACTTGTCAAATAATAATCTACTGTTGTAAAAAAGCACAATTATGAGCTGCACATGGCTGCTGAATGAATCATATTTGAGGTGTGTGTGTATATTTATGAAGTGAAAACACATATGCCAGTGCCAGTTTGCAGCTTGTGTATGCCAACACTTGTACAGTGAGGAAGGATGAAACACAGCACCATATGCAGCATGGAGTGGGCTCTTAAAAACACCTGTGCTGCTGCACTTAACAGCCAGCATCTATTGTGATGTGACGAGGCCGAGGAGAAAGGGCAGGCTGCAGACATATTGTCTTAGCACCCCGCTTTGTTCCAAAGCAAAACAACAGCAGTCTGAGGGCACTTCACCGAGAACAGAAAGGAGGAGGAGAAGGTAAAGATCGATAAGCTGCATGTGAGACGATCCTACACCTGCCTTTTTCATCTTTATGGTTAAATCAAATGTTATTAAAAAAAAGCTCAGACGTAGAACACATCGTGACATCAGGGCTGGAGGATTTAAGGGTTTTTAAGAGTAGTCATTGGATTCTGAGAAAAAAAGGCAGAATTCAGAGAATAAAGTCAAATTCCACAAATCTGAAATCTGTAACCCACTCATGAAAGATGTGGCTCTAATCCCTATTCGGGCTGATATGTCGCGTGTGGCCTTAATTAGGCAGATCTGGTGGATTTTATGCATTTCCAAGCAGCAAAGAGTTATAAATGAAAGTGCCCTCGGTTACGGATTTTCCTGATTTCGTTTGTCAATGTTAAGCGGCCTGCAATTTGTAAGGTACCAAAGCAAGAGTTTGCTGTAAGAGTCCAATACTAAACTGCACAACCAGATGGCCTGCGGTCAGTGTTGGGCACAAATGGAAAACCAGAACTAAACTCTGACCAGCAGCTTTATTAGATGCAAAACCTCAGCTCTACCCAAAGGGGGAACAGAGATAATTCATTTGTGAGAGGACAGGCAGTGTGCAAGATTGACACCCCTGGCATTAAAAAAAAATTAACTTCCTGATTGTTCTCGCAGTAATGACAACAAGGCACCTGGGGTAACTTCCTCAGGTGTCTACGTGAAAATGTTTTTGCGAAGCAATAAAACCCTACTGCATCTCTTTTTATGAGAACGATTTATGGAAAATACACATTTCAAGATCTCTAAACTTATTTAGAGAAACACCACAAATTGAGAAGGACCAGACATTATCCGGGGAAAATGTCTTCCTGTGGGTGGGAGAGTGGGAGTAAGCGTCAGTCTACATATCAGAGCCACATAAAGAAAAAACGTGCACTCTGGTAGAATGAAAAAATAACACTGAAACAAAAAGAAGACCAATTTTGGACTGTTTGCTCTTTTAAAGAATCAAGGGATAATTTCTCAGTGTTTTAAAAATGAATGAAGTGACGTATTCGTCCTGAAAATACGGAGAATATTCAGCCTCGTTAACTAAACAATGTCCCATGAGAGGGAGTGCTGTTGGCTCTGATTCAATATTGGTCAGAGCTGCACAGCACAGCCCTCATATGTAACACTTCAGATCATACAGTAGTCAAAAGCAAATACAGATTCCTCTATTCAACCATTTATTTTAACACAACTAGACTGATGCCAAGCAACACAAACATCTCTTTTGCAGCCAGTCTGTGCCATGTAAACGTATCAGGAAAGTGTAGTAGTAAGTAAAGTGCATCTGGGGTCTGTTAAGTTGCTGTGAGGTGAATTGACAGTGTTACATCACCTGATGTGGAGCGATGAACACAGTTAAAGGTCCCAGAGCTGTCGTGCCTAATATCAGTCTCTTATCCAATCAGATCACTTGGTCTAAGCTAACAGTTGTATAAAGTCCAACAACACTTAGGATATAAACTGCAATTGGGTGAAACCGTTGACTGTATAAAAATATGGATAACGTTCCTACCTCCACCTGTAGTATAACTGTTGAAGAAAAAAGATCCCCGCTAACAGGAGCTGACAAAGTGCTGTGATTACGTTATTTGGAGCCCAGACATACTGAGAAGGTGTCTGGGGGATGGAGCCTTTAAATTCACGTAATCCTTAATAATGTAATAACGCAGCCAGCCAGGAGGGTGCTCAGAATCTTTTGGCTTCACCTTCAGGAGGTTGTTGTATTGTATATCTTTTTTATACAGCCTTTGTTTTAAAATTAAACCCATAATCCTCAGCAGTGTAAGATTGTGAAGTTTTCTGTCCAACCTGTTGACTCTTCACCTACCTGCTTGTCTTTGTCCTTGTCTTTGTCCTTGGCTTTCCCGCTGCCAGACACCCGCGACGAGGTGACATCACGGGGAATGACAGAGATTTGATGCAGTGGCATGTTCATCCCAGCAGATCCAACCGGGGACGCTCAAACACTCACTTCCTGTCCTGCTGCCAGAGCAAAGGGCATGATGGGCTGAAGTTCAACACTGTGCGTGCACTGCCCTGCAGAAGACACACAGAAGGCGTTAAATACGACACAACCAAATAAAAGATGAAAAGAAGTGACAAGAGATGAAAGGCATTTGTTTGGCAGATGTTCTTTTCATTTTGTCTTGGCAGCTTTTATTGCTTCTTGAAATGTAAATTCAGATATTGATGAGAATTCCCTTTGCATCGCAGACCTAGAGCTGCTTCCTTTTTTATTAGCACCAAGTTTTTATAAAGCATATCAAACTTTATTATTTGACATTTAAAGTAGAGACAAGCAGAAAACCCTAGTTAATAGAGGCTGATGACCAGATCTTAAGTGGTTGAGTGCTCCATGATATAATTTACATGATAATTCAAGTTTTGATTTTAACTGTCTTTTATATTTCATTCCTTGGCAGCTTTAAACGTTGATGCAGACAAAGTTTAAAAGAGTGCCTAACAAAGACAGCAATTGATGCAAGAAATGTCTGCATAGTTAACTCAGCTGGGTGATTATTCACAGATTCTGAAACATTTAACATCCCTACAAAAGCAGACCGATTAAAGGTTATTTGCAAACGACCTACATAACAGCAAAGACACTTTTGGCATTTTCTCAAACCTCCAAAGACACAGTTATCGCCTGTGGTTTTCCACGGCAGAGTGCTGTATACGTTGTCTTGTCTTGAGTAGTTCAAGCAGAGAGTAATAAATTATCAGAACTGATCCTAGAAGAGCCATAAATCAAAACTGAGTTGTGCAGGAATTCATTTTTCTTTCCAGAAACCAGTAGAGTTAGTGAAGCGATTTACAGAGAAGACAAAGTTGTGTTGTGTTTTCTCGATAGAGTCAAACAGACAGGGCGAGGAAAGGCTGTCCTGGAGAGTTACACAAGAGGTTTCACATATGGGTTCATCTGTACTGTCACTGACAGCTATTAAGCTTCAGCTCCTTCTAACCACTGGAACAAGTGTGTTTATGTGTGTATTTGCACACAGGCACACTTCTTGCAAAGCCTACCCTCTGCAGCCTCTGCACTTTGAAAATGACAGGATTAAGAAAACCCCAAAAAAAAAAACCTCAAACAGACAGATGGGAAGTCAGAGGAATGTCAGTAATCACAAACCAGCACTGAAGGCTGTAGGAGAGCTGATGCTGGAGGTCACAGAGCATCACATTGGTTAACCATAGAGTGTATAGAACATGGGTGTAGCCTCAGTGACCTCACAGATTGGACTCTGAAGAGGAGTTAGAAAGCCCAATGATGGCGGGCGCCATATTGGAAATACTGACTCTCATAACCGACTTCCAGCTAATTAAGAAGCAGGCCAAGAGGTGAAGCTGTGGTGGGCTGAACAAATATATTAACTATTGGAAAACACCCATGTAGCTCATCATCTATTCAGCATATTCAAAACTATTTTTTTTTAAAAATCACAGATTACAGTTTAAGGTCAGTAACAGGATTTTGTTAAAGAAGAGCAGAGCCTCCAGGCTAACAGTGCCCGCCTGTCAGTCAAATAAATCAAAGCCCTTATTATGTCTCTTCATACATGGCTCTTATTCTTAACATTAGAAAACAGATGGTGTTTAAACATCTTCTCTGTGGAGTTGTTCTGGATAAAATATGAGATAAAGACATCAAACTATTTCATGAACCAGAAGGTTCAAATGTTTTATTTCTACTTTAAAATGTGCATTGAAACATGAGATTTAAAGTCAGCCTCAAGTGGACAGTTGAGGAACTGCAGCTTTTTCTTTCTTTCATTTTTAAACACTGGAGGTTTGCACCTGACGTAAACTGATAAAAAGGTTCAGACACAGACCAGCAGAGTTAGATCACTTCACAGACCACTTCAGCTTACCTTCGCTAATAAATGTTTATGGAGATTTAAAGTGGCAATGCTCAGCTCACTAACAGACGGCAACAGCTTACAGTCTTTCAAACACTCCTCATGCAAAACAAACAAATCAGAAAAAGAACAAGAGTCGCAGTGTCGGGTTGAAATAGAAATTATTAAACACAGAGCGCATTTACTGCTCTATTGGAACATAGCCACTGCACACACACACACACACACACACACACACACACACACACACACACACACACACACACACACACACACACACACACACACACACACAACAAGGAAGAACATTTTCTGCTCCTGCTGTTTATCTTCCAAGACAATAAGACTGAGTCATACAAAATAACAATAAAAAAGTCCTCGAAGATATCTTTAACAAGTTAAGGTTTTCTGATGACTGTATGCACGCGTTGAATGGTCTGTCTTGTCCACAGTCTTTTTTTAAAGTCTATTTTAGGTTGGCCTCCTTCAAACAGCCCAACAGACTGAAGGTATGAACTGGAAATCTTTAATCACTGGAACTATGTGTGTTGTCTGTTCAAGGCTGAAGGGGGGAAAAGGGTGTACACATTTTTTGCTCCATTGCCTTGGAACAGATTACAAGAGCTGAAACTTAAGCAACAGGTCTTGTTGATTTTACTGTTTCTGTTTCCCTTTCGTCATGCTTTTACTGTCTTGAGTGAATCACTGTCATCCCTTGTTAATGAAAGGAGCTATGTGAATGAACTTGCTTTGCCTGTTGGAGGCCTTAACTGGAAGTTAGAATGACTTGCAGGCAGGCTCACCTGTCTGTTTGTGTTCTGCCAATAGTATTTATGATCGAGGTCGATCTTGATCTTGAATGGCTGCTCGTGCCTGACTATGCCTCAAACACAGATATATCAAAAAGTATTTCCTAGTTAAACAAAGGTGTTATTAATTAATAATTGCAACAAAAAAAAAAACATAATGTGAAATTTGATGCAGTCAAACCCAAACTGTTGATTTTTTAAAATCTGGATAATAAATAAATCAAACATCTTGCAGCACTGCAGTATTTCTTATGCTTATAATAACACAAAGTGTAACCATGTAGAGAAAAAAAAAACTGCATCTTGTGCGACTGATATGGTACTTATTGCAATTCTGATATTTGGATTAACTGTGCGCCCTTATTAAATCAATGTTTGCCACTGAAGCTGTTCTGAAGGCTCAGTGAGGCTCTTCTATAAATCATCTCTACTTGTCTACAAAGTGAAACTAATTACTTAGCCAAGTTAACTCAATACAACAGTTTGGAAGAAATGTGCACAGAGGACGAGAGAATTCAAGACCGACACTAACTACTGATTCACATGCCAGTAAAAACTCAATGTGTTTGTTTGTTTTGAGACACAGACTAGATTAATTAATAACAGAAAACACTCCCAGAGGCAGAAAAAAAACCTAAATTTATCATTTGCATTTGATGATTCAGCTCTGTAGACAGCCAGAGGCAGTGTGCCCTTTACTGCATGCAAATGACAGGTGGGCAAAAAGGAATAATTGGGATTTTTTTTTAACCAAACTTAGAGCTGAATTTTGAATTTTTAAAAGCCTCTTATGACGCTACTCTGGCTGCTTGTGTTGGCAGTAAACTCTGCTCTCTGTGCACACTTCCTTTCTTTTCTTCCCCAAGACATCTGCCTTGATCATGTTAAAAGTCAAGATGGTTCAGTGACTTGCATGCATAAGCTGTGGAGCAATGTTATCCCTTTAAATAATTCTATCTGTAACATGAGCCATAAAGTGACCTTGTGAGATGTATCTGAAGAAAACAGGTCAGTTTGATGCAAGCAGAGTCATGCTTTGTTCGTGTTTTTAAAGCTAATGCGAAGCAGAAAATAAGTGCACAGAGTTAGCCACCACACGGTTGCATCATTAAAACCACCGCTGTAATTCAGTCACAAATGTTTGTATTAATTACAGAGTGGGCATAAATGTGTCATTTCTTAAACTGGGTTGTCAAGTAAGTAGGAGGGATGAAGACAATGACCATATTTGTGCGCTACATCTGCAGCACTGTGTTGTCACTCCAATGGGATTTTTTTTTCTTCCTGCATTCGAACGAAACAACCAACAACATCCATCACTGGAGCCACAACAGAGACCGCGGCTGCACCAGCGAGCTCGTTATCGCGCACTCAACGAATAACAACTGCAGTAAAATCCACCACTCCACTCTTAATTGGCATTGTATCTCAAGCATGATGTCCTTGTTGAGCTGAGGAGTTGCACTAATGGGCCGAGAGATGGACAGTCAGGATTATACTTCAACATATATATGTGCTCAGATCAGATGCTGTAGTGTGAATACGATCAGGATTAATAAAGCTAAAATTTCAATCCGTCAATCAAGCGATCCGAGGAGATGGGAGATCAGGACATGAACTGCTTTTTTGTTTGTTTGTCTGCCAGTCAAAGAGTTCACTGCAATAATATTCATAGCTACAAGTCCTCCTGCCTTCAAACCAATCACAGACCTCCTGCGGTTCGATTATGACGCTGCCGGGTTGCCGTGGAAACAGCTCCAGGGGTCAGTTTAAGCTGTTAAGGGGAAGATAGCTTCAGAGAAATGATGCACTTCAGACTAGTAACAGCACACACACACACACACACACACACACACACACACACACACAGTCGTTATTTCCCTGACAGGCTTAATCAACCTTTCAGCCTGTGTCATGGCTCTCAGGGTCAGCATGGCCTTCTCTACTGTCAGAAACAACATATGATAACTAATCTGTTTTCGTTGATGCTGCATGATTTGTCAGAATAGTTCCCATTAGTTTATCTTAGTTTCAAAGCTCCTGTTTCCATTGCGGCCCTTTTTAATTACTGTTTTTCCCCCCCCCCAATCAGATTTCACCTCTGTGTTGTCAAAACAATCTCCCCTTAAGCCTTCAGAATTTCAAATGAATTCCTCTGCCATTGAAGTTAATGAGGACACCATTGTTGGTTTTCCTATTCCTCGACATAACTGATTTTGACATATTGGGCGTAATATTTGACATGTCAGTGCTGCCTTGCTTTGACGCTGTAGCTAGATCCACAAGAGACATGAAGAGTACCAGATAGTTGAAGATTGTGAGTTAGGTGATGTTGATCACTTTGATCATTTTCGTTTTTTGTGTGGTATAGATAGCTGTAAGCGAGCTCAGTTTCTGTAACACACACAGCTGAAGGAGAAGAAACGGCTTTGGTGGTGGATTTACCGGCAAATCATTTTACGAGAAGGATGTTTCAAGAGAAGCTCGACATCTTGAAAAAAGGGTCAACCAACCCCACAGCTAGCAGCTCTGACCCAGTCAGGGAAAGGTTTAATGCCCCACTATCAATCACACTACAGTAAAGGAGTTTTAAGGTCAAATTTGAACAGTTTTTTTTTTTTTTTAAAGATCAGATCATAAAATGTACAACATCAGGCACACAGCTTTTAAAACGTATTCCTCAAAATGCTTTAAAGAAGCACAGTGGAGCCAGTCTCTGCAGCTCCTCTCTCTCTCTGCACCTGCAGCAGGTAAATCACGATCCTGTCTCCTCCGTGTTCTGCTCAGCTGAGCTCTGCTGTTATTCAGTTTGCAGAGAGGCTCCTGTGTGTCCCTGCTGTCAGATCAGACCTGAGATATGGCCGAGAGCCCGCTCCCCGCTTCTGATGAGCAACCAGGCGGAAAAACTCGGCCGTGTATCAATCAATCCTCACATCACTGTACTACAGCTTCAGTCTATATTTTAAAAAGGTGTCTCCCCAAACGATTGGCAAATTATGATGCAGAGCAGAAGTTGGGGGGAAAAAAGGGTCTTAATAGTGTTCTGCTAAGGAGAATTTATAACTGCATTTTGGATCCCAACTGAGTTAAATCTACACATTCAGCTTTGTTATACAAACCCTTTTAAAAAGTTGGAAATAGCACAAAGAGAGAATATAAAATGTTGATTTACTATTTCCAATAAATCATGGTTTCACTGTTTGGAAAATGATCATGTTCTGATTTTAGTTCCATTTTACACAACGTCCAACTTTTTGGGAGATTGGATTTGTAATATGACGAGTTTTCTCCCTTTTTTTAATCTGTGACTTGATGCTGAGAGACTCATTTATAAAAAATAAAGGAGTGACTATGCACTTGCTCTGTTCCATATTACGTTTTTTTTTTTATGATATTCACTTTCACTTGCCAGAGTTTCATTTGGCAGGTACAGCACGATGCTTCAATATGTCATTCCCGTCTTTGGTTGCTCTTCCCTCACTGAATAAATCCTTCTAGAGGAGGCACAAATATACCTGAACGACTGCTGGAAGGTGCAAATCAGACAGATAAAGAGGGCATTCATTTCATCATGGCACACAATCTATAGCTCCGTCAGCAGCACTGACTGGACGTAAAGCCCAGCCAAAACTCACAAACACAGGCACGAACACACACACACACAAAGCCGACAAATTTCAAAGTGGGTTAAACGGAAATATAAATGAAGTTTAACCAATTAGACTAAAGATCAGAAAACATGGCAATAAAAAAAAAAAGTCTAAATGGAGTAAAATGAACTCAAACGTAAAGATGTAATGTGTCAGACATACTGATAGCACTGATAGCCTACTGGCCTTCCTGCCAGATCAACAGAATACCAAAGCGACAGTTATACATGATGTGTTAACTGTCCTTGTTTACATCCTGGGGTTAGAGCAAGGAGAGCAACTTCAAGCAGCTAGTGAAATTCTCGGTTTCATATGTGGGAACTATCGCTTGTCCTGGGAGTCGTCCGGCATAATATGTGATCATGTTTAGTATGGACCCCCAGCACTGTAACACTATAAGTGAGTTTTAAAATGCCAATCAATACAATAGGTCTGCTTTAACCGTTTAGACAACTAAACATGGACAACACCCCACACACACACACACACACACACATTACATGACACTGCATACCTTTCACAAACAAACACACAAACATGCTGCAGCAACACTGAGCTGCAGACTAGTGATTACTTGAACACTTTTTCATGACATACAGGAATAAATTATCATAAATTGTCTTTTCTCCTTTTTTTTTTTTTTTTTTTTTTAGCTCATTGTCATTTCAAATGTGGCTGCATATTTTGAGCACCTCTGTTACTACAGAGATTTCTTCTCTGCCTCCTAATTGTCTCTGCCTTCTTTATCCTATATGCAGTATTAATCAAAGGAATCTATAACATTTACGTCCCCTTAAACTTTATGTTAATGAGTCCTAGTTTTGTGGTGTTTAATTGTGTGTTTGGAGAAGAGAAATCCGGAGTAAGCGAGCATCCAGTGGGAAAACAAGAGAGCTGACGCTTCAGACGCACATAAATTCTTTGGGATAATCAGCTACATTTTGCAAAGTGACCTTCACTTTTTAAACACTCAAACACAAAGAAGCAAATGCTGATGAAAGTATGCATACGGTGAAACTTCCTCTTCCCGTTCAGTAAATCTAGGTCTCTGAAAAGGAGCTTCACTTACAGTAAATGTTTCAGTTTCAGTACAGTGACCGAAATAGCAACTCTGACTTCTGTGGAAGTCAGAGTTGTGGAAACAAAGAAGTGAGCTTTTCAAATTCAGTTAAATACTTTGACACAATTCCCCAGCTTAGTGCGATGACATGCAGAGACTCAGATGCCAGACGCTTGAAGGAATCGGCGAGTTGCCTTCACCTTTCCCCTCAACATCCATCCCTACAGGTTCCCCCACAAGAGCCTTTATATTGTTTCAATTCCAGTCGAAATACTTTAACCTAGCTCAACCTGTTGCTAAAAATCTCAAAGCATGAAACTCATTTGCAAGCATCAAAATTACCTCAATGCTGGAATTTTTCATCGTCTCTTCTAAGAACAGTTTTACCCCGACCTCTGGAAAGACGGAGCTTTTTAAACACAGACATAGTCCGTCCAATAAAACAGGAACTTCTACTCTTTCGATTTCATGCCGATTAAGCAATAAAAGATGATGTGTTTTATGGTGCTGGGTATTTCCCAGAACCTCACGATACTTTAAGTATATACTTAAAGTATTAAGTATATACATTGATTTGGATAATGACCGTGACCACGTCGATTCAAGTAACTATGAATCAATACTTGTCATTTTATCTTATTTAAAGCAAGAAGACAAGGCAGATAGACAATTATTGAATAAAAATAAAATCATGAAATAAACACAAGGTACTTGTGCCCTAAAGAAAGAGTAAGCGTTAAATGAAGACACTCTAGACGCCCTACTGTTAAAATAAAATTGACTTTATGGCCCTTATTTGTCCCCGCAACCAAAACAGCATTGCCACCTTTCAATCTTTACATTTATCATCATTGTAATAGAAAGACAGATAAACCATAGTGTGTAGTGACTGGCTTTAACAGTGTCAGTAATTGTACTTTAAAAAGGCTCAAACAATAACAGACTCAAAGTCGACGGTTCAACAAAGGAGACTGATAAAAACAAGTGCTGATAGAAACAGGAGGTGTGCAGCATCTATTGTTCGGCTGGTTGTTGCAGAGGGAACGCAGGGTGTTTTGGGGGCCAGTAACTGTGATTTGTTGACAGTAACTGGAGGGAGTGGAAGGGGCTGAGAGGGGCTCTCTGTGATCTCAGAGCGAGTGTACAGTTCAGATTATTTTGCTGGCCTAATTAATGCGGGTGAGTTTATTTCAGTGTTTGTTGGTGTGGGAGTTGCACCAGGACATGTTGAAGGTGAAAATATATCATTAGAGACAGATGGGGTTCAGGGGTAGAGCCGGTCGTCCTCTAAACAGAAGAATAAGGATTCCCTCCCCAGCTCCTCCAGTCTACATGTCCCAGTTGTGCTGGGCATGACACGAGAGACAAATTTACTCCCCAAGGCAAATTCTGGTTTACATTCTGTTATTGGCAGAAATGCTACACACACACACACACACACACACACACACACACACAGGCCTGAATACACACGTGGACAAACAGGACCTGCGGACATGCACTAATGGAGAGATGTCAGAGTGGGGCTGCTACATGCCAGAGATGTTGGGGTTTTTGGTGCCTTGCCCAACTTCCACACTTCTTTGATCCGTACCAGGACTTGAAGTGGCGAGACCTCTGGTTTTCAACCCAAGTCCCTGAAGACTGACATGCTACCGCAATGACATGGGGCGTTATGGTGATAATACTGACTGTGCAGTGGTCAGGAGACATAGGTTTACCCCCATTTCAATTTATAAGTTTGTTTGAGTTGGTGGAAATTGTGCAAGGTGAAACAGATTTGACAGTAATATTCATATTCAATAAAACTTCACAGAGCAAGAGGTGCAGTCAGTCAACATTTTACAGACAGAAGACTGCAGCAGTGAAGACAGTAAGCAGCCAGAGCAGCTGTAGTTCAAAAGAAGAAGTGTACACTTCATACTTTCAGAGACAAAAAAAAAAAAAAAAACTTTGGGGAATTAATTTTCTCTTCGACAACCTCCCAAGCAGCAATGACAGGGCAAGAAATCCTGTATCAAAAATAACATTGTATCAATGCATGCATGACTACGAAATCTGACAGGACGATGCTCAATACAACTTTGAAAGAGGAAGATGAGAGAGGGGAAAAAAAGAAGAATGGAGGAGCACTGATTTCCCTCGACGAGCAAAATAAAATATTTGGAAAGGAAAGCGCAAACACATCAAAAGACAGAGTGTGAAGAAAGGAAGTGAAATTGTTAGACTGGGCAGTGGCTCAGATTGAAGACAAAACACACGTGTCTCTCTGTGCTACAGTTCACATTGTAAAGCAGAAGAGAAAGCTCAAAGTCACAGCTCCAAACTTTGGCAAATTACCAGACCTCCTTATCAAAAAGCTTTCCCAGTCTGCACAGGTCCAAATCAAAGTCATATCTAATCCCAAACAGCCGTCAGAGGATATTTATGTGACCATGAGGCGGAGCACTGCTGGCAAACCCGGAAACAAACCTTTGTGCACTTATATGCACACACAGGTAAAGATTTGTATTCAGTTTCAAGTCAAGTTGGCGAGACGAGGCAGTTGGGGAAAGTTGTTTAATTGCCTGCTGTTGGTTTTTAATGAAGCACTTTCAAAGCTGAGAGATGCAACAGCAGGTGAAGTGTGACACTGCAGGATTTACTGTATGCTGTAGACTTAACTGTGTGAAAATAGCAGCATTGGGCCAAACACAACTCCTCCAGTGCACTGGATCTGTTTGGAGAGAATACCTTAACAAGATGTTTTACACAGCTAAAGCGTAGGACAATTAGCTGTCCCTTATTTTTCTAAATCAAAGTGCTGAGCAATACATTGACCTTAATTAAAAGTAGGACTTTGGCTTCCCAAGATTATGAAAACTAGATAATGAATGCAGCTGCATGCCGGCTTATGTTCATAGGTGTTGTCACGTGCGGTCACGTGACACCCAACTTCTATCCTTATTGCAAATGCACCCAAACAGTAAGCAACAAAAAACAGATGTCAGTTTGGTTTGACACAAGTGACCCAGCATCCTCCACACGCACATCCCTCCTCTTTTATAATGGCTTAGATGAGTCCTTTCTAGCTCCAAGGTTACCCACCTTTACTCTGTACGCCTGAACACAACTTAACCTCAGCTGTGTTCATCAGCATGCACAAGTTACACAAGCTTCACTGACTCATGCAAACACAAAGAAGTGTTGAGCTTTGAATATCTCCTCAGACAGGATAAAAAGACATGTGCTTATGCAACTATAATCACCACATTTCCTCATTTCAACTCCTTACATTGTCACATGTAGCAGCATAGTGTCATGTTAGCCTCATAATGCGACACCTGACACAACTGCTATCTTAATCCCTCCCTGGACACACTGAAGCTTTCAGAGCGGATCCATCTCAGACAATCTTTGCCGCTGTCCACCTCAACAGTGTCACTGTCACCACAGCTGTCCAAGTGATCACAGCCAGTGACAACAGCTGCAACATCCACTCATGTGGCTGCATATTTTGAGCACCTCTGTTACTACAGAGATTTCTTCTCTGCCTCCTAATTGTCTCTGCCTTCTTTATCCTATATGCAGTATTAATCAAAGGAATCTATAACATTTACGTCCCCTTAAACTTTATGTTAATGAGTCCTAGTTTTGTGGTGTTTAATTGTGTGTTTGGAGAAGAGAAATCCGGAGTAAGCGAGCATCCAGTGGGAAAACAAGAGAGCTGACGCTTCAGACGCACATAAATTCTTTGGGATAATCAGCTACATTTTGCAAAGTGACCTTCACTTTTTAAACACTCAAACACAAAGAAGCAAATGCTGATGAAAGTATGCATACGGTGAAACTTCCTCTTCCCGTTCAGTAAATCTAGGTCTCTGAAAAGGAGCTTCACTTACAGTAAATGTTTCAGTTTCAGTACAGTGACCGAAATAGCAACTCTGACTTCTGTGGAAGTCAGAGTTGTGGAAACAAAGAAGTGAGCTTTTCAAATTCAGTTAAATACTTTGACACAATTCCCCAGCTTAGTGCGATGACATGCAGAGACTCAGATGCCAGACGCTTGAAGGAATCGGCGAGTTGCCTTCACCTTTCCCCTCAACATCCATCCCTACAGGTTCCCCCACAAGAGCCTTTATATTGTTTCAATTCCAGTCGAAATACTTTAACCTAGCTCAACCTGTTGCTAAAAATCTCAAAGCATGAAACTCATTTGCAAGCATCAAAATTACCTCAATGCTGGAATTTTTCATCGTCTCTTCTAAGAACAGTTTTACCCCGACCTCTGGAAAGACGGAGCTTTTTAAACACAGACATAGTCCGTCCAATAAAACAGGAACTTCTACTCTTTCGATTTCATGCCGATTAAGCAATAAAAGATGATGTGTTTTATGGTGCTGGGTATTTCCCAGAACCTCACGATACTTTAAGTATATACTTAAAGTATTAAGTATATACATTGATTTGGATAATGACCGTGACCACGTCGATTCAAGTAACTATGAATCAATACTTGTCATTTTATCTTATTTAAAGCAAGAAGACAAGGCAGATAGACAATTATTGAATAAAAATAAAATCATGAAATAAACACAAGGTACTTGTGCCCTAAAGAAAGAGTAAGCGTTAAATGAAGACACTCTAGACGCCCTACTGTTAAAATAAAATTGACTTTATGGCCCTTATTTGTCCCCGCAACCAAAACAGCATTGCCACCTTTCAATCTTTACATTTATCATCATTGTAATAGAAAGACAGATAAACCATAGTGTGTAGTGACTGGCTTTAACAGTGTCAGTAATTGTACTTTAAAAAGGCTCAAACAATAACAGACTCAAAGTCGACGGTTCAACAAAGGAGACTGATAAAAACAAGTGCTGATAGAAACAGGAGGTGTGCAGCATCTATTGTTCGGCTGGTTGTTGCAGAGGGAACGCAGGGTGTTTTGGGGGCCAGTAACTGTGATTTGTTGACAGTAACTGGAGGGAGTGGAAGGGGCTGAGAGGGGCTCTCTGTGATCTCAGAGCGAGTGTACAGTTCAGATTATTTTGCTGGCCTAATTAATGCGGGTGAGTTTATTTCAGTGTTTGTTGGTGTGGGAGTTGCACCAGGACATGTTGAAGGTGAAAATATATCATTAGAGACAGATGGGGTTCAGGGGTAGAGCCGGTCGTCCTCTAAACAGAAGAATAAGGATTCCCTCCCCAGCTCCTCCAGTCTACATGTCCCAGTTGTGCTGGGCATGACACGAGAGACAAATTTACTCCCCAAGGCAAATTCTGGTTTACATTCTGTTATTGGCAGAAATGCTACACACACACACACACACACACACACACACACACACAGGCCTGAATACACACGTGGACAAACAGGACCTGCGGACATGCACTAATGGAGAGATGTCAGAGTGGGGCTGCTACATGCCAGAGATGTTGGGGTTTTTGGTGCCTTGCCCAACTTCCACACTTCTTTGATCCGTACCAGGACTTGAAGTGGCGAGACCTCTGGTTTTCAACCCAAGTCCCTGAAGACTGACATGCTACCGCAATGACATGGGGCGTTATGGTGATAATACTGACTGTGCAGTGGTCAGGAGACATAGGTTTACCCCCATTTCAATTTATAAGTTTGTTTGAGTTGGTGGAAATTGTGCAAGGTGAAACAGATTTGACAGTAATATTCATATTCAATAAAACTTCACAGAGCAAGAGGTGCAGTCAGTCAACATTTTACAGACAGAAGACTGCAGCAGTGAAGACAGTAAGCAGCCAGAGCAGCTGTAGTTCAAAAGAAGAAGTGTACACTTCATACTTTCAGAGACAAAAAAAAAAAAAAAAACTTTGGGGAATTAATTTTCTCTTCGACAACCTCCCAAGCAGCAATGACAGGGCAAGAAATCCTGTATCAAAAATAACATTGTATCAATGCATGCATGACTACGAAATCTGACAGGACGATGCTCAATACAACTTTGAAAGAGGAAGATGAGAGAGGGGAAAAAAAGAAGAATGGAGGAGCACTGATTTCCCTCGACGAGCAAAATAAAATATTTGGAAAGGAAAGCGCAAACACATCAAAAGACAGAGTGTGAAGAAAGGAAGTGAAATTGTTAGACTGGGCAGTGGCTCAGATTGAAGACAAAACACACGTGTCTCTCTGTGCTACAGTTCACATTGTAAAGCAGAAGAGAAAGCTCAAAGTCACAGCTCCAAACTTTGGCAAATTACCAGACCTCCTTATCAAAAAGCTTTCCCAGTCTGCACAGGTCCAAATCAAAGTCATATCTAATCCCAAACAGCCGTCAGAGGATATTTATGTGACCATGAGGCGGAGCACTGCTGGCAAACCCGGAAACAAACCTTTGTGCACTTATATGCACACACAGGTAAAGATTTGTATTCAGTTTCAAGTCAAGTTGGCGAGACGAGGCAGTTGGGGAAAGTTGTTTAATTGCCTGCTGTTGGTTTTTAATGAAGCACTTTCAAAGCTGAGAGATGCAACAGCAGGTGAAGTGTGACACTGCAGGATTTACTGTATGCTGTAGACTTAACTGTGTGAAAATAGCAGCATTGGGCCAAACACAACTCCTCCAGTGCACTGGATCTGTTTGGAGAGAATACCTTAACAAGATGTTTTACACAGCTAAAGCGTAGGACAATTAGCTGTCCCTTATTTTTCTAAATCAAAGTGCTGAGCAATACATTGACCTTAATTAAAAGTAGGACTTTGGCTTCCCAAGATTATGAAAACTAGATAATGAATGCAGCTGCATGCCGGCTTATGTTCATAGGTGTTGTCACGTGCGGTCACGTGACACCCAACTTCTATCCTTATTGCAAATGCACCCAAACAGTAAGCAACAAAAAACAGATGTCAGTTTGGTTTGACACAAGTGACCCAGCATCCTCCACACGCACATCCCTCCTCTTTTATAATGGCTTAGATGAGTCCTTTCTAGCTCCAAGGTTACCCACCTTTACTCTGTACGCCTGAACACAACTTAACCTCAGCTGTGTTCATCAGCATGCACAAGTTACACAAGCTTCACTGACTCATGCAAACACAAAGAAGTGTTGAGCTTTGAATATCTCCTCAGACAGGATAAAAAGACATGTGCTTATGCAACTATAATCACCACATTTCCTCATTTCAACTCCTTACATTGTCACATGTAGCAGCATAGTGTCATGTTAGCCTCATAATGCGACACCTGACACAACTGCTATCTTAATCCCTCCCTGGACACACTGAAGCTTTCAGAGCGGATCCATCTCAGACAATCTTTGCCGCTGTCCACCTCAACAGTGTCACTGTCACCACAGCTGTCCAAGTGATCACAGCCAGTGACAACAGCTGCAACATCCACTCATGAAATCAAATAAATATTTGCAATTAAAACTAATTTACTGCTTTAAACTTACTTCATCTCATTTGGCACAAAACCAATTTGTCGAAGCAATAACAGGATGAATTAATTATTTAAAGCCTATTAAAAAACTGCTACACACTCTCTGGAGGATGGATTTAAATGATCAAAGGCCCACAGTGGAGGCACAGTAGACATTTATTTAGAGCTGGGATTATTTTTGGTGCTGTAACAGGGGACATTTTCTGACAAGGGTTTATCATTTGATGAGATTTGAATCATGACTATACCGTAAAGTTCAAATTGCCGTAGTAAGCCTCCTCTGACAAGGAAAACCCCACAAGCAACAGCATGGAACAATATGAGGTACCTAAATATCATTAATGGTCAAAACGAGTTATAAAAATGAATCATTTCGTGTTGAGAAATCCACGATAAAGCAGCAGATTTGATCTGTGCTGTTTGCAAAGATTAGAGTGGATGACACATTTTGAGTTGATTGTGTTTCATGAGTCGTATACGTGGCACATGCTTGAGAGTGGATGACAGATGTTGTTTAAAATACAACGTTGTGTTGTTCTTTTCTTCGTCTGCCCGGCCACAGATGCTGATGCTGCTCAGGCTAATTATCCATTTCTCCCCTCCAGTTCGCAACACAGACAAAACACTGCCGCTAAAAAGCAAATATAGAAACTTTAATGAAATGCCTAAGGGTCGAAATTATGCGTAACATCAGCGAAAATAACAGTTACTCATAAATAAATAAATGCATTCACACGGAAAGGTCAAGTTTAACATAACCGTTTTTGGATTATAGAATGCTGCTTTGGGATAGATAATGGATTGCATTAAACGATATGAATGAATATGCCACTGAGCCTTCATGGGTCACAACTATCATTACTATTTTTATGATTATTCTAGGACCTGTCAGGCTCTCTTTACTCCATGAAAGCCTCCAAAAACAAACACTTAGGAAATTAGCTGCTGTGTAAGAAAATCTAAAGTTTGAAAAAATAGGAAAGAATGTTTAAAGTGACTCTTTACCTGTCCTAAAAGGTCCACGTTTTGTTTCCACTCAAACAAGAGATGAGAACGGATGTATGAATTTCAGAAATGTCATTAATTGTGAAATGCTTAAAAAAAACCTGCTCGTGTTTTAGACTGGGGTGGCCCCAAAGACTTTTACAGGGGCGACCTGAAGTTTGTGAGCCCAAACGTGAATAAAGATAGTATTCTATTTATTTACCCCTAACTTTAAGTAACACAAGATAACAGCAACCTTTACATCTTCTCAGGTTAATTCTACAAGGACAAAAAATATCAAATTCTGAAGTCACAAGTTAAAGTTTTTTTTAAAATGTCAAAGATAACAACAGCAATTCAACACAAGTCTCACATAAGCCAATCATAATTAAGGATACCTGGGATGGACTTCACGGGGGGCCCACACCTGGCTTCACCTCTCGACAAAGTGTAAAGCACCATGCAGGTCTAATGTACATGAGTTTAAAAGACTCTTCATAACATTTTTCACATGAATCAAAGTTGACATAAACATTACAGAGGTAAGTAAACACTTTGTAAGCTTTGAAAAAACACATCTAATATAATGTGATGTTCTGCTATGTAAGTGTGAATAAATGTGTCTTTTCATAGAAAAGGGGAACGCTGTGGTCACATAGTGGACTGAGAGACAGTTGACAGAGCTCAACAAAGACATAAAATATGAATAAAATATAGAGTCACTTTCTCATCATTCTATCGGTGGGGAGATGAAACGATTGAATTAAACCTGTGGCCTTCACAGTCTACGTTACGCAACCTAAGCTCCATCCACCTTGGTTACTGTTGCTAAGCCTCAAAAACGTTTTCTTATTACTAAACGGCAGACTTGCAACCCAAACATTTTTATTTCATTCATTTATCAATTGTCCCTTTGTTGAGTGCCCAAAGGCCAAGACAATCAGAATCAGAAATACTTTATTAATCCCAGGGGGAAATTCGGTTGTTGCTGTTGCTCAAAATCACAGTACAGAAGTAAAGAAATAACTAAGACTGTAAAATAAATCAGAATAGAGATAATAAAATAAGCAATAAGTACCAGGTGGAATAATAAGCTATGACAAAACACAAATGACTTAAAGTATGGAACATAAAACAATATTTACACTTAGTGGTCTATACAATGGTTGTCAATATTGCACATAGTATTTATAGGGTTCAAGACATTTGGGTATCAATACTGAGACAAGAACAAGACCATAAACATGAATGAAAAATCATCAACTGAGTGCAGGGCTCGCTCACTTAGAGGGGTCATAAGACTAAAAAAGGTTGTGACAACCTCACCACTATTTACCAAATGAACTAATAGGTTTTTAGAAGAACGGCGTCTTTCTAAAAACATATTTAAAACAATTCATCTGTGAATTAAAGTTGTTGTTTTTTTTTAATCCAGCGATGCTTTTAAATGTGCTGCAGCTGCAGTTAAGAACAGAGCAGTGATTTATCATTCTGACAAAATATTCAAAAGATCAGCTCTTTATCACTGTCCGTGCAGATTAATGTGTTGTTTCTCGGTACAGTAACACGCACCTCCGTGTTACACTCTGTCTGATGTGTTGTGACGAGCAGACAAAAACCTTGAGAGACTGTGAAATCTCTAATGACATCATCAACCAAAGCCCGCTACCTGCTGCAGTGCCATCTCACAGTGCATTCAGCTGAGCCAGCACCTCTGCTCGGCTGATGTATAGCAGCTATCCAGAACACCCCCTCCTACCCCCATCATGCCATGCATTATGATTTCACTGCACCCATGCAACACACACATATGAAGGAGACACACTGCAAGTCTGAGTAGAGAATGTTTTGGAAGATCTGCAGGAAATATCAATACTCTTCTGTTGTTCAATAACTTGTGTATTTCTGCATTAATACCAAAAAGTTTAATTCACAAGGCTGTATGACATCATCCACAGGAGGAAGTCATTACAGCGGATCAATACTCTTATTCTCTGCAGACAGAGACCTGAGACACAGCAGCAGACCAGGTCAGGATTGAGTTAGTGCCCGGGCTGGGAGTGGAAGGGAAACGACACCATATGATACCTTTATGATGTTATTACATTACAGCCGAGCCACGCTGACAGAACGAGACAAGCGCGGGACGTATTCATGCGATTATAGTCGAGGCTCAGATAACAGAGGCAGAGCAGAACAACTGCATGGAGTCGTCAGAGCGCTGGAAAACTGTCATTCGGTTTCAGCGACCATATGGTGGTGATATTCTTAATATACTTTTAATTAGTTCAGCCCAAGTCCTATTAGGAAAGTACAACTTGCTAAGCAGGAAGTCTATTAAGCGAGGTAATGACTGCTTTCATGATGACTTCCTTAACATCACACAAACTCCTGGAAAAGGCGACTAAAACATGGGAGCAGTCGTTGGTGTTGCTTGGATTAGAAAGGTCATTTCTGTTTTTACCAAAACTCCTGGACACTGTTCAAAATTCATAGAGGTATAAATGATCATAGGACTGATCATTTATACCACCAAACTGTGTCTTTTTAAAACACACAGTGTTTAAATACTGACGTTTTTGCCAACCTTTCCGTCTTCTGCTACTTCAATCAAATTGTCAACAACTTCTTCGGCCAGTTTATTCCTGATTCAGTTGCCCTCATTCATTTCGTGGGTGTGTTTTTGTGTCAGCACAACAGACCGATTTTATAACTGATGAAATCATGAAAAGATGCAGACTGATTATTGAATCGACTCACCGTAAATATCACCGACAAAAATTCTCCATCCATAAGGCGCTACAAACACAAATGTTATATTTGAACTCATAAACCCTTTGAAACAAGCTGGATTGGATCTCTAAGAAGATAAAGTGCTTTACATTGGAATAAACTCAATATGAATAGAACCAGACTAAAAAACGTCCTTTATTCAAACTTTTCTACAAGTCAAAATGCTCCTGGCAGTACTGAACAAAATAATTTGATTGAAACCTCTATAGAGAAGCACAATAGGTGCTGTCAAAATGTTCCTCAGCTCCATATTGTAAAATATGTGGGAGGCACATTTCACCGTCACAACCAATTGTGTCAAACAATGGCGGCAGTTAATTGTCAGAAAGCTACTATGGGAGCCTTCAGATACTTTTGATGGTATTCTTTCTGCCCTTCAATTACTTCCCTCTGAACGTATCTCTCAGGACACAAAGTATGAGTTCATTTGCAGGCACACAATGGCTCAGTCCGTTAAGACTGCATGCTCCCCTGCTCCCAGTTCTTGCTGCTTAACAGACAGTCGCCCTCTTCCTCCCGTTCAAAATCATCATCATGGCTTTACTTTCTCATTTCTCCCCACAGTCGCTCCCGTCAGGACGACAGACGACTTCAGAGCCCGCCGACAGCTCGGACAGCTCGGTGTCTGGAATAGATGAGATTTCTTATAAAGGCTGGATGCTAGTTGATACCAGCAAAATCCCTCTTTGTCAGAGGGCACAAAGTCAGACGGTGAGGGAGTGTAAGGCAGAGGGAGAGGAGCAGACTGGTTTATGTGTGAGATACGTAAGAGAAGGAGAAAAAATCATTGCCAGTACTTTTATTTTATGGGTGGCTATGACAGTAATTTATTTCTGAACTTGTCACTTCTTTTCTTAAGTGAGAGGTTTGGCATGTTGTTTAGAGGCAAAAGAAGAAGAAAATCAGCTCTTGAAGAAAGATGGACAGACTGTAAACTTTACACTAACTCATCTGTTTAGATTTTATGATGGTTAACACCGGTAGTTTTTTATAATGAGGGATGTGGATCATGTGACTGATTTGCAGGCGCATTGTAGCCGTTTGTAAGGAGGCGTACGGCTCACCCCAACTCCCCTTTAACTAGGCTGACCAAAAGTTAGTTTGACATGCAAATGTGGGCCTCAGAAACCCATTGGTGACTTCACTGAGGCTACGTCCATATTTATATACAGTCTATAGTGGACACATAGGACAGTTTTATATATATAAAGACACCTTAATAGAGCAGCTTTTTCCATCCCCTCTTCAAGAAGACAATAAATAGACCGCTAAGAGTAAAAGTCAAAAGTCACTTGATTTGGTTTCCTTCTTAACCGTCTGCTATGATCCAACCCTGAACATCTGATGTCACTGCTGTAATTCCGCTAATAATATTAAATCTGTGCACTCAACAGGAAAACTTGGACAGGTTGAAGGCGGCTCATGAATAGAAGTCTGACCTCTCTCGATTTCTTCCTGCTTCTGTAGGTCAAAAGTGTCCCCAATTGCTTTTTTTTCCCCCCATCTTCAAGTTTTTACTTTTCCACTCAAACCAAGATTACAAAAGGCCACAGTCCGTCGCCATTGTTCAAACACTCTACTGTGCCAGAAACTTAAACAGTGTGTGTGTGCAGAAGAAGCCAATCTATATGTGGTAATCCCATGTGACGAGGCGGGATTAGTTACACAGCAGCACAACGCTGAGAGAATAAGCATTGTGTTTACTGCACGTTTATGCATGCACACTTCACAGATACCAACAGGACAATAAGGCCTCTTATCGCAACAAGACCTCGCCATTTCAAAGCACACTGGAAAAGACATAACCACCACACACACACATACACACACACACACACACACAGCTGGTTCTTGCCTGACAATAGCAGAACAACACGCTAAAGTCTGAATCACAGCAGAGGAAGGCATTACAAGACGCTGATTTTGACATGAAGCCAAGACTGGTTTCCCTGGAATGAGGGCGAGTAAAGAGTTTGCTCTCCCTCTGAAAAAACGTTTTTAAATACCTGTGACACCACTTACTAGCCAGTCAGCCAACCAACCAGTCATGCGTGTTTAGCTCTACACTCAATTTTAATATTTTAATTAGCCATTTTTTTTGGCTTACAGCTCCACTGTGAAATACTTGATTTATTTCAAATGACACATTTCAATCAGGGGGAAATGTTAAAGGGGTTCAACAAGCTGCAAATGCAGAAGCCTATACTGTACATGCATGGACTATGCAGCAGGTTTTATAGCAGGAGCAGAGCGTTTTGGTGGACCAAACAGAGGAAAGCTGATCCTGCAGAGAGGACAGGGTGTAACATCAGAGCCACTCTTACTATTGATCATTGATTATTGTGTCTGGGGGCAAAGTAGGGTAAAAAAAAAAAAAAAAGAAGAACCATTTAGAAAGGCAAAGCAGCATTTTATAGGCTTATCTGAGAGTGGTTGTGCAAGAAGACGTTGCTGGTAGCTTGTGGAGGCAGTGCGGCTATACGTGGGGTGCTTGGGTTTATTAAGGCTCATAGTAAAGGGACATCCGGCCGGAGTGTGCTACTCAGACCGGGAGTCTACAGTTAATGTGACAATACAGTAAGAAGAGCCCTGATAGATGAAGGGAGCTGCTGAGATCGCCTGAAGAGTCCACCATGCAAATTTGACCGTTAACACCCAAATCAATATTGATCCAGTATGGGAACTCAGAGGAGGCAGAGCAGCTGTCGTATCACACTGTCTACCGTTTAATTCAGTTGATTCAATTCAAAAGGCATCCTTGACAGCCAGAATGGTTTAATTGACAAATGCATAATGTATGCAGGAATGCAATGATTATATTTGCATTGCTGCTGTCCCCTTTAACTCCACAAACTAAGCGTTTCAAAAGCTGAAGTAGACTAACAAAGGCTTGCTCGGACACATTCAACATCACGTTTCCCCCCCATCCTTGAATGCTGAATTGACAAAACCTAAGCTCTAAATTTATTACAAACAGGAGACAATTCAGCTGACACAAACGCGTTGAATGTCTGCTGAAGGAGCGCACCATGCATGCAGTCTCTTACAATAAACTGAATTCCCATAACCTACCTTTATTCACAACAGGCTACGGTGACCGCCTCGGTGATTAGGGAAAACAAACGAGCTAATTCTCACACGTTCACATCCAAGCACAGTCCAGACGTCCGTCCATCCGAGCGAGCGTCAGCCGCCTCCGGTAGATTAGAATAAAGAGCGAGGCGCAGCGGAGGGCAGAGGAAGCTCTCAGTGCGCACGAACGCGTAACTGCACTGAAGCAAAATGTTCCTCCATGATCCAAGTAACACAAAAAGAGAAGACACTCACCGCTGTGGTTGACACCGAGTGACGACGATTTGTTTTCCTTCCCCGCTGAGCAGCTGTATGTAGTGGTGCGTCATTGACTTCCGCGTTAAGATGGAGTGAAAAAATGTAAGCGAAATAATGCGTTTAAAGGACAGGCGGCGCACGCGGGCGTCTTCATGGCTGTGCAGGATGAAGCTAATGAAGAATGGGATGCTGTTACTAGACAGTAATAATGGCAGGAGTGGTGGTATCCTATTTGTAATGATCATGATAGATAGATAATATGTCAATTATAAAGCTCACATAATAAAAAAAAAGTTAAACTATTATATGGAAATGACCCTGAAACCCATAATTAATGCTGATATTGCCACATGTCTTCCTTGTGTTTTATGGACAAGCATCATGTGTTAGGCTAGTGCTTAAAAGATGATTTGCTAATCAAATTAGAAACCTTCAATTAAAATGTCTACATTTTGGGAATGGCCTATGTACTTGTTAGTGGTGAAAATTGAAAGATACAGTTTTATCTAATATCTAGTTTTGATATTTAAAAAAAAAACTACTTGGCAATTTTGCTATGCTTGGTTTAGTGAATATTGTAAGGTGAATACCTAGTAGTCCAAAGTAAAGATAAAGGGTAATGGCCCACCTCGCTTTTCTTGAAGTTACTTACCACTATTCAACTAATCTGCACATTTTTTTGTTATATTTATTTATTACATACACACAAACTCAGTTTAAAATGACAATACTCTGTTTTCATTCTAATTAGGCTTTGTTGCAACAGTTTAGCTGCAAAAAGCCGGTCTGTTTCTCTTGGCCAGGAAAAAAGTCGGCTACCTTCGATACAAAGCACTGAATGTCATTTTACACTTCATATATGATGTGTTATTTAATGAGCTTGATGTTGTGTTAGTCAGTGCGTGTTTTTCGAGACTAAACTAGGCTAACCTTTTCTCTAATTGGCAGTATACAATGGTTTTATATTTACTAATGGTAAGAGAGTGGCATCGGTTTTCTCATTCAAATCCTCGCTGTGATCTAAGTTATTTTTAAATGTCAAACTCTAAAGGCAATTTTTAATGGTGACAAAGAACAAAAATAAATGTCATTTTGAAATTGCACTAAAATTAACTAAAGTTCATAATATCCATCAGAAAACAGCTTCAGTCTGTTAAACTCTGTTAAAATATTCTAGTTGATCAGTCATGATTTCAGATTATGAATGGTCTGTTGTGTACTGAACAACTACCCAGACTTGAGCGAATCACATAATGCACTGTAACTCCACAATCTAACTCAGAGTGCAGTATGCTGGGAGAGGCTAATTTATTAAAGGAGGGAATGTATCCTCTGTTGACTCAAAGCCTCGGCTCTATCTCTGTGAAACCTGTCATTGTGTTTGGGCTTATTACTGATTCACAGTCCGTCACTCCATCCTTAGGGTGGGACAACGGAGCCTCTGTGCTCTGTCTGGACGATGTGGGCACCTCAGAAGTGAGTCTGCCAAATTGTCATGCATGTGTCTCTGCGTTAGAGAGATACAGGCAGACTTGCAACATGGCGTGCAAGGATTAGGATGTAGCTTTTTCATGTTTCAAATGGAGTTAGGAGAGTGAAACAAAGCTGTCTTGTTGATACCAAAACAGCCTTTTCATCGCATTTCAGGCTTTAGAAACTCAAATATTGGATTATTACTAGACTATAAAAGCAGCCAAATAGAGATCCTGACAAACAGGCAATAAATTGAGTTTGAAGGATGTAAACAACCCACCTAAAAAGTCAACAAATTTGAACAGTGTGCGTGTTTAACAGGAAGGATTTTGTTGCGTTAAAGCAGGGGGTTAATTTGGCCAATCCCATGAGGTTAACAAGAACAGGGTTTTCAGAGAGAGGAAGCAGCAAAAGATAACACAGATTAAAAAGGCGTGTTGGGTGGTAGACAAACAGAGAGCAGGCAGACAGGTAAATAAGAGGTGCCGGTCCTTGGAGGTCAGTGGGCCTGTCAGCAGATGGAAATGGAAGTAAAGGGGATGGGAAGGTAAAAGATTGTTGTTGCTTCATCATGTACCTTTCTGTTTCTCACCTGGTACATAAACCTGTCAGACTGGTACTTTTATTGTCTCGTGTTGATCCCTGCAGTCATGTGAACACATGACTCAGCAGAGTAAACACTAATTACGCTCAACTCTTCAAACACAGGATTGAGAACAACAGATTGTGTTGTGATATAAGATGCTTTCCCACTCACCTTAGCTTTTACTTGTGCATTTTTACCTATTGCAACACCATTAACAATAAAGTTAAATTACATGTGCTACAGGTTTAGTATGACTCCTCCTTTCTATTACAAACGTCATTTCACTTTTTGTTTATAAGGCTGTATTTACAATATTGTTAACGTTCAATATATAGCCCCGTTCCGCTGGTCTGGTAAAATTATTATTTTTTCTGTATGGGATAAATCAAAGTTTCTGTCATATTGCTAGTACTAGTTTGAACTTGTGATCACTGTTCCTTTTTATGCCATTTGCACCAGATTTGCACGCATATAGTAAATCAACAGTCTTGAGGTTAAAGTTACAGCAAATGTCAAAAAGCCCTAATACCCTATTACCCTGAAATGGGCAAACTGTTACAATACAATTTAACCTTTCTGGGTCTGTATACATCACAGTATTGAATACCACAGCCAGCCTTGTTTAGCTGAATTTCGTGCTCTCAAAGTCATGTTTTAAAGAAAGAGAAAAAATATGTTTTTTTTGTCAATGCAAAATATGGTCCTGCAGCACTTGGCAGAGTTGCAAAAGGCAAGTAACAATTCTGAAGCAGAAAATAGACATTTGGTTTGTTCTGTTTGTATGAGACACTGCAAACACAAGAAAGTATTCCACTGAAGAAAAGGCTTAAATAAAGAAACCATATCAGATACTGAGACAAAAAACCCTGAATATATCCACATAAACAAAGCACACTGTTATGAGGAAAAAAAAACCCCAATGCACTTTGGGAAAGGTGAAAAGAGAGATTTAGCGTTACACTTCCATTAAGTTCAGACTTTTAGACCCTCAAGTGAGACAAATCTGGAACACTAGACACTTAATTCTGCCTTCCAGACCTGTAAATACTCGTGTCTTTCAAACACCACACCCTGTTTTTGAATCTAAAGACTCCAAAACTGTCTGAATCTTAAAGCCATGTTAGTAGCACTGTAAAACTTTGAACTGCTGACAATATGCTAATTTATTAACAATGAGGATTGCTAAGACTGAATATTTTGCAAGTATTTAATCATGAACTTGGTATTGGATAAACTGAAGTGAAAGGTTTGCTTGTGTCCGTCAGCTAGACAAGTCAATGAGGGACCCCATAGATTCATGCAAATCATTTACTGCACATTTGTTCTAAATAAAATCATCCATCAGGGTATCTAACAATCAATCATTTGTAAAGGCCAATTCATAAACTGTTATCTCAAGACTCTTTGGTAAGAGTGGTAAGGACAACGCTCCTTTTAACAGGCAGAAACCTTGAGCAGGACCAGAGTCATGATGAAAAGCCATCTGCTGCAACTAAGTGTGGCGTTGCTTTAAGTGGGTCTAAGAAGGAGATGGATGGGAAAACAAACTGAGCAACAGTAAGAAGAAGATAACAAAAAAATAATAAAAATGTCCTCCGTCCTGCAGCAATGGGCTTTCAAGAAAAATAAAAAAAATCCTTTTAAAATGTTACAGTAGATTTGCAGTTTCCAGATGTTTGTGCAGCACAGCCCAATCGTCTTGGATTAAAGCAAGACAACATAAAGGAGGAGAGTGAGGATTCAAACACTACATCACGACTCAGGTCAGTGTTTCTCTGATGGAAACAAAAACAAATCCTCAAGGCTTGGTTTGTATTTTGTTTGTGTACATAAACTGCAGCTTTGAAGCGCTCTCCTTGAGAAGATTAGTCATTTGCAGACACTGTACATTGAAATGTGAACCAGATGTGGCAAAAGGTCCAGTGGGATCAATCCATGTGTCCGCAGTAATCTCAGAAATGAAAGGAATGGTCGTGCTTTAAATCGGAATTTCTGATTGTTTCGTTTGCGATACTAAAATAAGTACTTACACAGAAAGAATAAACCCTTAAAGTTAACTATCATATTCATACTTCATTAATCAGATGTTTTTGTTGTTATAAACTTGTTATGAAAACGATGCAGAACAGGAATTAGCCAACAGGAGCCTGAAAAGAAGGCTGGAGTTAATGCTGAGATGGTGACACAGCAGTACTAAGAAAAAGACTTAACACAACATCCTCAATTATGTCCCTAATTTTGGATAGGATTAGGGGGAGGGTTCTGATGTGAAACGTAAAATATAACACGTTGTTGCTAAGGAACGAGCCGTGTGCCTGAGTAGGAACTGAGGACTGGGTGCTGTGTCAGAATCATCCAGTGAGAGCAAACAGAAACTGTTTCTCATTTACTTCACAGAAATACGAGAACTATTAGAGGAGCGTCGCAGGAGAGGTCAAACATCCAGCGGGCAAGTAATGAGGAACAGCGAGAATTGAGAACACTGTGGAGAAAGCGGTAAAAATAATCAGTAGACCAGAAATGTAATCACACAGGAGTTAGATATTAACATAAAACAAGTCTGATGTTCAGAAAGAAACTTTATTAGATCAAACCCTTGTAGATACTAGAACAGCATTTTACGTTTTTTTGCAACAGCTGAGCAATAAAAAAGACTTACAAATTTGTTTTTTCTCATGGCAACCACTGTATTTAAAGACATCATAAATACCATACCCCCCCATCCTAATACAGTTTACTTGATAGGATACACATTAAAACTGACATTCATACCTAAACACATTGCATACTCACTATTTAAAAAACAACCTTGAATTTAAATAAGTAGTATTTATTAATAAATATTAAGTATTTCATGAATATGTGGTGGGTGTTCTGTTCGTCATTAGTGTTTTCAGTTCGATGTGCCCATGTAAGAACGACTTTAAGAGATGCAGGATATAAAATAAGAATCATGATGACAACAGCATAAACACTTCATAAAACAAACGTAGAAATGTATCCTTCCCCCCCCAATCCCCACACAATAAAGAAAGTCAAATGTATAAATATGATAGTTCTAAAGTGCATCTGTCAAAGACTTGTCCAATGAAATGTCACAAGCAGTCCTTTTAAAATCGGAAATAAAAAACAGGCTGAAAAAAGATTTCTGAACATGCGGCAGATATATTTTGCAAAACCTACCTACAGACATGCAGAGGGTCTTTTTGTTTTCAGGTGAAAGTAAAAAAAACAAGGTAACAGGATTAAAACAAGATGAACACATCGATAAGAAGTGAAGAGAAACTCTGTGCCTTTTTCACTCGTCTCGTTTGTTCACACTTGGCTTTTTCAGAGTATCTTATTTGAATTCTAAGCAAACTTGGCAGATTTTAAAAAAAGAGCACACAGTGGTGAATAAGTTCCTTCTTTCCGGTAGAAAAGTTACATTGCAGAAATTCTACCATTCAGTCAACGTAATCCTGTGGTTCTCCAGGCTGTCCCTTCACAGAGGTGAGGGCTGCAGGGCTCAGATCTTAGGCAGCTTGGGAGCACTGATAAGAGGGTTGCTCTCTTGCAGAAATCGACGTCCGGCACTCTTGTAGTCGAACGTGCAGTCGTGCGTCTCTGCGTATCGGTGGGTGGCGCAGAAGTTGTGACCACACCTGAAGGGATTAAATTAAAGATATGTTGGTATGTATGCAAAAACAAGGCCTTGAAATGTTACTTGACTTAGAGCTTGTTCCTCAAGAGACTCCTGGGAAGTAGATGAACACTTTCTGTTTCAGTATGAGAAAAACAAACTGATTCATCCTCGGGCTATTCAGCTGAGTGAGAGTTTCACAATACCTTCTTGTTATTTTAACTCCTCTGTAGGGAAATGCACTCAGAGCCAGAGCCTCCTTTTTGTGCTTTAACCTTTCTATGTGTATCAGACCATTAGCCAAAAGAGCAGCTGTCCAAATTATTTGACTTAGTAATAGCTATAGAGTAAATGATACGAGTCATTTGATCACAGATCTTTACCATATGACTAAACTGGTATCACTGAAGTCTTTTGAACACAGTGGGGGGGGCTCTGCTTTAATGGTTCCTCTACTTCAAGGAGCTGGTGTTGGGAGATTACAGTTACACACTGTTGCATCAGATTCAGTGTGCGCAGGCTGGACAAGGCCTCAAGAGAAAGAGGCGTGATCCAGATTGATGTTGGTGGGAGAAACTTTGATAATGTTAATTATTTGTGGCAGGCAAGCAGCGCACAGTGTTTTCACTGAGGATGTGCTGCGAGCTGTGAAATGGACTGAAACACCTTTTTGGACTGAAAGGTGTGCGTTACGGAAAAGCAATGACAAAAAAAAGAAGAGCTATCATTAGGAGTCAGGCAGCGGGTGAGAGCGAGTGAGCGCAGCAGGAAACGCTGGAGGCACTTGTACCTGCACTCGTAGCTGGTGGCCAGGCCAGTCTTCCTGCCACAGAGGAAGCAATGCTTTGAGCTCTTCTTCTTGCTGCCTTTGGGAGCCTTGACTGGAGGTAGGTGGTATGTTGGAGTGCCTGAGAGCGGAGGAAACAGCATTTTTTATTGATTTTACACGAGCTAGTGTGAGGTTATTTACGATGTAGTGAAAGTTTGCATTAGTATTTCCATCTGAAGTCGACTGGAATGCAAAATATAAGCAGAGTTATAAATGTTGCATTAATTGGAAACTAAGAAAAAAAAAAAGAAAAAAAAGCTGCAGCCTTAGCAATCAAACCCAGTTCCATGTGACAAACGGTCAATTATAGTTATTTCTTATGATCTAAAGAAACTAAGACAAAAAAATATATAAAAATGACTGTGACAGAAAGTCAAAGCCTGATTATTAAATCATTCCTCAGGACTAAAGTATGAATCAATTCTATAAGAAAAAGTAAAAAAAACAAAAAAACACCAAGATTTCAAACAGCTTTTCTTGTGCTATTAATGCACGTGGAAATATAACAGTGGATGAGAAGATGTTGACAGTAGAAACCTAATGTGTGTACACTGTTAACTTCCTGGGTTAAACAGCTAACAGTGATGTATAAGAACAAAAAGCTAAAGATTTAAGATCTAACATGAGGGTGGTGCGTCATGCTTTCAGAATGCTTTTAAACTATAGTTATGCACGTCCTGCTTCTGGAAACCATGAATGCTGTCAAATATAGACAGACCGCTCGGGGAATACATCAAGCGTTTACGCAACCTCACAGTGGAGGGATGAGTCACTACTCAATATAACAACACGGCCAGGACAATAACAGAGTGGACCTTCTTTGAGTGGCCCCTTCAGAGCCCATATTTGAGCCCCGCAGAAAATACAGAAAATGTTTTCCCAAGTCTTCCCGCACGTGAGGGCGTCTAAACGGAAGAAAAGGAGAAACTGCTAAAGTGTAGGTGTGTTGTACATCCAGCAAACACAAACCTCAAAGAGAACAGGAGGAGCAATTACTGCCGTGGGAGAAAGTAGTCTGAATGAAGTGCGATGTAGATGAGAACCTTTCACAGTTCATTCTTAATAAACAGACTTCAAACAGGATTAAAACAACAAGCTCCAGGAGATCATTTCTCTTTTGAATAACTAGTGTAGGCATGAACGCTGAGTCAGCAGACGTGTCTCACACAGATTATTTAGAAGCCCATTCAACCATATTTTATATACATTATCTATTTCTTGAACAAATGTGATCAGGCGCAGTTGCAAATAGAGATTTCTGGAAAAGTCAAGTGTGTGTGTTTGTTGGATCATGTTATGATGCTAGCAGTGAACACTTGAACCTTAACCAATAAATTCTCAGCCTGTGGATAAAGTCTGACGAGGATACTCATGAAGCACTTGAGGAAAATTGAGAACAGCTTGTTCTACGGTCTACACAGTCCAAGCATATCAGTGGCTAACATGAATAAATGAGTGTTCTTGTGTGTAAGCCTGGCGCCGTCTGTTGTGTGTGCGGCTTCTGCAGTTGTAGCATTAATGAATATTTAAATTCCTTGCGGTGCTTTGTTGTAGCTCTCTTACAACAGGCACCGAAGGCTTCCACAGAACAGCGTCTGTCATGCTGCAGTTTTACCTGCACATGTCAGTACTTGCTGAAAACATAAGCCCTTGTTTTTGTGCATCTTTCTCACCTATTCTCCCGAATGAAGTCACGACTCCCCCAGCTGACGCAAGAGTGTTGGTGGCCTGAGAAAATAACAGCAACATGAAATATCTGGACAGCAAATCAATGCAAAAAAAATATTTATGTTCAGAAGAGCCAACAGTTTTAGAGGCATATGAAGTTTAACTTCAGCGTTTCAATAAAAACAGGGAACAGGAATGGGAAAACAATGTGCCGGTCATTTCTCTTCTCACTTACACATCGTGTGCGCGAGTTTTCTTCGAAGTAATGATGTTACGATATCCTGACTAACAATTCTCTCATATGAGCGACGACTTAAAATAACAAAAATAATCTAAGCAGGACAATTACTTGTGCATGACATCTCAAACGTTATACTTTTAATTCCTTTTCCGAGGATTTTGGTCGACCAGAATACCAGTGAATCAGTAAACCTGATAGATCTTATCGCGTCATGTTGACCTATATAGTAAATACAGATATTGCTCTGACAATTTCAGAAAGTAGGATTTGAAATAGATCACCTCTCTAATTAGAAGCACTGATAAATGTCTTGCAGTAACGTCGCTACTGAAATTTAAGTGAACATAGTTTGGAGAATTTCCTGTTTGATGACTTCCATGAAATTCCTCAAGACAGATAGAGATCTGGAAAGGTGAATCTATCTGTGCTCACCATGTAAGAGGCTGCTGCTCGGTGCAACGGTGACATTTGTCTGAGGAGATCATCCTGGAGGAGCATATTGGTCTGGATGGATGGCAGCCCGGAGCCGAGAGCGCCCTGTGCTGAGGCTGTGGCAGGAGGAACTATCAGTGAAAGTCCCAGACTCTCTCCGAGGCCATCCATGCTGTCTGTAGCCCTTGTGGAGAGCGAAGCCATAAGCTCAGAGTTGTTCAGGGACCCCAGTGGCTCCTTACAGGCCTGATTGGCCATCTGAGTGATGCCTCGTGCTTCCCTTTTGGAGATAAGCTCTGGCCTCCTGCCAGGTGACTCCACCTTAACGCCACGAAAGCGTGGAGGATAAACCGACGCGGAGAGGAAGGGGTGAGGGGACGTGGTCCCTGGTCTCACTTGTGCTTGAAGGTTGGGCTGTAAACAGGAGAAAGTGGAATCAAAAGGCTGAGGCAGCGGTCTGGTAGAAGTGGAGGGTGAGGTGGAGGTGGGCAGCGGAGAGGGAGGGCAGATGTGAAATGATGTGCCGAGCTGATACCTATCGGGTTTGCTGGTGACAGTGTCACTAGTTCCAAGTGTCCAAGTACTCAGGGGGGAGGGGGAGAGCGGTAGCTGGTGTTGGGCCCCAACCGCGAGGGATTGGCAGCCTCCCTCTTGCTGTGTGGACACATCCAGACTCAGTGGGTCTGATACTTCCCCAAACTGAGCTCCAGGTTGTGACGGGACCATAAGCCCAGCCGCCTCCTCCAGCAAACCCAGCCCCAACGCCTCCCCTGCTGGCTCAGCGGGGTCGAAGGTGGTTTCAGGTGTCCCCCTGATACACAGTGGAGGAAGCTGAGGGTACACGCAGTCCCTCATTAACCTGGTGCCGCCGATGTCGCATTGGGATACTTTAGGAGGGGGCCGGACTTTTGCAAATGGGGGGCAAGTTTCCCAGGGCTCCTCCTCCTGAAGCATGTAACAAGAGGGCGAGGAGAAGGAAGGAGGCGGTCTTCTGGGGATGGACAAGTGCGCAGAGGTTGAAGCAGTAGCAGCAGAGGGGGGAAAGGGGTCTATGTATTTATGATCTGGGATTGGAGGTAGTTGTGCGTTTGACTGCCTCGGCGTGTTGATCTGAGCGAGCGAGCGAAAGAGGCGATGATGGTGTCGTGTGCTCGGTGGTCCTAGAGAGCTGCCGCAGGGATGAGGGCTGACAGGCGGCCTTGGTTTTATCTTCATCGGCTTCTTCGGCTGAAGGACAGAGACAAAGAAAGACAGTCAGACGACAAGATAGTATCCTTCGGTTTCACATCTTGTGTTGTATTGTAAAAATCCGAGTTGTGATCTTGCTGCTTAATTTAAGCTACTTCTACTGTGTTTTGTTTTTGGTGACAAAGACTCAATTTCATAAAGTTGTGTAACAATCAATGGCGTGCGGACAACAAGTGCCTTCCAACCTTCTTGCTGAGGTTCATATCCTCCATCTTGGCCTTGAGTTGCTTCATTTTGTTCATTGTGATGGAGCTCTCGAGGTTGTGCTGAGCTGCTGCGGAAGTCGCTCCTTCCTCTTCCTCATCTGCGCACACATTGTACAGCGAACCGCCACTAGAAAACATGAGAGACACAAACGCTCTCCCTTTACTGATCATCCAAAGCTGGCTGCTTCATGGCAGCCTCCTCACCAGCTTGGCTCACTTTTGTTACTGCAATGGACAATAAGCTTCACAACTCTACATAACCAATGAATAAACAATGTTGGCTATATCATTCTATAATTACACCACACCAATGTAATGGGGCATTTCTATATAGATACCTCGATACAGAATTTGGATGGGCAACACATAAATGACTGCGTAAATGAAAAACAAAATGACAATATTCAAACCTCAGAGATTCAGACAGAGGAGTCAGGGTGCCATCGCCTCTGTCAACAACTCGGAAGAAGTTCAGCTGGTCGCCCTCACGATAGACCACAAACGTGACCTGCTTGTTCGACGGGGTTTTCTCAGAGCCCTCCTCCTTTGTGCTCTCCATAAGGTCAGCCACTTCTTTGAGGGGATCCTCCAGTGTTACTGACGTAAGAATGAAGAAGAATCGGAGCATATTATAATTACCCGATATATAAAAGGACTTAAACTTCTGAATCTGTGGTGAAATCGGGACATGCGTGTAGCAGAAATATGTTGAAGATTGAACCGTCTTGATCGAGAAAAGGCAGAAAGTGTCTTTTTAGCTTATGTGGATGAAAGTCAACTCCCAGAATGCACAGCACCGCAGAACACTCCCACTGAAGCTGTGGTGCTCTATTTACAGTCCATGTCTACAACACGTATGGCTGTTTCCTCAGCTGATTCAGACATTGCAGAAGGGATTGGCATCTTAGAAATTCCTGGCTGTGAACAGACTCTCTGTCTATGTCTATAGGCACCGACACCCCAGCTCGACCCGGCCCGGGCTTCTCGTTCGTAAAATGAGGGCGGGATGCACGACCATTCAAAAAAACTACCAGGTTTCTAATGATACAACTCTTAATGCAAATGGGTGACGCATCCCTTTAAGCCTGATGCAATGAGGCCTTACAGCTGTTCAGTTATCACGAGAATGTGCAGTTCTTTTCTCTTTCCTCACCTCTCCTGGTGTTAATTGGGCCGGCCCTCATAGCCAAGATCAGTTTTAAAGTGCAGCCCTCTGCAATGCTGCAAACACAAACACAGTGATGATCAGTACAGCACAATGAGTCAACATTATTACAACCCATGTGAATGCAAGTCTAAGGGGAGAGAAGACAAGAGCAGTGCTCGACATATACACAAGAGTAAAAAGCTTCACTTCTGTGGCTCTGCTCTAAAGCAAACAGCACGCCAATGGTCCGGATACTTTATAGATGAACCAAAGTGCACTGCTGGGAGATCCATTTGAACATTTGCTTAATGTGAACAGATGTTTCATTTCCTGCTCTACTCCTCTGCTTCTACAACTTCAAAAGAGTGCTGCAGTGTGATAGACGAGCAAGGTCTCACCAGAGGCTGTTCATGTGGAAAATTAAGTGACAAGCATTCATAACAATCCCCCCCCCCTTCTGCAGTCAGCGGAGCACTGTTGGCTCTGCATTGATAAACTGACAGGAGTAAAGGCCGAGCGCTCTTAATATGACCAGCAAGGCTCAGATCAGAAACACTGCTCGAGGCAGGCAGAAAAATGTGAAGCATACTCTGCTGCTTGATTTGTTGAAGCCCATCATTTGAAAGCGAGCAGCCTGCTGCTTTGTTCTTACTTTGTTGCTAGGCGCCCATCAAATCACCTCTCCTTAGTCTAACCATGCTTTCCTGTGAAGTTAAATCCCATGTCTTAAATTTCAACCGACCTTGATTGGAAAAATGAGACAGATTACACTTTTCCTGGATTAAGAAGCCTCTTTGAAAACAGCACTCACAGTCTGATCAGAGCCCATGATTTCTAGTTTTGCATCTTAGACTCGTGAAACACGAGTGAAGACAAAAGAAAAGATCAACAGCACAATACTAAAGATAATTTATGCTAATTGTACACAGCTTGTTTTATGTTTAACATATTGTTAGTAATTGCTCTAACAAGGCTTGTTTGATTGGTTGCAGTGAAAGACAGAAAGAGCAATAAAAAATATACCCATAGTCATGTAGGCAATGTTCATCTTCCAGCTCCAGACTGTTCCAGATAAGGTGTTGCTGAGCAACAGGGATACCTTTAAAGACAGGGGGTAGAGGGGGACAGAAGAGAAAAAAGCTGTTCACATCCATAGACATAGTTCATTAATCTGACAGACAGGCAAGAAAGGAACGCTAACAACAAATGCATCCAAACAAAACCAAAGATGAGTCTTTTCTGCCCCCTAAAGACAAAACTATGTAAATGCTGAAAAAGTGAAAATCACAGACCACGAGCATTGAGCGCTTATAGAGTGGAAAGTAAAATGTACATGTACAGTAGCTACATTTTTTACACACTATCATATTGCTAACCCTTACGTATAAAAGAGCCAAATACATGAAGTTGGTCGATCGCATGTCTTTATAAATATGTTTCATTTTACTGCAATGAGGTCAAAATAACAAGACTCCAGTTGAGGGAAGACAGCCAGTAAATTGAAAGGCTCTCTACAAGTTTCTCCTTTGTATAGAGGCAGTGTATGCGTAGTCAGGCATCTCTCTGAGCCCACATGAAGCAGCTCTGTGAGCCGCTGCTGGAGGGGAGCCAGTGTTAGTGAGTGAGCAGTGGTGGACTTGTTTCACGGCACAGTGAAATGGCTCCATCACTGTGACACACCTCACACATGAATCACAGACAGAGCGTTCTGACCAACACTGAAGAGGAAAATAAAGTGTTCTATGAAAATCATCTTTATCTAGAAAAGTCACCTTAAGAGGACGACATATACAAGGAAATAGGAGGGGGGGAAATCTAGACTAGATAAGGCAACAAGTGAGTTTGAAGATTTATTGATTAATAGAATTGTATTTTACGAGACTTATCGCATTATTCCGACCTTTTCATATCATTCTGCATGGGCAGTAACATGTGATTTCTAAGGAGGTTGGGTGTTATGATTCACTGACATTTATTGAACACCCACAGCTGAAGACAAAATCACAGCCTGTAGTGCCTCAACTTTTAATTTTTCATCACGAAAACCAAAGCAACAACAGACAAGCAATTTAACTTTGTGAAAGGACACTCTTCCTGTATGGCAAGCTTGAACATGCAAAATGAGCAAGTGAGCTTTGTACCTTCAAGCCTCTGGATCTTCGCCTTGACTGAAATGACAGCCTCAAAGGGCAGCACACGTAGCTCAAAACAGGTCCCTGTCAGTGTCTCTATGAAGAGCTCCATAGTGTCATAGAAGGGGAGCTTATATTGAAAGGCTCCAACACTGTCGTCGTTGAAAAAGGGGGGCTCCTTCCGATCCGTCATGTTGGCAGCTCACAGGAGAGACTTGGTGGGGAGATCGTTAAACTGGAGGGCCAGTCCAGGACGAAGGAGAGAGGGACAGGCACTGCTCGCTGGCTTCACGACCATCGCACATCATGCAGGATCCACATAAGCTGTCAACAGACACAATGAAGGTGTGATTAGCTCAAAAACATCCCTGACCCTGCAATCCACAGACAACATGCTTCATGTCATTCCTTTTTTGTATTATCTTGATATTCACTGTACAACATATTTTCAAATGAGTAAGAAATCTTAGCATTCAGAAAGAATGTAATGCCAGCTTTAACAGGTAAGGGGTTATGAGCAACCATTCAACCACTCCTAGGTGTGTACTTGATTACCTTCAAATATCTTTATGGGTAAGAAAACCTATATTTAGGAGGGATATTTTGTTATTCAATTCCATTAGGACTGCAGGAGATGGCCACAAAATTAGATTAGAGTTTTACACCCATTGACTGAAATGTGCAATACCACAAACAGTACAATCAAAGTAACACAAATCATACACAGGTAAAACTGAGACCACCATGTAGTATTGTTTAGAGATGCATGTATTAGTGACAGCAGACATGCACAAACCTTCATTAAACATTCAGTATTCAAGGCCTTGGCCAAAACTCAGAAAGATCAGGTGTGTTACTTTAGCTCGTCACCATTATGAGGTGTCCTATGCCTGACCACAGCCTTTGACTGATGGCCTCTTAAGTCACCTGACTTACCAGTTATTTAATATCATATGGCGGACTGGCATAATTGTAAGATTCAAAACAGTGTCTAGTGATTATCAGATTTAAGGACAATAATAGGTACATTTTATTTAACCAGGAAGATAAAAATGTCTTTTTTTAAGAGTGTCCTGGACAAAACATGCAGCAACACAAGTAACAGAGTTTCAGACAGACAACGAGCAGCCAAACACAGAAAAACAAAAATACATCACAAATAAATCCTTGGGTACATCAAATAAAGGTGTCATTTACTAAAAGAGATTACAGATTATAAAACAGAGTTCAATGTTTTAGTGTCTTAACTTTTTTAAGAGTGAATGGCAGTTCAAGACTCTCGTATTTGCTCACATGTGTGTTTTGGGTACATGCATGCACGCAATGTTTTTGAGGTCATTTGAGTTCAACTTGCTGTTCTTAGGTCACATCAACATGAGGTGAACCAGGCCTCTATGATATTGTATTTCTCAGAGTATATTAAGCCCTCTTTTCAAAAGCTGAGCTGTTCAAACAGGTTTTTTTTCTATTATACCTGGCAGCAGGAGATAAAGTTACCTCTCATATCACTAATAAGCTAAACAACAGATGATTACTAGTTAATGTCTCTGTACAATGACAGGCCTGAGATATACACATTTAGAGACCTGACAGTCCATTGTCTAAAGAAAAGAAGTTAAATCGTCGAGTTACAGGCGACGCTAGTAAGACCCGCCATAGTAACTTCTAAAATCATACATTTATATATATATATATATATAAATAAATATGGTTGGCCGCATTTAGCAGAAGAGACGGGTTAGTTCAGCATAAAGACACGAAGAAGCTAGGTTAGCTAGCTGTTTGACAACAGTGATGAATGGAGATGCAAAACGGCTATTGTTAGCAAAGAATGGTCACATAAGCATAAATTAAACACTAAAATGTTCACAACATTAGATTATGTTAGTATATTATTGTTAAAGATTACGTACCAGCACTTTCCGCAATAATACGGCCGTGAAGCTGATCTAGCCGACGCTGCTGACATTAGCTTTGGTTGCCATGTTAGCCTACAACTCAAACAATGAGTTCCTTTTCTCGGGTTGAATGGCTAGCAGGTTGCTAGGCTACATTTAAATGGCTTTTAGTCTGTGCCTGTCCTGTGGAGCCGACGAGTCTACGGTTAAGTTTAAATTTAGGAAGCAATTCATCACGTAGATCCCTAACGACTAAACAAAACTCATATCACCGTCCATCGTCGTCGGTGGCCGTGGAGCCCTTGTTGGCGACATCCTCCTACCTGTCAAACGACACCTTAGTGAATTCACTTGACTGATGGACAGCCGAACCAATCAGCGTCAGTGATGGTTTATGTGGGCGGGGCAACAGTAACTCCCAGAGTTGTACGATTTAACCCAATTTATTTTCTGCGATTCTACCTTGAAGAGATGACAAATTACCAATGCCGTTATTCTTAATCAATCACCTCTTTAAACAAGCTGCAGCTCAGCAAAACCTTTGTTCTTGATCAGCAGATATCATTGGCTTTAAAATCTATCATACGTGTGGTTAAAGTATAAATGCTATGTTTTGACTGTGCTATTTTTTCCTATTTTGGGCGGCACAGCTGAAGAGAAACAAGGAATGTTTGGAGGAGATTGGTCGGATTCGTACACTTGGTCGCCATCCAACGCCACAGGTTATATATATATATATATATATATATATATATATATATATATACATATACATACATATATATACATACACATGTGTATATATATATATATATACACACACATACATATATGTATATATATGTATACATACATATACATATATGTATATACATACATATATATATATACATACATATACACATATATATATATATATATACACATATTTATTTTTTTTCTTCAATAATTTATGAAAAGTAGAACAGCTTCAACCACTACTTATTTCCTTTCCTAATACTGGTCACAGCAGAAAAAAAGCTGAAAAGTGTTGTTTCCTGTCTTTGGATTGATATTTCTGTAAAAATCACTGATCTTGACGGGCACAAAACATGAAAAAAAGTGCATATGAAATAATGACACACATTTCAGATAGCATAAAATATGTTTCTTTTTAGTTATTAAAAATGAATTTCCTTTATATCAGAGCCAAAGTTAAGAAATTGATGAACTTTCTATTAATAAAAACATGGTCAAAATGCCTAAGACATTGAGTAAACATTGATTTCTCATAACCATGATATGGCACAAACTCAAAGACAGGGAATCTCAACATGGAAAAGCCGAACAATAAACATTTTCAACATAAACAACAATTTACTGTTAATTTCTGCAGGCTTTGAGGCTAAGCATATGGTATGCTTATAAAGTGCTATCATGTATAATAAAGATTAACAGTACACATTAACTGTTACATAATATGATCTGATGCAGAGATGATTTTGGAAGTGTTGTTGGAAGATGACTGAAATTATTTTCATTTGAGACTTTATCTGGAAAAAAAAATATGCCACAGTATTTATATGAATCCATATGAATAAATACTCTATCAACAGTGTATATCCGATCTCCAATCGTTCAGCCATCCACATGACAAAAGATTTAATTCACAATTTTACAAATCTGGCTACTTGAATCAGTTCCCACCAAGAGCGTTTAGTGGATCATCAAAGATGTTGCTTGAATCAGCTGCTGCAATGCTCTCCTGAGACGGTGGCGTCTTCTTTGATTTGTTTGGAGCCTTTGTGACTGTTTTTACCGCGCTTGGTGAGAAGATGTCATCTTTAAAGAGGAGAAATGGACAGAATATGTAAAAAAATAAAATAAAAAAAACTACATTACAAGACAACACATGCATGTGTTTTAGGGTTGCTTACCCATGTCATCATCAAATATCGACTTGGTCTCTCCCTTTGCTTTGGACTTCTGTTTCGGCTTTAACGAGTCCGTCAAGTCAGCAAAAATGTCAATGTTGTCGTCAAACAAGCTGGCATCAATCGTCTTGTCTTTGTGCTTTTTGTCAGCTTTAGGCACGATGGTTACTTCATCCTGAACGAGAAAAAAAAAAACACAGTGAAGAAAAGTAAAGGGACAGAATACTTTGAATGTTCTCCCATCAAGTTAGAACACAAATTACCTGGAAAATGTCCTGCTTCAAAGAAGTGCTGCTGTTGTTGATGTCTTTACTATTTGTGGATGAGGGCGTGGAGCGGTTGCTCACTCCAAAGATGTCCTCATCGTCGTCTTCTTCCAAAAATGACGAGGCCATTGGTGTCTTAATCGTTGACTTTGGCTTAACCTTTTGGAAAAGGTCGTTGATGCTGTCATCAAAAATGGACGGGAGTGTGCTTTTGTCCGTGTCTTTCTTCAGTCCCACTTCGCTACTGGCCAGAGGTGTTGAAGTCTGGGTGGTTTGTTTAGTGGAGGGTGTGTTTGGGACCCCAAACAGACTGTCTGAGCCAAAAAGGTCATCCTCGTCAGACAAAGGCAGCACCTTGGTACTGCGGCCATCTTTACTAGAGTCTTTCTTTCCATCATTTGTGGATACTGGCAGTGTCAGTGCAAAAGGTCTTGAGGAGGTTTCAGGGAGCGAATACTGAGAATTTGAGGAGGTGGGCGAGGCTGTAGGTGCAGCTGAGTTAGGTAGTGTGGGACTGGCATGCGTCTGACCTGACTTGTCTGGTGAAGGCGAGACTAAACCAGGCGGACTGAGGTTTTCGGTCAGGGTCTGTTTTTCATCCACCACAGAGTTCTGGGCTTCTTGCTGCCTAGCTGCTCTGGACTGGGGTCTCCGCTGTGCAGGACCTTTAGCACGACTCTGCAGGACAGATGATTTGTAATAACGATCAATGAATCATTAAAAATTACATTATTTGTAAAGCAGTATTTAGTAAAAGAAAACGTGCTGTTTAATGAAAAAAGTAACAGAAGTATATTAAGCTCCATTAAAGCCCAAGCTAAAAAGTTAAAACTATCTACTTTCTCTGCCGCCCTCAAGTCCTAGGAGTTATAAAAGGCTTCTCTACATTGTCTGATATTTTTGGAGTTTGATAAAAATGCCACGAAACGACCTGAGAGTTCATGAGCTGAAGGCCCACCTAACAATAGAATAGGACAAAGATCATTATAAACCAAAAAAAATTAAATTGGGCTAAAAGCAAACACGCTGCCAGAGCAGAGACTTAAAAGTTAGTGTTACGTGTGTTGTATATCTGGTAGTAATAAATAATAGGTGCAGCAGAGTCTTGCATTAGTTGTAATTGAGCTTTATATATTTATTTTCAGGGGTGTAATGTTAAGCTATGGTTAGAGAAACATGCATCTCTAAACAACAGGTATTACACTCAAGGACCCAAAACCTACCTTGTTTGCACTCTGCAGAGTTGTAGCCTGGACTGGAGTGTCAAAGCTCACTGCTACCTCACTGCCAGCCTTGGCTACAGGAGTCGTGACAGGGCTGGGACTCAGACTGGAGCTGGACACCCCAGAAGAGGAACTGGGGCCCGTGCCAGGGAAGGCACTCCCTGGCAAAGTGGGGATGGCCCCAGGCAGCAACGCAGCAGGGTTGATCATCAGATTGGCCTGAATAAAAAATCACAATCAATTGTTAATTGATTTATAGCCCGTCTGCCTGAGAGTGGTTCCAAGCAGCAGACCATTCAGAGGAAAGTAAAGCTAGCACTGTTGACAGAAACGAGGTAAGAGCAAGATGTAGTTTCATCTACAGATGAAGTGAGCAAGTTCTTCCAGTATGGAGAAAATCAAAGAGACAATGATAATCTTCATTTCAGCAGTCAAAGCTAAGGTAGAAATATAAAGAAGCCAAGAGAAAAGAAACAATTTAAGGGAGAACGTAGAAGTCCTTCCTTCAGAAGGAATCAGAGGGAAAAAATGAAGAAATCTAATTAAAAGACACAAAAAAGATTACTTGAAGTTTCCCAATCCTTGATGAGGCATCTTTAGGTTTTACAACACTTGGTGCAGCTTTCTGTGTGGTCAGATTACAGCAGGTTCAGAACTTCAGACAATGGAGTTATTTCTTTTGCTATGATAGACATGTATATAGTTTATTTGTCAATCACTAATCTGATAAAACAATCAAAAATAATCCTGAAATAGAACACCATATGGACACATGTATGTTGGTCCATGTGCTGAAAATGAACTCACCTTAATCTCTGCTACAGATTCTTGACTTGCTTGTGGTGCTTTGTCAGAAGGTTTACTCGGCTTCTCAGCTACTTTCTGAGATTACAGAGGAAAAAAGGAGAACAGAGGGATAAACATTCTCCCACTGACCTGCAATTCTGGGCTGAGTTATGTGGGAATCCAGCTTAACACTTAATAACTTCAGAAAAAAATAAAATAAACGTTTACTGGAGGGGGAGTTTTGGGCTTGATGGAGCCAAAGAGGTCTTCCTCCTCTTCATCTGCAAACAGACTCTGTGCTGCTGGCTTCACTGAGCTGGGCTTGGAGCTCTAAAAGGAAAAACACAGTTGTGTCCTTACTCTCGAGTGGAACATGCATTTTAACACCGTGAGCAGCTGAGTGAAACATTTGACTAGCGTAGAGAAAAGAAGCACATGTTCAAGCTGATAAGATCAGTTCGATCAACTAACCGCGGCTTTTCCTGAGGTGGCGAAGAGGTCAACATCTGGGTCGTTGTCCTTCTGCTGCGTCTGATCGAACAGCAGCTCCTCGTCCTGGAACACACCGGTGCTCTTTGTTTGCTGTCGCTCCTCTGCAGGCTGGGAAGAAAAATATGCAACCAAATCAATCTTTCTCACTATTCTGGAGGTTAATTGTAAACCATACGCTTCTATCACAGATGCATTCTGGTGGTGGGGGTGGTTCTCAGATAGAAAGACTTAACGTTGAAAGAAAAGATTTTGTGAAAATCCCAAATTGTGGACGAAGCGACAGATTCTGACATTTTGCCTTTATGTCAATGTTATGTGTAGTGGGAAATAATTAGTGTCAATGAAATGAGTGGAAAATAACTTGCAATACTTGCAAGCAGAAGAGCATGAAGCTGCTTCATTACATGCGAGAAGATCCCGCTGGTCATACACTGACAGTGTGATCTAACTGTCATGAGCCCCACCCGTCCGCTCGCTCACTTGCAATGAATGTAGCTGAATATTATCTGCTGCGTTCACACATCTGCTCACCCAGATGCTCAGTAAAAAGTCTGAGTAAAGTCAGGGTAAAAAAAATAAAATAAAATAATAATAATCAGTTCCCACATAGAGCTTACCCTAAACAATTCAGGTTTTTAGTTATGTTATGCTTGTGTGAAAAAACAGCTATACAAACCTTGAGTGTGTTTCTTGCTGTGGGTTTACTGGGAGTGAAGATCGAATCATTCCAATCTGAATCATCTTCTTCCTCATTATCAAACAGACTGACTGTGTTAATTTTGACTTTGTCTTCTTTCCTCTCCTCCTTCTTTGCAGTTATTGGTGGGCTATCCTTAGTGAACAAGCCGTCGTCCTGGTCATCCAACAGGCTCTTCGTCTGAGGGCTCGCAAAAATGTCGACTCCCCCAAAAAGACTTACTGCACCTGCAGGTTTCTTTTTACTTTTGTTGCTTTGCGGTGAGGGCGACAATGATGGGAGCAGCTCGGGGGTCTTTGCTGCAGGTTTCTCCTGCTCTGAAGGCTTGTCATCTGTTCGAGACGCAGCAACTTCCTCTGATTTCTCCATCAAGGAGGACGACTGATCGGACAGAGCAGGTGCCTGAAAGATACAGGGATTACAATAATTAAATCTAAAACTGGTCACTGCAAATTAAATTGTGTATAACATTAACCATAATAAATGTGATACCCTTCTGCTTTCGTTCAAACTTCATCATAACAGCTTCCAGACAGACCAGCTCAGGTTAAAATACTTTTTCAAAGCCTTTGAAGCCTTCAAAACAACATTGTTTTTCAAAAAAATAATAGACCATAAATAAGTTAGCACGCTCACTTTAGAGGCTGGGGCTGCGCTGATTGTGTTGACGGCAGGTTTGACGCCAAAGAGAGATCCTTTATCTTCATCGCCCTCATCTTCAAACAAGAGAGCAACTCTCTGAGGTTTCTTCTGACTGTTTGAGGAGAAGAAGAACAAAAGGATGGATAAGAATGCAGGGCAGCACGACTCTGGGGGGAAGAAGAGTACCTTGTGCTGTGAAATGTGATGAAAGGTATTTTTTGTTATGGATTGAAAAGTAAATACCTCGACTCTTTTGTTGGAGCAAACAGGTCATCATCATCGTCATCAAACAGGCTGCTTTTGTGAGACGTTTTGGCACTAGGGAGACTGGAGGGGGCACTGGCACTGGGCTTCATCCCTCCCAACTTCTCTGGGCCATTTTTGGAACTTAGCCATTGGTCCTGCCATTCAAACATTCAGCAAAACGATTGATCATATTTCTCTTTTTTCTCGATATATAAAGTAAGCAGCAGATCCTCCTTGCATACCTCATCATCACTGAAGAGGGAGCTGGATAAAGCCTTGCTGGGCTGCGGTGTGGAGGCTTTAGCTTGATTGGGTTTTGGTTTAGACTTCGCTGCAGATGCAAACAGATCCTGCAAGGTAAAGGACCACGTTATCACACTGTATTCACAGCAGTAAGTCCGTTTTGCAAGCTTGGGAAATGTAAATAAGTTATTTCACCTCTTCCTCCTCTTCATCGAATAATGACAGAGGGGCTTTGCTGCTTTTGTTCTGGCTTGAAGGTTCAGGCATGGACTGGCTCTTAGTGATGGTTGGAAATCCCTATGGAATGCAAATACATACAGTGTAACTAAAAGTTACTGATACTTTATTACCGTAATCACTTTTTTTGCATGGAAGGTTGAGAGCCCCACCAGTGTGTCTTCATCATCAGAGAAAAGGCCTCTAGTCTGAGCGGGACTGACAGCAGCTTTTCCAGCATCTGGAGCAGCCCCGTTCTGAAATGCACAAAAATGGAAACTCAATATAAAAAAGTTTATTAATTAGAACATCTTCCATGGAGTAGAGGGCTTTTTTTTGTTTTGTTTTTTTTTTTGTAAAGAAAATACTGGCACGGAGCGAAGGGGATTGAAATATGTCATCAGAAGTAAAGGCCAACAGCTCACTTAAAACCAAAAATCGAATTTGGCATTTTCCTTGACTGCTCTCGAATATGGCACTCTGAGCAAACATCAATATACTGTCAGCAGCTAGGTCTGTTCATTCAGTGGCTCCCATGCCTGAAAATCTTTGATTTCCCTGAGATATTGTAAGAACCTTAAAAGAAAAAGTAGACTGGTATAACTCTGCAGAAAAACACTGATAACACACTGTGGTCTGCAGCAGTTGATAATACAAGGCAGTACTAAATCAATTTAGAATATATAACCTCTGCACACTGGTTATTGAAGCTTAACAGACTCTTTTTTTGGTGGAAATACCTCCAATTTAGCTTGCAAAAACACACAAATGTGATGTTTATCTGGAGGATACTGTTAGACAATGCTTCATTCAGACCTCCTCAGATTTCTCAGATTCCTCGCTGGTTGACTGCTGGCGCTTCTTCAGGCCCTCTATGAGCAAGTTTTTAGTTCCAGGGCCGAACATGGAGATGGCCCCAGCAGGCAGCTACAGCAAGGACAACAAATGAAACATAAAATCATCATGAACAACGATCACACTTTGTGGTTATGTTAGAAAAAAACCCCACTTATTCAACATGTGTTGAACTTCACCTTTTTCTCAGGATGTTTAACTGGCTCTTCCACCACCTCCTTCTTGTTTTGAGCAGGTTTCACACTGTTCTTCTCACTGAAAATGTCCCCATCCTCATCATCTTCATCGAAAAGGTCAATCGCTTTCTTGGGTTTTGGTTTCTCCTGTCCGGCTGAAAAAGAGAAAAATAATCAGCTCACAGTCCCACGATGAACTTAGATTGTGACAAAACCTGCGTGTGAATTCTCAAACACTTACCAGGGTCAGATTTCATCAAGCTTTTACCACTGAAGAAGTCATCTTCCTCTTCCTCCTCATCATCAAACAGACCTCCACCTCCTCCCACAACACCAGCTGCTGTAGGAGCCTGCCTGGGAGCAGTTCCATTTTCTTTGCTCTCCACTGAATCAGAGTTGTTTGCTGAACTGAACAGGCTGTTATCTGAAGAGAGAAAGTCATTTGGTTTAGTTCAAAATAATGAACAAGACAAGAAACTTATATGAGCCGTCATACAAGCAAACCCTATTACCTGGAAATATTGAAATGGCACCAGCTGGAATCTTCTTCGCAGGTTTGTCAGATTCTTGGACGGAAAGATCAGTTATGTGGCATGTGCTTGTCAAGTTTGTTTCTAAAGCTTTAAAACCATCTTCCTAACATTTATGAATTTCTACATATTGACCCAGAAAGGCCGTCTTACCTGCAGCTTGGATTGTGGTTTTCATGCTGTCACTCGGAGCTTTCTTCTCTTGAGATACAGGAGGTTTGGGTGCGTCAGAGAAAAGATCACCCTGAAAGACAGAACACAACACAGCACCTATGAAATAACTGTCCAAAGTTGATCTAATGTTGACTTGAACTATAACATAAAACTTTAAATTACATCTGAGCTTTAATTTACACCAGTCTATAAAATGACCCTGCCTTTTGACTGGCATCAATATGAGACATGCCTTTAATCTTTTAAAAATGACTTTGTGCACAGCAAAGATGGGAAAGTTGGAATGTTGAAATTGAATGTAGTTGAATTATGAATCCCTTATTTGTTCTTGATTTGTAAAACAGCCCATCTCTGTCAAACAGACAGGGAGAGTGAGATTCCTGTGCAGGCCCATAGAGCTGTGTCAACATCAGGACATCTACAGCTGTTTAAAGCATTGTGTAAACGCATTAAAATTGAAGATGAACGATTAAACATTGGTGTTCTTGTGTTTGATCTGTAAACCAATCAGCATTAGAAGCATGAGGGCTTCTCAGTGAGACCTGCGTTATTTGTGGAAACATGCAGCAACACCAGGCCAGGAAAAGGGAGCAGGCTTGAAATGGGGATGGACTTTTATTTGAAGTTTTACTGTAATTATGAATAACATACTGTTTCATGTATTTATACTACATTACATTACATTATAATATATTATATTATGATGATGCGTGTTAACTTTTATTTTGGATGTTTACTATAGAATAAAGGATACTTTCACTTAAAAAGAGATTAGCGCTTTTACTATAAGTGTGCTGTACCTCGTCATCGTCATCAAACAGACCCTTCCCTCCACTGAAGAGGCCACTTTTCCCTCCAAACGGCGACAGGTCGTCATCATCCATCTTCGGTGGCTTGAATATGTCATCACTGTCCTCTTCCGCTGTTGTTTCAGGGCATATAAACAAAGTAAGGTAACAGACTCATGCAATGACTCAAGCAAAACGAAACAGAAAATGTTTGAATGTTTGGATTTGGTGATCGATGACGGCCCTACCCTGAGGCTTTACAGGCTTTGTTTCCTTTCTGCCTTTAGTCTTCTTCTTAGATGTTATTGCTTTCAAGAAACACAAAACCCATGAGCATGCACATGCAAACACGACACTCATTACATAAATAATATAGGACGTGTGATGGCAAAAAAGACGTGATGTGAATTCAAAAGTGAGATGATATGCTACTCATTGGTTTATCATGAATGTGACTTACATGCACGATCTCCCTCTGGTTTCTTAATTGGTTCGCCTTTGATTCGGGCGGCTAGCTCGTCAGCAAAAGACGACGGGCCTGTGTTCTGAACGTGACGGGAAAATGACATCACTGTGAGGTAGCGGCATACCTGAAGGATTTCATCTCTTCACTACTCGAGTAATGTTTTACCTTTGAGTCCTCATCATCATCCCTATCCGATTCTCCAAATATATCAGAATCTTCATCGTCCTCCTCCTCGTCATCATCATCATCATCATAACTCAACATGGACGACTTCTAAGTGGGGCAAATGTGGGTGGATATTAGAACATCATCATGTAGCTGTGGATTTACATCTTTTATGTGATGGTGAGCATGAAGCATGCTTACCTTCTTGAAATTATTGTGATCGTCATCCTCCTCCTGAATAAAGTCATCGTCTGATTGCTGTGAAATGAATATATACATCAATACAATAAGGTGAGGTATGAGTCTTGGACAACGTGCATAATTAAACAGTGACAAGGAAAGGAACAAAGGAGCTTACAACGGCTTCTTTTCCTTCTTCACTCTCAATGACGCTGTCTCGGTCACTGTCAACTGACATCTCTGAAAAGAAAATCATACCCATGAAGAAAAAAAAAAACAATATCAAGTAGCATCGCCTTTAGAAGGCATCACAACCATCTTACCATCACTTGAGAGGTCGCCAAGTCCTACATCCTCTTGTTCCATAAAGGCCTGGGAACCGATCAGATATGGTAATGGCCTGTCTACATAAAGATCCTAAAGACAAAAGGAAAATAAAATCAACAGTGTAGGCTAAAGTACAATAATGCCGATCTCTAGTTCAAGTTAAACAGCCCACCTTTGGCTCCAGGATAGCCTCCACTCTGTCTGTGAGGTCCTCGTCCTCTGAGTCAGAGTTTCCAGCTTTGATGTCCAGATGCTCAAAGGCTGACTCCAAGACGCCCAAACCGTAGTTCACAGCTTCCTGCATCTTAGGGATCAACTCTGCCTCTTTCTGCTCTCGAGTTTTCTCCTTAGTGGGAAATATAAAGGCCATTTATGGGACACTACCAGACTTGTTGATAAAGTATACAGTGCCATGTCTTAATAACCCTGAAAAGCATTACATACATAGTTTTACAATGGCTGCTAAAAGTTGTCATCTATGCCAGGAAAGCTTAGAAGTTAGATGGATGAATTCTTCATACCTGTTCAGGCTGCTTCTCAAAAGCTTCAGTCTTGGGAACAGCATCTTCCACCTCTTCATCATACACTCTCTGAAACAGAAAACAAAGTCAGGTGACCATTTTCACCACAAGACACCGTGCAACACAAAAGCATACTTATTTGTCAGAGTTCACGTATAACACACAGAAGAAGGAAGTACAAACAACCCGCTGAAATATAAACATTACATTTTCTATAAACTGTGTATTGGAAAGCATGAGGAAGTCGTTAAAGACAGAGTGCAAGCAGCTGTCTGTGGCCTTGGTGTCACGGATCAGACTGTCCAACTGCTTTTCAATCTCATGAGTCTTTGAGAGCATTCTGTGGGAGAAGTCTTGGAGGAAGAGGAAGAGCTGTAAAGAAAGGAAAACAAAACACAGCAACAATCGCTTAGTTAGTTACGTCCATACAGTGCAGCAGAACAAAGTACACTTCATTTCAACTGGTTACAGTTAAAATCAATAAGATAGTGACAATAATCTGTTGTCTTGGAATTTCTTGCGGAGCAGGTGAAGAATTTTCTGGCTTACCCCGGAGTCGGCTGCCAGGGACCAGTTGGCACTGCTCTGCCGCATCTCTTCCAGTGTCCACGGCCTCTCCCAAATTTGAGCATCTTTCTCTAAGTGTTTACTCCTGCTTAGGCCATTTGCTATTCGCTCCGGAAACTCGCTCATCTGAAATCAGATAATTAGTTCTTACTAAACCCATCAACACTCCCAACAACAAAGCTTTTTAAACAGATGATCATTTATATATTATGTCCAGCATGTCTTTTTAATTTATATGTTGAAGCTAGTCTCATTTGTGTCTCATGACAGAAGAGAGTGTATACATTTTATAGCTTGGTGGATGTAATATTTGTCAGCACATGTATATATTGGGCTGTGTTGTACACATTTCCAAAAGACCAAACAACAAACTTTTAAAATTATCTAGAAATACAGGATACCTTAAATGTATTCCACACTTTTGATGCTTAAAAACTCTCGTGGAAATGGCAAAACACTGCAACTGTTTAAAATCAACCTAAACGCATTCATAAGGTTTGATCCTGTTTCTATCCTTAACACAACAACAACAACAACAACAACAACAACAACAACAACAACAACAACAACAACAACAGCAACAACACCAGTCACAGAAAATCAGGTTTGTTACAGGACTTTGGCATTTCTCCACAGAATCAGGGCAAGAGGATCTCAATAAATCAAGGCCGGCCATGCCTCCCACTCACTAAACAATCAATGTGAAAGACTGCTTCATGTACAAAGGTTTAGATCTCTCTTTGACACGATGTATCAATGTCCAAATACTATCAGATTGCAATACAATACCAAGTGTTGATCCTCTACATTTGCTGCTAAAGGGGGTCTGTGTGTGCGTCTGCAAACTGACGTAGGTCTCCACTCAAATACTACAAGATAAAATCCAATACTTGTAACGATATCTTCCTCTTAACTAATAAATCAATAATACACTTACATCCCAGTAAACGTGTCCGCTAGCAACAGCATTACAAATTGCCAAAGATAACTTGTTGCGGCCACACAAAGTTGCCTAAATCCCATTTCCTTCAGCGAGTTTCCACATTCATGAGACTTTCTTCTGCAGGAGAAAGCGGGGACTGTTTGGCTAGTAGCTAGCTAGCTTTACTCAGCTAGTCGACTCCAACGTTAGCTCCCGCTGTTCAGACCAACACAGAGTACTGTATTATTACAAATGTAAGCGCTTCGATACTCACCTTGTATGCCTCTGGTCAACTGCTGTCCACGACAGTCAACGGTGGTCAGTACGGCGTAAAAAAATAAGATCGATTATGCTAAATTTGGCCTTTTCCTCATTGGTCTTCTGACAGGTCAGCCATGTTCTGTCTGCAGACAGTCACCTGACTACCGTTGCCTAGCAACCATGTAAAAGTGGGGTGGAGTGCAACGCTGAATATTTACAGTCTATGAGCTGAACCAAATAGAGCAATGTTTTTTGTTCGCCAATTGCCTAAGTGTCATACTTTAAAAAGTAAATCAAGATTATAACTGTAAACGTAGAAAGGATGCCAGTTTGTGTGGCCATAAAATAACCATTTCGTTGCTCAGATGGAGAATATGTACAATTAATATACCCATGATGCAGCCAATCATTGTCACTGCGACCCGCACACGCTCGTCTTAGACTCGCTGTGATTGGTTAGTGGTGTGAAACCCAACTCTGACTGGTTGTTTTGATTCATCTTGAACGCTTTTGTTAAAACTAGAATTCTTCCAGGCAAATCTAAAATCGTTGATGCAATAAATATTGCACATAATGATGTGAGCAGCCTATATCTCACTGACGTGTTTTGATGAAAGCAAAGCAAAACTTTAAGTTTACATGTAAAAAAGTTTATTTATTTATGCGGCATATATACAGTTCACTAGTTGGTTAATATAAATAGAAATGAAGCCATATTCTGTATTAACTACATTTGAACCAATAAACTCAGGTGGTAGAACACAACAATAAAACAAATACAAACCAAAGTTAAACAAATTGCACACTCCAAAAGAACATTAAAATTGACTTCTTCTTTTTTTTAAAAAGACAATTACTGGTAATCAAGAATTGATTTTTGAGCAGCACTAAGCAAAAAGAAGACAAGGCCTTGGCCCTTTACAAAATTGGGGATCTCTTCCAAAATTATTTTATTTCTTAATACACAAGTAACATTTGTGCTGACAATCAAAGTCGGAGGTAAGTCACAAGCTTACAGTGCAAATTGAGCTTAAACATTAAGGCAATCGCCAAACCAAGCCCTGAGAACAAATACAAATCTATGACACTATATCACCTGTCTCCGTCTGGTGATTCTGATTGACTTGAGCCTCCATCTCCATGTTATGCAAAAGACCCTCTGTGTCTCCCCCTGTCCTGTTTGGCTCAACGTCTCCCTCGTCCTCATCTTTATTGGACACTATTTTGACCTCCTTCTCTTCCCTGATTTTCTTCTCTTCGTCTTCCTCTTCTTCATCACTGCTGTTCACCTCCTGATCTTGTTGGATGCTTGTCAAAATATCCACGGACAAAGGCTGCCAGAAATCATACAGCTTACCCTGCAGGAAGAACATACAGAATAGAAAATCTAATTTACAAAATCTTTGACAAATGTTTTTATGTTTCGGTGGAAAATAAGTGCAAATAAAGTATCATAATAGTGTATTGGTACCGTACATTTAGAGGCCTTGTCTTCTGAAGAAGTATCTGCCACTTGGTGTAGATCCTGGCCACCAGGTCCTTCACCTGGAGGGAGATGGTAGATTAACATAACCAACTGCCTATAGTGTTTTCAGGGTAATCAACTAAACTGAGGTGTAGAATAAAAAAGCTTTTCAAATATTTACAGTGCAAAATGTTAAAAGTTTAAGAGCATAGTCTTGGGGCAGATGCGAACAAAGATCTGTCAAAGACGCTGCCCGACAGAAACTGACCACTGCAAGTCTTACAGTTTGGTTTTATGACTCCACATAAGTGGATCTACGAATTTCAAGAGGTAGAATGTTTGTTTACATTATTATATTTATACATGTACTATTCAATATGAAATGAATGTATATATGACGTACATTTATAAATCAGTCTGTGAAATCTGTGTACAATTTGTGTTTTTGACTGTAGATGTTTAATAGAAGAACATGTTTATGATTAGTTTTTTTAAAAGAGCATATTGGTCGTGCAGTTGCCGACTGGGTAGCCTTATAGTACAATATGTGTTTGATACATAACTGATATAAGCTTTAGTGACAATCAGATGTTTATTTGTGTTAAACAGACAGGGAATCAGCTGGACTCCCTGTGGTTTATTACTTTCTGAATTTCTTTCAAATCGGATTGTTAAGTCACTTTCCTATGATTAGATCACGGGTGTCTTCAACCTGCAACATGCTCTTTAAAGATGTAAGAATGTCTTACACTACACCGTCACTTCTGTTTGAAGTCACACTCACCTTGCTTCGGTAGAGGCGTTTCTCGCTCTCTCTGATGTCACACTTCACATGCATTTCCAGCTCAGAGCACAGATTCAGCATGTGCTCCTGGTTACAAAGACAGATTCAAGGTAACAATAACATACCTCTCCTCAAAAGGACAAAACAATCGAACAATCACTTTGCACTAGGCAAAAAAGGGAAAGAAATGGAGCCTTACTTTTTGATCAGCTGGGAAGATCTGAAAATTGGAAGCCTCGTTTGTCAACGTCAGAAGGCTATAGCAGAGGTAGTAAGACTGAAATATCCAATAAAAGACAAGAAACTTGTATCAGAACGTTAAGAAAATCGCATGTCATCATCTTACAGAAAGATTCAGTCCAATACTTTTATGAAAAGGTTCATTTAATAACCAATAATAAGAAAGCAACTCATGAAACAAGTTTGCAGTTTTAGGCATTAACCACGTGTTCACCTGTTGGTCCAGGGTCGCCATGTCCTCCTTTTCTCTCTGAGTCCTCAGCCGGTTCTGAAGCAGGGTCGAGGGCTGCATGCGGGGCAGGAAGCGCCTCAGTTCAGAAAGCTTACATGGTCGAGGATGAGGAGAGAATTTAAGATTAGTGAGGCCATTAATAACATTCATTAACGTTTCAAAGAGAATCAACTTCAGGTTATATACTGATTTTTACCTGAATCTCTTCTCCTGTAGGTGTGTAAGTACAACTTCCATCCAACAGTTTGGAGATCATGGACAGGCTCAGATGGCGACGAAGCTGCCTTTAGAAATAAATATGAACAGTTACTAAAAGTCATTGGAGACAAGTAGAGGGAAGATGTGAAAGCGATTGAAGGACTTACTTTCCACGGGTGTTGTCGGGAAGCATTTGAACAAGCAGGCACATGTTGTGGTGGTCATCCGTCAGATCAGTGAGAGCCAAACAGATTCTGGGCATCTAGAAACAGATCATAAATGATCCAATCCAGTTAAAAGGACAGAGTTCATTCACAGTTCTATTACTGTCATATTATTTTCAGATGTTATTGTATGGATGATAAGGCTGTTGTGATACACTTCTGCAAAAAACAAATGATTCCAAGCAAATTGATTAAAGATCTGGTTTGTCTGTATTTCTGTTGCTGTGTCAAAACAGTTATCAATATTGTGTTTGCTACCAGCACTGTATAGAAGTTTTAAAATCTGGTATTGTAACAACTTTATTTGTCATGCATGCTTTAACAAATAAGCTTGTTGAGATTCTTCATGTCTGCCTTCAACCCCTGAGCAAGGAGGAGCAACAGAGACACCTGCCACATGTGAATCCACTCACCCAAACCATAACAAGGATCAGAGCTCACTGTTCAGTTTGCTCTCCATATGACAAGACCTGTGTCCAGCTTTCTTTGCTTAGTGCGTATAAAAAAACAAAAACAAACATACACACACACTCTGCAAATTAAGGGGAAACCTGTGGCAATAAAAAACCTGAAAGTAGAATCATCGTCCCATGCCTCGACTCCACCGTGAACATCAATGAGCTTCAGGTTACACCTCAAACACGGCTGTTGAGTTTTATTGCTAAAACAAAAATTTGCCTCAACCCCATTAACTGAACTCACGTACATAGGACTCGTATATACGTGTTGCACACATCAACTTACCATGGCGTTCCAGTCCCTGAAGTTGTTGACTATTTTGTGCAGCAGAGAATACAGCTCCAGTGTGGACTGGAGGATGAGCTGCGTGTCCAGCCCCACCTTTCCCAACACTGTTATTAAGAGCAGCAGCTCATGGTCGCTGTAGGCCCGTGGACAGAGGCCCGTGCAGTACGACAGGTACTGCACATGATGCCACAAGAGAAACAACAAGTAATGAATGAATGAATGAATGTGGACTTTAATGTGATCTTTGACAAACTGTCTTCCTCAAGGGAATGACTGTTCCTATCATATCTGTTTTCACCTTCAAGACATTGATGCAGTTGTGTTCAGGGAAAGTGCTCTGTTCCTCAGTACTGGACGGACTCTCTGCTATGAAGTAGATATCCTCCCTTTAGAAACACAGAATAAAATATAATAAACAACGGTCAGCTCACTAACTAAACTTTGTAAATAAGCGACGATAAAACAAATGGTGACATTACTCACAGCAAATCTCCCTCAGTGAATGGAGGCTGCAGATTTTCAAAAGGAAAGAGGGTAACAAAGGAAGCTCCCATGTTCATGAGGACAAGTGTGAAATCAGCCAAACTTGGCACCCACACTTCAAACTTCTGGCTTCCGTTTTTAACTGAGGAAGCGTAAAAGCACGTTAAAAAAGCATCTCAGCATGAGTGTGGAGAAACAAATGACTCATATGAGGAAAAAAAAAGGAATGTACCTATTTGATAAGCAGCTACACAGGCTATGTCACAGAGGGTCTGTAGTATATTTTCAGACAACATCCTCTCATTGTGGACTGACATCATCTGAAAGCACAGAACAGAGAACATAGAATCGGGGTCAAGCACTGACATTTTGAGAAAAATCCATAAAGGCATTTTTTCAGGTGAGAGTGAAGCCTACCTTGAAGAGAAAACGTGTAACCTGAGTTGGACAGGGTGAATGATGAGCGTATGCTTCCTGGAACAATCCACTAAATACATGTAATCTCAGCTGAGCATGGCTGGACCTGGGAGAGGGCGGGGAAACAGCAGAGGGATGTTGAAGAAGCAAAAAAACGAACACCCTGGCTTACTTGATTCAAATGAATCTTATTTGAGAACACATTTGAATAGACGTAAGCTCAAAGATCTTTACAGTAAATTAAAAAAACAAGAAGCTGAATACATGCTGCAGTTCCAAGTGCTGGAACACATTACCACACTGTATAGAAGGTTTATCTTTTTTAATTCCTAAGGGACATAATGTATTATGATTCTTTCACCATTCTTTTAAGGCAAGAAGTTTAAAGCCACATTATAGAAGAATATTATTCGTAAAGTAGACAATAAAACTGTTAAAAATAAATTCTCTTGTGTTTTCTTTATAAAGTTAAGAATCATGTTTTATTTTTGAGTACAATCACTGTTTTTTTTGTAGTATTTAAACAACAAATATATTTTTAAAACAAACTCTAAATGCATTTTAAATACAATAAGTGACAGCTCTTACAACAAACATAGCTGCAGGCTGAAAGGAATAACTGCAGGTACGTCCAAAATCACAACAAGTTAGAAATGTTAGGAGGCTGCGTTCGGAGATGCTCGTTTGCATACCATGGTTGTAACGAGAGGTAATTTGAGCCTCTCTTATTCTCCTCTGGCACCAATAAGACTTCTTTGCCTGAGAGCGGCCGCTCACTAACCCTAACCCTTTTTTTCAGACCATCAATTCAGTTGCTGATAGTACGAATTTCTGTGAATACGTTCAGTTTGGTTACACTTTGTAGAGGTGACTTTGCTGTTAGCAGACTACGATCTATTCTGAGAAGCTATGACCATATTTGAAGAGAATAATGTCATTGTGAGTGTATTTATGGCCCCTGATTGAAAACAGCAGGACAAAAAAAAACAAACAAGTCCACCCTTTCCAGGGTGACCGCTGGTTGTAAACGTGTACATACACACACAAAACCAAAAGATAACTCACCAGAGAAGCGCTTTCTGAGCTGGCCCCTCTGGAGGGAGCAGGCAATTTCTCAGCTGCAGCGTGTTCTGGTTGAAGATCTGGCCAAATTTCTCCAGCTTGAACACCATTTCTCCTGGAGGCACCTCCCTGATTGCACTTGACATCAACGAGTAGCGCTGCAGAAACTCCCTGGAAAACAAGATAAAGATAAAAGACAAAAATGCCGATTACAGATGATCACTGTGAAGGACTTTGTGGGAGTCAGAGTGCTTCTGCATGTCTTACTGGTGTTCAGTTGTGATCCCCTCTTCCCGGCTCTCCTCAGCCTCCTCATATTCAGCTATTCTCAACAGGTCCTCTTTGCATGCGGTCAAAAGCTGCGTCTCAATCTCTTTTGATCTACAGAATGTGGAGACAGTTTACAAATTGTATGTGCAACTACTCGAGTTCTGACAAGATTATGAAACATTATACCCTGTTTTAACCCTATACCTTTTGTTGGAATCAATTTCTTTCAGCATCTGGTCAAGACTGTTCTTGTAGTTGCCTGACTTTGTGTAGGACGGCACTGCCTGCTGTGGAAAAACAAAACATTTCAAGTGTTAAGAGAGACACATGTCATACGTCGAGTTTAACAGGTTCTGCACCTCAGTGATTTCAATGTCATACATACAGATATCTGTGAACAATGTAAACACGCATGTGGAGCTTACAGTTTTTGGCTTGCAGCTGCGAGGGCCAGGTGTACCTGGCTCTGAGAAGGCTCCCTTCTCGGGGGTATCTGCAGACTTGGCTGCACGCTCCATCATCTCCTGCAGAGAAAGCAGCTGCTCATCTTCACTGCTTTGGGAGCTCTGAGTTAGATCCATGTCTAACGCTAAGCTCAGATCCAGGTCTAGCTCCACATCTACAGGATCCACATCATCCACCTGCTGTCTCCTCTCTCCACTTGCCCGCCTCTCCAGCAGTGGAGACTGACCACAAGGATGTGTAGAAGAATGTCTGGAGGCAGCAGGGCCCGTCTCAAGAGCGCATGCTCTCGCATTGTTGGAGTGGTGAGTTGTGGGTTTCTGCCTGCTTGAAAATGTAACGTGATCGTTTTTGAGTTCAGTGTCCTTACTGTGAGGGGATCCAAGGTTTTCAAGATTAACTCGCGTCAAAGTTACAGTTGGAAATAAGGATAGCTGTGAGGAGCGGTTCGGCTCACCAGTACGAGGACAACCAATTATTTTAGCATTCTGAATTTTGCGACATAACGTTTCAGTAACCGTGGCAACAGGGCTGCTCTCGTCGGATAAACAACTTTTCACTGAGGCGGAAGGTTTGACCGCTCCCCCATCTATATTTGGCTTTGAACTTTTATGGGCAGGGCTAACAACATATGTTATAGGATCAGGGGTGAAAAGGTCATCTGTATCATTTGGTATTGTGACAGGTTTTCTTGAATGGGCAGTTTTGCTCCGTTTCAATGCGGACCTCTGAGAATCTGAATTTGGTCTTGAGGTTGGTACGAGGGTGAAGCTGCTCAACTTTCTATTCTCCTCCATCTGATGACCTCTGTCCGGGGTCTTGACTGGCAGGATTGATGTACTACACTGAGAATGACCAGAGTGGTGGCTCCCTGAGTGAAAAGGAGGTGAGAGACCATTATCTTTCTGCAGAACTCGATGGGAAAACGAAGAGCTCAATTCACCCGATTTATTTTTTTCCTCTCGTCTTTTCCTTAAACTTTCTTCACCTTGCTTTGAAGAGGAAAATACATCAATTAACCTCAGAGTGTGGTTCTCAGTATGCTCTACATAGGCTTGCTTTGCTCCCATTGGGGGGTTTCTCTGTTCACAAGGTACAAGTGACTGTGACGGGTAGGAACACTGGGTAGGTCTGAGTGAGGATGAGAACGTTGATTGGGCATGTACTGATTCCTTCCAAGGATGGTTATCTGTAGTTTTAGGTGACTGTTCAGAAAATAAGGATTGCCTTGATGATGGCACAGACACCGGTGAAGTTCTCAGTGAGTTGCCAGCAGTTGGCTTTGGTGTCTGTGCTTTGCAAGAGTTTTCACAGCCCAGATTCACAGCACTGTCAACATAGTCCTCAGACTCCCTCCTCCTCTTCAGAGGAGAGCTGTTCAAGTCCACTGCTGGAGACAGAAAAACACAACGAAAATCAATTTTTCTTCACAAATAGAGTTAACAGTCGTCATCAAATGTCTTTGGTCCACTGCAAATCTGCTTTAATGACAAAAAGATATTTAGTAAGAAAAAAGTGTAAGGACTTGTGTCCACCTGGAAGCTTTTTTACAGGCAGATAAGCGCCGACTCAGCTCTCGAGAGCGCTTGGAGGAAGCACTTTTGTGCTGAGAATAAACGTGCCGCACATGCTTGTTGTGTGACCTCCAACTATGCTATCAAAACAAGGAGGATTTGGAAACACAACATTAGCACTACTCAAGCTGGGCACTGCACTTGCTTTTGCAAACACAGAAGCAGGCACTCACCAGGTGGACACATGCTCCTTCAAACATGAAACATGGGGATGTTTTTAAATTTACCATTTTATCTAAACACTTCTAAATGCTCCATTACAAATATAATTTCAATGAAATATTACTTTCTCATAACTATACCTGGAATAAACTTGTCAGTTGAACATGTCCGTCGATGTCGTAGGTCCTAAAACAGAAAACAGACACTTATTTGAGAGATGTTTTAAGCAACAAAATAGTATCAGGTCCTCCTGCACACACTTTGATCATGTGCTTACGTCATGCATGACCCCAAAGTGAAATTCACCGCAAATGCAATTCCAAATACATAGATGATATATGTTTGTCAAAAATAATCCAAACTTCTTTTGGAGACAACAACCCCAATATGTGAATGCAAAGATGGATGGAGGCCTAAAAGTTATTCTGACTTAATGGAAGTCTGAAAATTAATCGGATAACACTTTTAGTTCAAACATAGTAACTCATGTTGGTACTACTTTCCAAATCACGTCATCAAACTGGAGGATTGAGATTTGTTCTTATGATGGATTTTGCTGTTGACAAACTATCGATTTCATTTATAACAGATCATTTCTGTTTTCATTTTATTATCAATTTTCAGTAAACATAAGCAAATGGACGGCCATCCAACTAGAACTTAATGTTTCATTTCATTAGATATTACTAAAGTTACCTGGCAAGGGGTTGCTGGGTACAGCTCAGCTTTTAGACCTGGAAACGTTCCCCTGGGGGCCGGGTGAGGAAGACGATTAGGGACCTGTGAGGGTTTCATTGGACTCTCCTTGGCAAACGATGTGGAGTGGGATGAGAAGCGCTGCTGGAGGGTCAAGTCCTTTCCTAAAACACAAAGAACATTTGTGAAAAAAATGTCTTCAGTCACCTTTTCTATTCGGTACAATTAAATGCTCAAGTTGTACCTGTGTTACTGAATTTACTATTTGAAACAGCTAGATTTCAACGTTTCACAAGCACATGTATCTGCCAGAATCCTGTTTTGCATTTGTGTTTGCTTTCACCTTGTAAAAAACAAAAAACAAAACAGCATACATGTAAAGTTTTGGCTGTGTATGAACAATGAGAGCGTTATAAAACTGTGCCAGCACGATAGGGCAGATTTGGACTCTAAATCTCTATTTCAATAGGTATGAGTAGAGTTACTAAACCATATTTAATTAATCTCACATGAAAAAGCACTGTTGTGTTTTATGTTGTTTTTGACTTTTAATAGAAGCCTCTAATTAAAATGTAAGTGTTGACAATTTCTTTCAATAAACTAAGAGAACAAGTTTTTTTTTACAACTATGTACACTTTCACGCGCGTGTTCGGAATGATCTACTTCTAAAGCTATAACTGAGTGGAGAGATTACTACAAATTGACTGACCAAAATAAATGACTTATGATATTTTTTACATCAGGTAAAATTAGTGTTGAGACTTTATGATTATAAAAAGGACCATAACATTAGATATCAGAAGAATGCACATTGAAGGATTTAGACAAACTAACATTATTTACAGCGGAGCTTTTCTCTTACTTCAAAAATTGATTAGATGATATGAAATGAGGTGCAAAATGCATAACTAATAAGCTGTAACACTTGACTTAGAAAATAAAATACATTTTCAATCCCAATATTACTCCTTACAGCATATTTAACCAGTTAAAGATATATGCCCTGAACAACATTAGCAACAAAGGCAAGTCGAGTAAAAGGAGAATATTTAATCCTACATTGTAAGGACATGTGGTTTATTTCAAAATCAAAACAAACTATTACCTCCAAAACTACAACTAAACTAAATAACACATCTCAACAGTTTTAGTAAAACATGAACATCATGAGTCGATGCCTTTGTGCAGAGAGAAGCCGGGTTTTGGGTTTTGCATGTGCATGCTTGGGCAGGTTTGCAAAATATCACATTTCATGACTGTGTTTTTCTCAATATCGTCTACAAAACTTTTCTTCCACACTCAACACACTGTAAAGTTAAGTTGCACCTTTATTGTCAAAAACACCAAGTTGTGATAGTCCAGGATCTGACACAGTGACCCACCTTTAGCTCTCGGAGAGAAGTAATCTGCAAATGTTCTGCAAAAGAAAGCGCAAAGGAGAAACTGATGAGTGTGGACAATAAAAGCAATTCAGCAATGTAAAAAAAGGTGACGCTATTGCAACTAAATGCTTTTTGTTTTAAACCCAATGTGTAAAGCCGCAAAACAAACAGCTACCACGAGTATGGCCGCCAGCAGTAATACACCTGCAAGTCCACTTCTGTTTTGTTACCAATCACATCATGCTACGTCAAGTAACAAGATGACAACAATCAAAAGCTCAGAGGGAAGGATGTTGGGTCTCTTTACCGGTTTGACATAACGTTAAGCACACCCCAAAAACGGTCAGGCAGGGCAGAGTAAACAAAACACCACCAACTAAGTCATAGATTATCTCGGTGCTTATGCTAGCACGAGTAAATACAATGCTAGCTAACAGTAGTTCACCTTTCCTAGAAAGCAAACTGACGTTAGGGGGCGAGTTTACATCGTATCAACAACATGACTGCGTTATTAAGTAACCCACAGCTACGACCCTTCCTTGTAGACTCGGGTGCTAAGAAAAGCAAACTGAAGGTTAATAAACGAAGCGTTCTCAGGTCGGTTTTTTTTTTTTACAGGAAGTTGTTTCGCTATCCGTTAGCTCGCTAACGCACTGAGCAATAGATGTCAAATGAAGTCTGACGGCTCTCTTACCGAGTGTTTCCTTCATTCTCTGTTGTTCTTCTCATTGTGAGGATTGTCAACGTATTCTTATAACAACAGACATCGACTATTATGGACTCACAGCTACCAATTCATTTTTAATCAAACTGGTCTCATCCCGCCTGCAACAGAAACGTCCTACATTAAACAGATGCATCATGGACCTTGGAGTCCAGCTTTGTGGGTTGCGCCCAGAATAGACTGTGTGCGCTAAGTGTGCTCCAGCTATGCATGAATTGAAACGTAAGCTGTGTCCGAAATCATTCCCTACTTACTATATAGTGCACACTAGTGTGACTATTTAGCTACATGTGAAATTCTTCAATAGCAACGGAGGACATTTTTGTTGTTTACTTAAGGGCAAAAACAAACAAAAGCCACTCGATGTTACTGTTGTTATATTAAATTAGCTTCAGGTTAACGGTTCTGTGCTTCATTAATCAACTTTATAAAGATGATTTTTTTCACATTTTACTCACGTTTTCGTTGCTGTTTCTGAACAGTTTATCCTTAGCGGTGTTGACAGATGTCAAAATGACCTTTTCGTTTCTTCTTTCTGAGAATCAACATTGGAGCGCGTGCTGCGTTAAAAAAAATGTTCATCGCTGATTGGCTGCAGAAAGTGAAAACGTCATATTTGTGACAATGTTACGCTTAAACGCGCTAAGGTGTACCTTTCGTGTACTGACACACAACTGAAGTTATAAATGAAATACAAAACTTGTCCCAAAAGCAATTCTATTCTTTATTTTCTGAACTGCATACACAAGATTTATTCAAAGGAAAAGGGTCACTTTTAACTTCTCGTGTAGCATTTTATCTTCAGACAGTGTTCAAATTTCCCTCTGAGGACAGTTTGTGTATGCCACCAAATCTGTTCCTCCAACTTTCACATTTCCTAACCAAGACTCCAAAGTGCACCTTTAAATATTGTCAAAAACAACGTTGCACATGTACATGCCCAAAATAGCAAGATGTTTAGCAAGATGATTCAGAATGTACTTTCGTAATTGATAAGAGTGTGATTGACAAACATTTTTCAATTCAAACAGTTACACGCAGGCTACCCAATGAAACTTGCATTTATGTAACTATGGATCAGTGGTTTGAGCTGGCAATCACTGAAGCTATACATGTTAGTCCAATTAATCTGCACATTTTTTCCAGACTGTCCTGGTAGCTGTCTTGTAATTGTTCTGTTATGTGTTCTGTAAGTACCTGCTCTGGGAAATGTAGCTTAAAATGTGGGCATATTTACATGGCTGACATGTTGATTAATGTTTGCTGTCTTAATTCAAGAAATAAAATAAAAAAAAGCAAACTAATTTGATTTATACATCCATTTACATTTATTACATCAGGGTTTTCTGGGTATACATTTAACGAACACAGAGGAGAGACCTAGGTTTGTTTTCTAAAACCACTTTCTTGTTCCTTGCAACGTGAGGTGAGATGTAAAGAATTGCAATAAAAGGCACATAAACACAGTTACAAAAAGAGGCAAAGACAGGAAGTCAAACAAACTTTTAAAGATAATGATCAGACATATCTTCTGTTAATTATCTGCCACAGTGGTATTGAGAAATTGTATGATTACCCTCCAAATCCAAATGGATTTACATTGCAATGCTGCTATAAATGCAATGTTTGGCAGTGTTACTAAAGTTGAAATACAAAGACACAAATATAGAAAGTCAGACACAGCACAGACATCAAAATAACATTTAAACACACTGCACAAATATCACTTTTAGAAAGCAAAGTAGGCGAAAAGGACTGTAACGTTGCTTTGAAGTCTAAACTGTACTGCTCTCAAGAGATTACAAAGTGTTACTGGAATGCATCAAATAATTGACTTAAAGAGGAATACGTTGTTCACCCTTTGCAATGGTCTCTTTGAAGTCAAAAGGTTTTTCATAAAACCTGGCAAAAGTCAGTTTAATAAAAGAAACAGGTCCAACTTCTTCAGTGTATTTGATAAATAAGTGTCAGTATACAGGCTACAGTTGGGTGAGTCTTCAGTCTTCTTGTACAGCAGGCAGTGAAACCACTGACAAACAAAATATTACTCCTGAGTCGACTATTGGGATTTTTTAAGTGGACATTCAAGTATGCATATAATTTTGAAATTAAAATGCTATCTTTATTAGGCTGTAATGTTATTAGATCATTTCTTCAGCACAGGTCATTTTAAAATCTATTGAGAGCTTAATATATTTCAACTGTTTGCAATCTATCATCCCTTTTCTTTGCAAAGGGAGTTAGGTTAGGTTGTACTCCTCGTGTTTAAGAATCTAAAATAAGTTATGGTCTTGTGGAAAACACTGATCTGAGGACAGCTGTTACAGCAATCTTAACTGTCTCATACAGAGAAATGTTTTCTATAACTTTACTTCTTGGCCTTTCCCTGGGCAGCCACAGCCTCCATGGCTTTGCGTACAGTCTCCTCATCTCCAAGGAACTGCATCGCCTTCAAGGGCTTCAGGTTCTTGTCGAGTTCGTAGAGGATGGGGATGCCTGTTGGTAGGTTCAGCTCCATGATGGCTTCATCTGACATTCCTACAGGTAACGGGATACACAAACAGTTTTGTGAGTGATGAGGAGTTTGTTTGCAAGATAACTCTGTACGTAAACAATGAAGCTCACCCTCAAGGTGCTTAACAATCCCCCTCAGACTGTTTCCGTGGGCGGCGATGAGCACCCTCTTTCCTTTTTTGATTTGCGGGGCGATCTCCTCGTTCCAAAAGGGCAGCGCCCTTGCGATGGTGTCCTTAAGGCTCTCGCAGGAAGGAAGCTGGTCCTCTGTAAGGTCAGCGTAGCGACGATCCTGCAGAAAAGATATCCTTAGTGTAGCATTTTATTGCTTGACTTATTGTCTTCATGTCCAAGTTCCAGTTACCTCTCCTTTATATTTCTTCATTTTACATCTTTACAAATTAAAATCTGTTGTTCATGATATGCACTGAAGGATTTCCCAATGAATCTTCTTCGTGTTATTGTCCATTGAGGTTGGAATGTGCATTGGTGCTGGGGAGTATAAATTACATGAGCCTAAAATGCCTTAAAGCAAACTACAAAAGTAAGGTATAGTTAAATGAGTTAAGTGGCCTCCGACATCAAGAGTTTAATCAGTAAGAATATTTTTTATGTAAATTACAGGCATGGAATAAACATATCTTAAATGTGGATATCTCTATCTCTGCTCGCTTCTGATGAGCTTGTTTCCACATCCACTGAACTTTGAACTTAAACCGAGCAGACCTCATTCTAGCCCGTCATATATTAACTCACCTTGTTCATGCTATTAGGTAATAACATTGGGGCGCATGCACAACCAAAAACCAGAGGACTATTTCTCCAGTGTGTGGTTTGGATTTAAATAACACTAGCTCAGTTGTATTGTGTGAAACAAACATTTAGACATTGAAGCTAACTGTGTGGTGAACAAAAAGATTTACACAACTGGCCTTCAGTTCAATATTTTCACTACGAACACTCCGGTCAGTCCTGCCAGTTTAACTCAGCTCAAGTCATTCCTCCCCTTTGTTATGCCTTTGTGTAGTTTCTTTATCACCTGTTTCAAAATATGCCAGATATGCAAAAGTTCTGTGGTGAAGCCTCCATGCTGTTGATATCATATCTTACCTTGCTGATGATAGTGTAGTAGTCATGATCTGGGCCCATTTGGGGAGGAGGGATGTCAAAAGAACGCCTCCAGATCTTCACCTGAGCCTCTCCGTGCTTGGCTGCTGTCTCTGCCTTGTTTAACCCAGTCAGGCCTCCGTAGTGACGCTCATTCAGACGCCAGGTCCGGTGTACCGGCACCCACATCTGGTCGATGCTGTCCAGGACCAGCCACAGTGTCCTGGTGGCCCGCTTCAGCACAGAGGTGTAGCATATATCGAATTCAAAGCCGGCATCTGTGAAAGTAAACAACCCAGAGATTAATGCACTCTGACCGCATTCAGCATCTGTGACCATTTCTTTCAGACTTGTTCACGTCTTTTTGGGAACAACAAGCCAGCACCTACTGCTTTAAATTTACACATAATCATAATAACAACCAAGTATTTTCTGTGTTAAAGATTACAAATGAAACTGATGACAGTTAATGAAATGTACAATAAATAATATAATGTCCTTTCTTTAGTTTATGCTTGAATTTGATCATTTATTGTTTTTCTTTATTATGTATTATTTCTCATCGATAACCGTGATCTATGAAAAATGTTTTTAAATTATTGAAATGGTAAAATAACAGCAATTATTGGATTAGCAAATTAGGTGCTGATTCACTTTCTTGCACCAACCTGTTGACTAATGTACACTAGGTTTCAGGTGTAACTACAGGATAATTCTTTTGGCTGTCTCTTAGTATATATGGCTCATATTTGATTTCTTCCCATGTGAATGTGACTACCGGTATGTTACAGGTGAATAACATCCATGACACAAACCTGAACCAGACATGCAGAGCTGTATTTTTGTCGTCTATGTGGCATCAGTTCTGAGGTCATACACATAGGATTGAATAACAAATAAATGTCCTATATATTTTTATACACAAACTGGCTTCCTCTGCAGCAGTGCATCGACATAAATGCATCACTTAACTGCACTAAACTGCATGTTTGCACGTCGTCCACGTGACACCAGCAGGGGGCGCTCCGTGCTCTGATGCGGGTTACGCAACCGGAGCCTTGCATTGGCCTGACAATAATCAGAGAAATAACTGCACTGAATGGCGAAAACAACTAAAACATATTCATTCTCACCTTTCAGGGCTTGTCCACCTCTCTTAGCCTCTTTGACTCCGGTTTCGCTCAGGTCTGCATCAAACCAGCCACAGAACCGATTCTCCTGGTTCCAGCTGCTCTCTCCGTGGCGAATCAGCACCAGCTTGTAAGCAGCCATATTTATTCAACAACTGTACAACTCAACTGTACTATGTAACCTAAATGAACGTTTAGTTGAGGAGTTCCCTCTTTATAGAAGAAAACAGTTTCGCACTTGCTGTCAGACCGGTACGGAGTTTTATACAGTGGATTGGTTACTCTACTACTTCCGGGTTTTCACAACCAATAAGATTTCAGTGAATTCTGTGTCTTTTATTCTCGACCAATTAAAGAGGTGGGCGTCATCGGCGGGGACTGTACTACGACCTTTACAATGTACATTGTACTATATTGACTTTTTACTGTCTTTTAGTCTATCTGTCTGTCTGTCTGTGATTTGATTTGTGTATCTACTTGGACATACAACAGTCAAAATGGAAGTCACTTTATAGGCAACATATATCTATACCATAGGGTGCAGATAAAAACAGTGTAAGCATGATTGTTCATTCTTAGCTGGTTTGATAAAAACAGACCAAACACTAACTTGCCCCCCACCCTTTTTTTTTAGTTACAAAGTGCTGCAGCTTAGAGGCTTAGAGGTAACTTTTTCGAACAGTTGCTATTGCTTTAAAACAAACTAATGAATTGTTGTGCCAGAGCCCCTAAGAGCAAAATGAGTTGGAAAAGTCTCATGTGACCTTTTTGTGAACTCCAATATCTGGTTGTTGTAGGGCGACAGTTTATCATTGGAGCATTTATTTGCCTCACACAAAGTTAAATTCATTATCTCAGTTCTGTTGACACATCTTTCTCAATGTTGCACAGCAGTCCTTTCTTACTTTGTCTAGCTTTATAGTTTTTTTCTGCCTGATATGATATGTCAAAATCCTCCTGGATATGAATATAGACTGTGTTATACTTTGGGCCACTTCCTTCATCCGACATAAGACTTTATAGGATGTGTTAAAATGGTTTTGCCTGTAGAAAAATATTCTATCAGGCTAGTGGTGTATGTTTATGCTAAAGCAAAAGTTCTTTTCGTGGCCCACCATCAACGATGGTGGAAACGTTGTTACAATCTTGATCAAAGATGTAAAGGAAATGACCACGGTGAAATGTGATATTCATGTCTACAGAGTAATACAATTTATCGAAGGATTGGCGATCAGATAATCTCAAGAAAAGGCATGCTCAGTTACTACCAAAATGCAGGAGTAGGTGTGAGAATTTAGTATTCACAATAACTCATTGCATTGTCTTTTACACTTTGAGTTTCATGAGCATAAAGATTGTGGTTTAAATTAAAGAGACATTTGCATATAAGCATTCTGGGTTTTTTTAACAGCTGTCTGACATGCTCATGTTGTACTTTTCAGTGTGTAATTCTGCTCACACTGCTCCAAGATGTTGTTTGAAAAGTGTTTTCTTTTTTAAAAGAGTTCCACTTTTGATTTTAGTCATATAGGAAAATTAACCCTAACCTCTTTCCCTGTATTTGAGATTCCGTTTTAGAGCAGTTAAAATTACAGGTGACAAATCACGAAGGTGTTGCTTACTTAATTTTCTCGAACATGCCAAAGAGCCAATAAATGTCAGACAGGAAATTAGTGAAATTATCCACCCAGTCTTTCCCTCCCTGTTTCTCTAACTTTCTCTGTACTTTGGCTTCAGTTTTGCAGAGTAAAGGAGGCAGTGGCATTTCAGTGCACTATAAATAGCTTCATTTCCCACCATGGCTGCCATTGCCCTCACGCAACAAATGAACACTGAGCTCTATTCAGACATATTGTGTGGGCAAAAGCTGCCGCAACAGATGTGGAATTAAGAAACCCCAGTTACCATGTTAGCAACTTTGAACTGCATGGCGTGTGTCAGAAACAGACTAAAAATGAACAGTGCGCTGATTCATGCCTCACACACAGGAAATATCATTCTCAGATTCCTGCCTGGCTCTTTAGAAGACACATCTTTTGCTCTTCCTCTGCTCATTCACTTGTTCTGTCTGTCTCCATCTGTTTTCTCAGCCCCTCTCCCTCTCTTCTGCATTGGAATGTGCACTTCAGCAGGATTTGATAAAAGTGTGGTTAACACGGTGGTGGTGGTGGTGCTGCTGCTGCTTCTGCGTGCATGTCTGTGTTTTCATGTTTCATGTGCCTACATGTAGAATGAGAAACCAAGACAGGAGAGGACGGGAGGCAGACACGGGCAGGATGAAGCACTTCCTCTGGAATTACCCACCCAGACTATGGGTGCAGAGGGAAGATCTTTTCCAGTCCAGCTGCTGAGTAGGTTATAACCAACCAAGTTTACACACCTTGTTTAATAAAAAACTGGGCTCTTCTCAACAAAGAAAATGTAAAACAACACTGCTACAATAGTCATAAGTACTGTGCTCTGTGAATAAACAAAGTGAGTCATAGATGGCTAAAGTATTTCTCAAATGTTTGAATTTCCTCCTGAAGAAGACTAAGCATAAATAAAAAAAACACATTTTCAAAGGATAATGTAGTTTTATGTAAGTCAATACAGACATGGTTACCAGGTTATTCCAATGTAAGAGATTACAGACATAAAGCGTCATCCAATTTACAGACATAAAATGTCATCAAATTTTCAGAGCTACAGTGAACGGAAAGTTAAAGTAAGAGGAAGTCTTGGACAAAAAGCCTCTGATGTAACATTAGAAATTACTTGATTGCATTGAGTCAGACTGCTGAAGTCACATAATACGTTGTTCTGAGGGTCAGAAAGCATGTTTGCACAGTACTCTGGATTTGATCCTCTATTGCCGAACAAGGAGTCAGATTCAGGAACACACATCCCATCTTTAATGCCAGTATAGACAGGAGGGGGGCCGGGAGCAACCAAATAACCTCAGATATAAACAAACATGAGAAACATATAATACTTTAGCAGGAAGGGAAGTGTGTACCATCATAACAACAAGGGGTAAATAGGATAGAGAATCACCTTCATTAACCTTCATTTCAAAGGAAATTAGTTGCAGTGGAAGTCAACCTCTTAAAAAGTGACTAATTTATGATCGTTCAAAACACTGACAAATCTTGAAGCAGCAACTGTTTTAACCCTATTTAATTTTGTAGGGATGCAAAATGCGTTTTCAAATAAATGTTTACATTGATACATTCTTGGCTTTTTAATACATTAATATTGGCAGTGATTTGATTAAAGCCATTAGTCACAGTTATGCAATCATTATCTATTTAGATTTCAGAAGTCCGTTTTTCTTACAGAGTGTCTGTCCTTCGGTTGAGACACATGGCATCAGTATACATGACGCTGCATTCAGGGACAGCCAAAGGGAACCATTTGGAAGTGTAACCATGACTATTGGACTGTTCATGTCTTGCAGACGGGTGGGAAAGTGCATACAGGAAATGTCTCTTTGGTTGAGTTGCCAAAAAAAATATCACACATTTGGCACTCCATGAAGCTGCCGGCTCTATATATGTCTTTATACCAAGTTCTGAGCTTTCTCTACACTTTTGTTGCTGGAACAAATTACAACATCCTCAACTGTGTTGCCCAAACACTTTTTCAGATGGCAGGAGGTTACACACTCAAGTGATTACCTGCGATTGAAAGAGTTTCATGTTTGGACATGAGTGTTATGTTTCAGGATTAAAGAAGTTTACGAACAGGACTCCCAGGGTAAATGTTGGGAATCCTTTCCTGGCCTTTAATGTCCTTTAAGTCATGTGAAGCTTAAATGAGTCACTATAGTAGATCTCAATATCAAACTGAACCCTGGAGTCGGAGCGTTGTTTATGCAGCTCACAGTCCTGCTTTGTTTTTGTTGTATACAACAGTTTGTTTCCACAGGAGTCGACACGTGGACAGGATAACGCTTCTGTGGAAATCTCAGAGGGGGAAAGAGTCAGGAGGGGCTCCTTTTTCCCCTCTTTAGAAGTGCTAGATTTATATCACAGTGCTGCAGCTGGTTGACATTAACCCTTCCACTCCTGTGCCTACCCATCACAGATGTCCCATTGCACTCAAAACACACTTACAACCTGTAGTTTTGTTGTTGTGATTAAGCTGCTGTTCTATCAGGGATACAAAGAAAGCAAGTTAAATTAACAACACAGAGCTGTTCACTTTATTTTAGCTTTACTTTTGCTCCTATGGCCGCTTAGCTCAAGAGGGGACGGATATCTGTAACTGTTAAAAAAAAGTGAGGGAAATCATTTAGGTTACTTAAATGTCTAACTCCTATCCCTGCTGCGGGGTAGGTGTTAGACAGGGTGAATTAAAGCATGCCAAAACAGACTTTTTCAAAACTTTCAATGCTCAAGATTTTTCATTCAACATCTTAAATAAAGGAAAATTAGTTTTATCAGAAAACATAACTTATACATCTAAGAGACAAAATCAGCAGAGAGAAGGGTGCTGATGGTTGATGCACGCACCCCCCTGTGCAGAGGCTGTGGTCCTCCAGGCGGGCGGGCTTCAAATCAAACTTCAAAAGAAGCTAAAGGCTGGTATGTTTCTGAGACTGAACCCTGAAATTGTCATACTTTGGTCTCTTTTTGTATGATAATTGTGCCTTAAGCTGTCTGTTTAGAACCAGGCAATTATTAATGCATGACACAATTAATAAAATCAGTCAAATTGATAGGAAAACAATAAACTCTTTGAGGCTGGTATTAAATAGAAATAAGGTTAAGATATTTACCTGCTTTTCGTTTAAGCTGCTCCTGTCTTTCTATGGTCTTTACACAGTATAAAACAAGGAAGATATGAAGCTTCTCCCTTTCTGTATTAACTTATTTCCTTTTTGTGTTTTCTCTGCTTTTACGTTATCTAGTCAGCAATTATGTGTTTTCCTTCCTTCAGAATCTTGGCCTGTGTTAATTCAACTTTCGTCTTTTTTTTGTTGTTCTTTTCCAAGATGAACTCATCACATTCATTCTGGAGGCATGCATGAGAAAAACAGAGAAACATGTGGATGACTAATGCTTGTTCCATGTCAGCAACAAGTGTGCAAAGCATGAACATAAATTTATCAGAGAATTACACAGCTGTTCACACATAATAATGGTTCTTTTCTTGTTTTTCACACTGTATTTAAGCAACAATAATTTGTCTTGAGAACTGAGGACTAACTGGAACAGATGCAATGAATCATCTTCCACTGCTTGGCTTCGTTTTCATTGGCTAAACATCAGCCCACCTCCAGAGCCCCCAACGGACTGTTCCGGTAAGAGCTAGCCTCTTTCCAGATCACACACACTTTTTTTCTTTACAACAGGACGATGACACACATGCAACAAACACTTTCTATCACAGACCACATGCACAAACATTGTCTGTGTGTGTGTGAGCACAGTCATTCTCTCATCTTTACAAGACACAGATAGGAGGATCTCTGTCTTTCATGTGGTCAAGATGCACAGCATATAAATGATCCCTGCTGATTGGCCGAGGCTTTTATCTCCCAACAGGAAGTTCCTGAGGGCTCAAGTCATTAGTCCCTCTAAATCTGGGTTTCATTTGCAGAAAGCCACCAAAAGCACAATGAGTGCACGCAGCCAAGCTCTTCCTGTCCGTTTGTTTTAACTCATAGTAACAAAGCATCCAATAAACATTTTCCTGCTGCAGTAGACTGTACTACCAATACATGATCAAAACTAAAGAAACATGTCACCACCTTTTACTTTCTGGTCTTTTATTCTTGCATGTTTTGTTCTTTGGTTTGACATAATGAACACTTAATGGTTTGTATTTGTTCAGCATACATTTTGTAGCACCAATCAAACAACCTTCTAAATGTAAACAGCACTTTGACAGAGGGCACTTATAAAACATTTTTGCAACAATGTTTAGCCAGAATAACACAGTTAAGTGTTTTAGACCATCACACGTTGGTAGCTTTTTCGTATAGTTATAAAAACATGTAAATACATAAAAATATATACTTTAAAAAGGTGATGGAAAAAAAGAACCCCTTGTAAAATAAAAAAAATCCGGATCCTGTAAAATGTTTTAATATAGATAGTTACCAACACAAATGTATAAAAGGATTTCTGGGAGCAGTGTACTGTAAACGTTACACTTTTTTATACTTCAGCACATTATAACAAGTCCAAGTAGGTATACTGTAAAGCTTTTTGGTTCAGGGACATTTATGCTAAGCTATTAAAAAACCCTTAAGGGACTGAGACATGGCTGATGAAATTCACCTGGATTTTTGTTGGTGCTAATATATTAGGGTCGGTGCATTTAGCTTGGCTGATACCACATATTTCATTTAAGGCTTTATTGAAGGCAGATAGTGATGCCAGACTTGGATTAAAAACAAACATCTTAAAAAGTTTAATACTGTCAACATTAAGTAGCCTGAAGTACCCTATAGTTTTGGTGCATTATAAAAAGTCCACACAGGACGATCATAATGCTTATTACAAAGGATATTACATTCATTTTCTGGGAAGCATGACTTAAACTAATACTCTGCAAACACAAGGCACTCGTACCTTTAAAGTTGGTTCAATTAGTCATAAAATTTCTATAATCAAACTACCACTCTGGGAAAATGAAAGGTTCTGCTTTGGCTTGTCAGCATCTCTTTGAATAGTCTGACTGTAAGGCCACATGGCCAATGGTTTTGTGTCACCCATCAAAGTTAAATGCTGGAGACAATAGAGAAAAACCTGTTGAGTTAAATTACAGTGAAGTTAACTATTCATCATCTTGGTGTGGATACCCCCCCCCCCCCCCCCCCCCCACCCCCCCTCAAACCCTTCCTGTAGCCATCAGTCCCATCAGATGACCGTCTGTTCTCCCCGACACTTCCTGCACGCGTCATAAATAACAGACAGCAGATACGCCAGGCAGCAGAGGCAGGCGAACACGGCGGCCGTCAGGTAGACCTTGTACAGACACAGGTGTTTGTACTGCTCCAGGTTGCAGTATGAGTAGCGATCCGTCTTGTAGATCATGACCCCAATGGCCGGCACGTAAAGCGCGGCGGCAGCCACGTCGTGCGCCAAGTTGGTGCACAACCAGCGCTCCCCTCCCAGCATCGGCACCAAGTCCTGCTTATCCAGGAGGGTGAGGAAAAAGAGAGCGAGGGTGAGAAGCCAGAAGAGGACCGCGACGAACAGGACGAAGTGGATGGATCCTTCGTATTTGTTGGCGGCGATGGTGACCCAAAGTCCGGCTCCGAAGACAATCTGCAGGATTCGGATGATTCCCAGAAAACTCTTGAGGAACTTTAGGATATTATTCCTCACCTGCTGCGTCTGTGGAGGTTGGGGTGGCATCTCTCTCCTCCTCCGGTAACTATCCGTCACCTTTTTCCCCCGAACAGGGCGGGTGCTTTGTGCCAGCTGCAAACAGCTGGGTAGAAGTGCAGGCAAAGCGTGGAAATAACGGGAAAGGAAGTTCGGGAAAAGTGGTGTTAGGATGAAGCCAAAAGTGGAAAAGGTTAGTTTAAAAAAAAGGAACTCTCTGTTCTTTCTACAGCCCCGGGGTTTTGAAATGCAAAAGCTTCTTGTATGTTTCGTCTTTTCCGTTTCCTCTGGTGAATGTAGCGTTTGTGTTGGGGGGCTGGGTCATGGAGAGGGGGCGGCCCGTCATCCAAAGCCTCCTCCTCCTCCTCCTCCCATATCCTTCTGGATTCAGAAGAAGATGACCATTCATCCTCTGCATCTCAGGTCTCTTTGGCTATTTGCCATCTCCTCGGTCCTCGCTCCGTTATATTAAGTATCATCCCAAAGGTCTTATTATGTGAAAGGAGGACAGAGGCGCCAGGAGAGAGGAGAGAGATCTAACTTTATTTTCCCTGACAGACACGCCCCCTTCTCGTTTATCACTCATTGATTGGACGATGCAACAGCTCAGACTTCATTGAAACTTATCAACATGAGTGGAGTTTAGATTTAAACTTAGACTTTCTTTATTGTCATTCAAACTTGAACTTTACAGTGCGATAAGAACGAAATTTGGTTGCATTAGCTCGTTGTTGCAGGATAAAAAAGCAGCATTACAAACTAGGCCTAAGGTGCAGATATAAATATAAGACATTGTATATTATCTAAATGATAATTAGTAGGCCTGTACCGTAGAAAAATACGTGGCCATGGGCTAAATGGACGGTCAGACATTAAACTGTCTTTAAAGTTATGGATTAATCCAGGGTCTCTTTCCAGTTTGCTTTTGCTTTTATCACAGGGACACCATCTGATTTGACAAATAAAGTCTGAAATAAATTCCCCGTTTTGAACGATTTCACCCATTTTGAATCGACTAGTGTTAAACTTTAACTACTCATACTTTCTTGTAAGTTGAAGTTCTGTTCATATTTACGTCGAAGAGCCCATACTGCGTCATCCTGTGTGCGTGTGTCTCAGTGCAGGATGCTCATGTGACCTCCCTCTCTTATTATTGACAGACGCCTCTCGTGCCAGCCAGCCTCATTGACGTCAATGGCTTTCAGCGCACACGCCCTACGTGGCTAAGGGGCGGAGCCAAGAAGCCCACCACCTCCGTGTCCATCTCTTAAACAAGCGATTGGTCGATATAAGCTCTTTCCCAGCCCTGAGAGGAGGAGAAAGAGGAACTCTCTGTTCTCATTGGTTCATTTACGACACTGATTTTTGATTGACAGGCGGCTCAAGGACAGAAATGAGCTGCAGGTAAGGCTGGATAAACAAGACTTTTCCCTAAGTATATTGAGACATTGTGGAAGCTCTCATTGCAAGAAGGAGCGACGCGGAGACAGATGCAGTAGAAGCAACAGAGTCCTGATCATCTCCGTAAATCTTCTGGTAAGCACATTTCATTCCTCTCATGACTCTCACGGGATTCCTGGTGACTGCCTTCTCAGCCACCAAATGAATAACAGCATAGACTAGGCAGCACTGATAGAAGCCCAGTCTTTTTTTGTTTTTTTATCCCTTATTAAACATCTTGAATAATTCAAAGATAATGTATGGTTCTTTATTCTTTCTGATGAGAGGTTTTATATATTAAGAGGGAGCTCTGGTTGTGCAGCATTGAGCGGTTATGCAAACAGCAAAATGTCACCAGACTGACAACAAACCAGTGAGAGAGCGATAAATGGAAATCCGAGTCAATGTTAACCTACTTCTAATGCAACAAAATAGGTCTGTGGTTGTATAAGTGTTAGTCTATGTAGGGCTGAGTCAAACATTGATTATTTTAATGTGGAAAAAAAACAAAAACAACTTTAGTCCTGTCTTTAATTTACCAGATCAGGAGTTGTGCACAGAGCCATGTAAATTATTAATTAAATTATAATTATAAAATGCATTCAAGGTTTCATCTCAGTGTATTATTCACTAAATTGAACCATAACCCTAGCCCTTGTTGTTGTTTTCCCAGATAATAAACAGCCATATTCATTCAAAGACTCTACTGGTAGAGTAGCTGTTCATTATTTAAAGATTTGTCGTATAACCCTTTACATAGCTATTTTTTTTTTTTTACAACTCCTGCTAGCTTTTAGCTCTGACTTAATGGATGTAAAACCCTATGAAAACATGCCTTTACCATTCTGGGTGAAAACTCAGTGTTTGACTCATGGTTTGAACTTCAGGTCTTCCTTTGTGAGACCATCTGCTATCAAAAGCTCCAAATAAATCCAAGTAAGCAGAAATCCAGATTGTTATAATGTCGACTGAAAGAAGGTTGTTTGAGTTGAATGGCTGCTGACACACATGCAGGTGATATTAGTCACTCCTCAGTTCCTCCCAACCTGTTACTGTCCTGCTTAAAAACATATGGGAGTATCTGCCATCTGCACCTTAATGAGCTTTAAGGCACGGACTCGTCACTCACTTCCTAAAGAAGGATTAAAGAATCAGAGCAGAGGAGCAGAAGCTGACTGTTGGTGTCTTGTTTAAAGTGTTATGACGTTGCTGCTTGTTTACTCAATATGTTGTCTTCTGATTGTTGGCCATTATGCAGCAGTTAGTCCTGACGAAGCTATCTGATTGGATAAGAGATATTCTATGACTGCTTCTACAGTACAAAAGCTCTGAGAGCTTTATCTAGGGCTGCACAAGCGTTGACAGCAGATGAACACCATCCTCAATATCATCATCATCCTCATCCTCCTCATCCTCATCATCATCAGTTCTGTCAGTATCATAAAGTGCATAGTTGTTCATGAAAGGGTGTCTTTAACTTTTTCTTAAAGGCTGTCAGGGTCTCTGCCGATCAAAAAGTACACAATGACAGAATCTCATCCCTGCTGACATTCAGGGTAGCATCACTCCCTCTCTTGTTATATTGTTCTTGTTGATTGGTCAAGAGGCATTGTGTGTTGATATACGGCACTGGGACTTTTAATTTTCCACGTCACTGTGACTCCTGCTTCTGAATACAGATAATTCACATTACAGCAAAGGTCTGTATCTGCGCGGACCATCAAAGCAGCTTTCAACAAACTGAATTTACTGTTTGTTTGTTTTTTTAAACGGACAAAGTAAGTGTTCTCCTCAAACTTGTAGGCATACTTGGTTCTTCTGTGTAAATCTACTGCTTGATTTGACCTGATGAAATGCTGCTTGGTATAACTGTCAAAGAAAAGTAAAGCCAAACATTAACTTGAGTTGTGCTGAGATTATCTTTGGCCCTTCATCTGCTGCCTCATGCCTTTGACTTAATCACAGCCGGCCATCAGCACTCCCCTGTATGATATTGATTAAATAACGCTTTGACAAACAACACAGGCAACCAAAATGTCTGGTGACTTGATAAATGGAACTATACAGATACATGATGTACATAATGTAGAGTATGTAGCTTATTAGAAATGATGTACACGGTCACAAATGTTTCTGAAGGAATGACAGCCGTGCTGATATTCAGTACAACATCAGTTCTTCTTGTTAGATATTTTTCTTAAGTAATTTGTTTCTACTATGAGCAAAATGAGACATGTCTTCCTTTATTCTCCGCAGTGTATGCCACCTCTTCCAGTGTTTCTCCGGATGGATACCGGACCTGCCTCACCTCCTCCTGCCTCCCTGGTAGCGGGCCCCTCCTCGCTGTGGCGGCTTGCTGATAGGAGGAGCAGGAAGGCCGGCTCAGGGAACATTTTCAGCAATGTGAATCTGTGGCAGCTCCAGAGACTGTTCAGGGCGGCGGGTGACCAGGATGCCGAGCAGAGGGCCCAGGTGGTGTGGGGCCACGGAGATGAGGCAGAACTGGCTCAGGCCCTGATAGGACTGAGGGCTCGGAGTCACAGGAGAGGACTGAGGAGTAACGGGAGGGAAGTACTGGGATCACACTGGCTACGAGCCTTCCATCACCTCAAGTAGGAAAATCTGCCAACATGATTTGATTACATTTACAACAATAAACAATGCCTTATATCATGGTATCCATGTTTTGAACAAAAATATTCATGTTCAGGATCGGGGAGAGCTCGCCAAGCAGCCTGGGGAAGGATACCACAGAGAAGAACGATTCTGAGGTGGGCAGCAGTCCAGAGCCTCACCGACATACCTCTTTAGGGACTACAGGGAGAGATACTGAGACTCAGGGCCCTGCAGGGACGTCTGAGAGACCAGTTAAAACTGGATCAGGACTAAGGAGAGGTGGAGAGAACAACCCAGAGAGATACCTCCACAGAATACTCCACTGACCTCTGACATGTCTTTGTAAAATGAAACTAGCTAAGTCTGAGTCTACACAACCTGTGTGACTCTCCTGAAAGATGCCCTGATGTGTTCAGATCAAGCAACACCTTTTACAGTTATAAGTGAATCTGTATTTTGGGTCTAAAGAACACAACTGACCTGGCATCCTGAGACCTCTAATCAAATGCTGGGAGACACCTCTCCATCTACTTTATACCAAAGGTTGCACAAACCTCTGAGTGGCTCCTAGTAGATCACAGCTTTACAATACCTTGCATAAGCATTAACCTGCTCGGATTTTTCCACATTTACCTTTGTTACCATCTCAAATTTAAATAGACGTATTGGTTGTTTTGATGAACAAACAAGAGCAGTCAAATGGGGCTTTCACGCGTGCAGAAAACTCCTGAAAAAGTACTTTTCTTAATATTCAAAAAGTGAATATTCAAAGTGATATTTCCAGGAGGTGCTTTATGTGTGAGCGCAAACAGCCACATATTTTATTCTGACTTTACGCAGTTTTTCCTGCCAGCCCCCCTTGATTTTTTTTCTGCAGCAAGTCTGAGTGAGCTGATGTGAGAATGCTTTTTTTTTTTTTTTTTCTTTTTTTTTACGTTACATCTTACCTCAGGAGACCCCCTCCATGATTTTACCCCCTCCGCCTAGCTTGCTTGCTCATGGTAGATTATGCTGCGCTCGTATGAGGACTCACCCTGTAGAAATTGTTACTGAAGGGGCTTGAAGCAAGAAAGTTTGGGTAAAGTTGTGGTGAATTATTTAGTGCGTTTTCAGGAGTTTTGTGCATTTAATGAAACGGCTAAAGATGTTTTTTGTTGGTTCATACCATGAAACACCATTACGTTTGAATTACGTGATAACACATGGAAGCCTTACAGGGGAATAAATGCTAACGCAAGGCACTCAACATTGTGGTTGCCTCTCAATAACTGCCTTATGTGTTTTCCCTAAACACATCCCACCACTCACACTCGTCTTGTATACTTGTTGTTGTTGTTAATACTGGACAGTGATGCAGGTTTCAGCTGTTATAGCCACGGAAAGCCCTATATGATGTGCATGAGATGATGTCATGTATGTTTGTTAGCCTTAAGTAGTTCAAATAAAGTGTTGTTTGGCTTCATCCACGATGTATGTATTAAAAATAGTGTCTGTGTTAGGTGATGTACTGTCAGAGGCTTTGACCCAAATGTAATGACTCACATGTTTCAGCATTGATGACAGCAGCCAAAGACGGTCACTGGTTTGTTGTTATTGAATGCGAGTCACATGGTCAGGTCTGCCTGAGAAAAACTGCAGGAAAGTAAACGCTTAGAATTTAAATGTTCTCATTTGAATATGTGAGGCAGCAGTGTGAAAGCCCACTGCCTATGAAAAACGGTGTTACCCATGTTATCTGAATGCTGGAAACTTCATGAGCTTTTTTTCACCACACTGTTTGATATGTAATTTTTAGATCTCTTGTAATAAATAGTGTCTTTGTATTTGTTTGTATTTTATTTGATGACCATTTAAAATCAGTAAAACTTCTCTGAAGAGAATAAAATGAAAAAGAACATGTCCAGGGTAAGTAATATACACATTAAGTTAGCTTTAGTTTCACTCTTGCCCTGCATTGTGTCTTTACAGTTTATGCACATTCCCTCCCAGAATCTACCATCTATCACTTCGCAGCTGTATTCAACCAGTTGGATGTTAACGGCCTTGCAAAGAGCCAAATAATTAGCATTTGTTGGATGAAGTTAAAGCTATCACATATTTTGTTTCCCTATGCATGCTGCTCTGGTGAGTTTAATCACAGAGTCTTTGATGAAAAGCTGTTGTAGCCTCAAAACAGAGACACAGCCTGCTGCTTCGTTCACAAATGGTGCACTCCAGTGGTCAAGTCTGGGACTAACACCAACATATGAGTCGATTTGCAGCCACTAGATGGCAGAACAGGTTTAATTTAGTAAGAGAGGGCCACAACAATGAGCTAGGACATTCATACTTGTCATGCATAGCACAGACTTGGCCACAGAAAACTTTTAAAATTCAGGGTGTTTGTGTATAGGCTTAAAGGTCAGACTCATTTAAAGACAAATACTTTCTATTGTTGGTCGTTGTTTGTCATGTTTAACTTGTAATTTCAGCCAGGTATACCAAATATACTGAGAATCCAAATCAGATTTGATGAGTGATGAGTTTTCCTCTGTAATGCAAATGTCCAAATTCTCAGGAGGTTTTATGCAATCACAGAAAATCAATCTGTTTGTTTTTTTTGTCGTTGAAACTTCTTTTTTTCAACACAGCTCTCAAGTAGCAAATGGTCTTGACATGCAACATAAACATTATTCTATCATCTTTCAGGTTTTCTCACAGCTCAGTGAGAAACTTGGAATCATCACTGAGCATATAAAAACACAGGATGGGCTTCATCTTAAAATAACACAAAACCTTGGATATTTTGACTGGGATTACTCTCAATCCACCAGATGTCGTCTTCCCCGTCATTTTCATCCAGCAATTGCTGTGGTACTCCAACAGAATTACAGTTCACCTGGAGGATGAAGTCCTCTCTGCGTGTCCCCGAGATGCCTGGTGCAACATTTCACTCAGAGTGAGGGTATCTTTTATGAGGTGTTGAAAACACCCGTCGTCTCCTTCATTGCAGAGAAAGCAGCAGTTTAAGGTAATTCTCAATGTGCTGATTTCACACCTGTTGTGTACAATAAGCTTAGCGCACAGAAGAAAATAATTTTAGTGCCTATGGGTTATCGTTTCATACTCTCCATAAAGCTCATGACAGCAGATGAGATGTGGAGTGATGATCCAGCAATAATATTGCACAGCAACTGTGCGTGCCTGAGCTCATTTTTTATGTTCAGTAGTGGAGAGTATATCTTCTTGATCATGTCTATATTTTGTTATTTTATTATTGGGCTTAAATTGGAAATATTTCTGTGACCTCTACATTTATTTGGCAGGTAAAATATTTCATCATAAACCAAACATTTACAAAGCTTGAAAGGTTTTTCTTTGTAGATGAAAATGAGGCTGTGTCTACTTAGAATGAAGTGATATTAACATATTATCTACTTTTCTTATGTCTATGAATTGTAAGGAGTTCCTTCTTAGAGTGATTATGACTCCTTACTTGGTTTCCTAGGGTTAGGGTTATGATACATAAAAAGTATACATTGGAAGCTTTTTCTTCTTTCCTTACTAACGAATCATTTCAACACTCCTCGACTGAACTAAAGAGCTGTGCATGAAGTAAAGAAGATAGCCTGGCTCCACCTTGACCAGCTAAAAAAAAATAAAACAGTACCTGGTTTTGCATCACAGACAACCATTAACGGTTTGGATTTATATAAAGCTCAGTCAGACAGTTAATGTTTGAAATGTTTATTGCAGCAGCTGGACAGGAGATTGAGTTTGCCAACTATCCTCTGACTTCAACACACACGCTGAAGTATTTTTGTATACCTGTACTTTTATTAAAATTCAGGATCTGAATAGGTCTTATACTGACATCAATGGTTCATTTGCCTGAGTTATCATGGATAAAAAGGGAGAGCAAAACTATTATTGGAGAAGGGAACAATTGAAAAATGACTCTTTAGCACACCTATCAAGTATCTTGGATTATTGAAAACCCGACCCATACAGTAAGACTTTCTTCTTGAGCCAGCTGATCCTTGGCACAATTCACAATTCAGGCAGTGAAGGACTCGAGCACAAATCAATAAAACAAAAATGTAGCAATTTTTGGTAAATAAGATGACTTACAATTAGGTCAGACAAACAGTCACTCTTCACATTCACTCCTGCATGCAGTTATTCTAACAAGCACACATTTGGTGTGTAGGAGGTGTGCCCAGGGAGAACACATGCATGCATGAAGGCAAGATGCAAACTCCATGCTGAAGGTCCCTGTCAGACGGGGATTTGAACCAGAAACCTTACAAAAGACATTAGTTGGTGAAAATAGATTAATAATAAATGATGAAGAATGATTTACAAATTTAACCTGAACAGGTAATGGTGGATTACAGTACTACACAATAAAACTATCTCGAGTTTGTGTTTGGTAATAGTGTCTTTACTTTTGTAATCAAATAAAATCCTCCACTGAATCACAAGTTTGAGGTAAACTTGAATCTCGGTTAAGTTTGAACAGAGCTGCAGAATAAATCTCGTCCGGCGGTCCTCTGTACTTGTAGCAATTAAAGTTCTTTACACAGCAGCAGTGTGGTGGCAAACTGAGATTCCTTTGTGCCACATTGTTGCCTCTCAGGCAACATGCACATCTAAGCAGTTTTTTTAAGTTATGTGCATATAAATGAATGCCTTTTTGCCTCCAAAATGATGAGTTCAATTTAGTAGTTAATGAAAATGACAGAGATAGGCTGTTTCTGTGGAACTGTTTTAGAAATGGCATTTATTTCTGGCACTCATTATTCAGCACCAATATTGGTAAAAATAAACCAAATAAAGTTGCTGCTTTGTCTTTTTCATGTTCATATCTATTAATACAGGGACATTAGGCAAGTTCTAAAGGGTTTATTCCTTCAGTTTATGCAATGAGATGTATGCTTTTGTGCTGTCCTCTCATTAGCATGCTGAGCTGTCCAGAAACTTGTGAGCTTAGAAGTGCTCCTTCCACTTTCATGAAGTTTGTTATGACATTTGTAACCCAGTTTCTCTGGTCAGCAAAGCTTCTTTGGGATAAAATATTCAAAATGTACAGAAGGCTGGCTGCATGGTTTACAGTTTATCCCTCAAAAAACCCCCAAAGCCGACCTTCAAGTTTGAATCTTCTTGGCATCTTGATGAAATCTTAATTAGTAGTGTTCATAAATTGGATTTACACAACAGCCTGTCCCACAAATCAACCAAATAACTTTATTTTTTTTTTATGACTTGCTTTCAGAACAAACATATTCTCTGATGTAGAACATGCTTGTCTTATTTTTGGTATAGCTTTCCAGACATTTTGGCAAGGATGAGTCAAGGCGAGGGCGAAAAAGGAAGAAGAAAGGGAGGAGTGACAGCTGTATGGAGAGCACTGGGAGCAGATTGGATTTTCAAAGGGAAGACAGGGAGAAGAAGAACATGCTTTTTTCTCTCTCTCTCTCTCTCTCTCTCTCTCTCTCTCTCTCGTGTGATTGACAACGAAAGTCATATAGAGATTTTACATAAGCATGGATGTGAGAGTTGAAACGTGTCCCTGCTGCATTATAATTAGAGCACAGAACAGTAATTAGTGAAATGATATATACAGTACTTGCTCCTTGTGCTCTGATAATAATCCCAAACCCTCACACATTAACACACACACACACACACACACACACGCACACACACACGCACACACACACACACACACACACACACACACACACACACACCAACTGTGTCTTTGTACACGGTAGAATCACACAACACTGCGGCACGGCCCTCATTGTTATTCCTTCCTCTGTGTCATTGAGTGCTTTGTTCTTATTCTCAGTACTGTACAGCTCGGGCTCTGGCTGGCTTGCTTCTGCAGTCTCCAAACATGGCAGCTTCCTCCTTGCCGCCCTTTGAGGTGAACGCACAACATCAAACATGATTCAACAATGTGTCCTGCTGAGCTGGGACCACAACCTTCACAGTTTACTCAATTTAAAGGCACTCAAGTACAAAATAAAAAAAAGCTCTTAAGAAATGAAACCTTTTTTGTTGGCGGAGAAAGATTATTTTCCTGAACCTGCAATGAGAAAAAAAAGTAGCACAGGTCATGAAATGAAACTTTGAACAAATCTCTTTGATATATAATTGACGCCGACCCCTGTGCTTTCAATCTGTACGCACAAGGTCAAACTGCTTTCCATATCTGAGACCTTTCCGCCTGCCTTCATGCTTTGCTGCCTTCAGTACTGTTCTAGGCTGGAGAGAAACACGTAGAGCCAAACTTCACATCACATCATATTACGTTGCATTGCCCACACCAGCAGCCTGCACCGTTCACAGAGGCAAGGGAGGAAGGGGTTTGTAAAAGCAGCCTCCTTTTACCTTAGTCGGTTGGATCGAGTGTCAGATGAGTTGAGCCGCTGCTTTGTTCCCTGTCCTCTTCCTGAACCCACATTAAGGATTATGTTGTTCCTTTTTGTTAGTACACGCCTTTTGTTTCCAGATCATAGAATAGCAAAATCAATGTTGAATATTTTACTACTGTTTTTCTATCCTGTTCCCTTTTTCATAAATTATGATAAGAATCCATCTGAGTATTAAGAAAATTGTAAAAAAAAAAAAAAAAAAAGAAGCAGATCACAAAAGTTCATAACATTCAATCTAACGCACTTTAATTTTAAAGTGCAAATCTGCAATACTACAAAATGAAAAGACAACTTTTCTCTGAATCATCCCAAGATCATTAACTTCACCATGAACTGTGTTGCACATCTTAGTGGACAGAGTTCATTTAAAATCTCATTTATGCCCATTTAAAGAGTCTTTCTAAAAGACATAGAAAAGTTGAAAAAATGATTGGAAATTTGTGGTGGTCATGGTATTTGTTACTTGTTACATGAAGAGCATGAGACATTAATGCAGGTTTAAGACATTTCCCATTGTGTTGTTTTGTTGTATTCATTATTATGTTTCAAAACCAATTGTACCATACCACACTGTACTGTAAAATATTGATTTTGTTGCACATCATACAGTGTCACTAAATGTGCCAAACTCATATACAAAACATAAAGTCATTGGGATGAACAGCTAAGCTTGTAATTATACTTTTTTTTCCTACAAGTTTAGAGAGAACAAAAGAGGGAATAATTTTATTTGGCATTATTGTTTCAATCCCACCACAGAACCAACCTTCAATCAGATGAGCCTCGCTGTGCCTTACTCCTTCGTGTTAAAGCAATTTTTCAGAAGAGGCTCAGACTCAGGTTTTCTGAGTGCATACTGTACTTAAGTTACTATGATTATGATTAAACATTAAGAGTCCCAGAAAGATAACAGCCCAGTCTGCTTTGCTGAGCTCTTTCAGCTCAATACACTCTACATTTCTTGCTGTTTGTTTTTGTGTTGTAGTTATTCCAACCATGAAGTACTAATTACTTAATATACTTCACTGCATGTATACAAACATTGTCAACACAGCATCATCAGAAAATGAGCGCAAATTGCATCAAGAACACCAGAAGAAAACTCACATGCCATTTGAGTCACACAACTTGATTCCACGCAAACTTGATTTATTCCGAGCTGTGGTTGCAGGGGCTGGTTGAGTGTGATGTGTAATAGCAGCATGTGCACATAAAGATCAGCAGGGTAAAGTGGGACTAATTTCACATTAACATGTACCACTGGGTCGGAACTAAGAGGGAAAGCACATCTGAATAATTCAGTTCAAAACAGACCCTGGACACATCACACACTTCCGTGTATGCAGGGTAGGTTCCCGGTGCCTGCACGCATGCAGCAACATGCATGGGTGCACAGACTTGGAATCATGCAGCTAACCCTTCCCGCATGCTATCAAAGGGAGTCCAGTTTTACACTCAATCTTTGTTTTTATTTCCTTTGGGGAAGGATAATACTGGTTAGACATGTGTCAGGCCACAGGAAAGGACAGTAGTCATGGGTGTTGCAGCTACAAAACCTCAGGACTGAGTTGCTGTAAAAATTCAGCAGAGAGGGAATCTCTCACATATGCTGAGGTTTGCATACAAATCTACCCACAAAGTGAAACAACTTCACCCAAACATAAACATGAACTCATGTCGTGAGCAAAAAGACAGCTCTGCAGGAGTTCAGGGGTTGTGATGATTTAGGTCTTTTTCCGAGAGAAAAGTGTTGCTGAATAGTTAAAACGGAAAGTGCTTACTGGCAGACACAAGTGATATAGTGGGGTGGCTCATTTCTATCGTGTCTTTCTCTGCAATATATTTTTATTAAAAAAAAAGGAAAAAAGAACAGAAAACATCAAAAGCTTTCCCTCAGAGATTTTTGTTTCATTTTCTTCTTGTTCTCCCTCCCAAAGTATTTCTATACACCATCAGGCACAGAATGGAAACAATACATCAGTCAGTTGTTGAACACTTCATATAAGCGCCATCCTGCTCTAAACTTCATAGCAATGAGTTCAATAATCAAGGACGAACATTTGAGAGAGAGGAAAAAGAAGAGAAACATGAATGAAATCATTGTCAGTCTATAATCCGTCTGTATTGCACCCTGGAGTTACAGCCCTTAAATGTGACACTGTAGGAGCTTACAGGGACTAAACTAACACATGCTGCCGGCAAGTCAAGAACTCTGTATCAAAAAAATATGAAATAAATGCCTATAGACAATTACAAAAATAACAAAGACGTCAGAGTTTAGGCTTTGTTTGTGGCTTCAATGGTTGCCCCTTGATCTCAGCTATGTGCAGCTTGCTGTTTCCAAAAATAACTATATGGGTGTAAACAAATAGTAGGTGCAAGACAAATGAATGCTCCTCGCAGCTGCATCAGCTTGTCATGAGATTGAATAGTCCTGCTTCTTAGTTTCTTTGTATTCTGCAACCTAAAGATGTTCCCATTAGCTGGATCTGTGTTTTGTTTTTACCGTCAAGCAGCTAATGATAGCATGCTCATATGCCAAACTAGACAGTGACTATTTTAGGAATATCCTCCTAAAATTGGAACGTTAGCATGCAGTTCTTCAAATTTTTTAAATTTTCAAGTTTTCATGTTGCATTGATTGTTGCCTGTTTGTTAAGAATTTGCCATTTATGTTGATGACGTCATAACGGCCTTTCAGATAGCATGCTGTGCGCACTGAGGTCGCCGCGGGGTTGGCGCAGAGCAAAAGGGGAGAGCACACGCTCAGTTTGAAACACACCTGATATGCCCAAACTGTTGGAAATATCTTTCAAAACAAGAGCTTTTCCCGCCTAAGTCCCGGTAGATCTTTAAACTTGAGTTCAGGAAAGTGAGACACCGTCTGTTGTGATCTAAGCTACCCTCCTATTGGATGTGCAGAGGTGTATAACATGTTTTAACTTTGGCGCAAATGCTCAATAGCCACGCGCAGGACACCACGTTTCATTATCCTCGGTGTGAAGGAGATGCACGCTTGTGCTGAGCAACCAAATGCACAATGAAAGGGAAGCGGCAGCGCACTGCTGGCTGCCTCCTATCTGACAGGCCCTTTATAATGCGCCCAGGGATGATTCCTTATTTTGCATCCATGATGCGCCTTCTTGTGCCTTCTCCATAACATTAAATGCCTAGAAGCTTGCTTGCTGTAATGTATCATCATCATCACTGTGTTTATGTTTGATGTTTGATGCTACGTGATACTGTAAAAACTAATCAATATCATTGACAAGTCGTATGATGTTTGCCAATGAATACATTACTAGCAGCCTTGAAAGTGAGCTGCTGAAGCCAGCAATATTTCCTTCCAAGTCTTGCATAAAATTCTGCTAATAGCAAGTGATGCATGATCCATTACTAAATAATAATGAATCTATATTTTATATTAAATTACAAGCAACGGATTTGTATACAGGAATGTTTTGTGTGGCATGCTAAGGCAGCATTTGAAAGGATGGAGGCCCAGGAATAGAATTTGTTAAGACAGTTTTCAGCAACACCTTTGAAGTCAAGCTGACGCTCCCGGGGAGGACTTGACGGAGGGCTAAAAACGAATAAGATCCTTAATAGAAAAAAGGCCCCCGAAGCCCCCTGAACGTCCCTGAGCAGATGCGAGGACACAAAGAACGTGTGCTGTGGATAAAACCCTGCACCTTCGCCGACGTTTCCCTCCCCATCACTTTGAATCCGCATTACTCTCTTCAAAGGGGCTAATTCAAACGCTACCAACGCAAATATGTCTGAACACAGCTCCCCCCGGGCACTGTCACTTTGAGGAAGAGAGCTCATTTGAGACGCAGTGCGGAAGACGATTTGGTGGTTGGAGCCGAAATTGTCTTTTTAACAACGGTAAATTCTGCCTGGGTTGGCAGAATGTCACATATTATGCAGGAGATATAATTGGTTATGAGTGGTCTGATGTGTTATGTGGGGGAAAAAGTGGTCAGTATGGTAACTGAGTGGCAGAAGAGGACTGGAGCTGAACTGAGCAGCGTTGTTAGAAAGCCTGCTGTCAGCTGTAGGTTTTTTCACGATTAAGATTCGAGGAAATGTTTGTCATTTTGAAACTCACTCGGAAAGACGGTTAGTCATGTGCATGCGCAACCAGCTTCACGTTTGGAGGGACCGGATTTAATGCAGCACTAGATCTCTGCACTGTCACAATGTGTTATGACATTTTAAGATGGTCCTAATGGATCCCTGCATTAATTATGACTATTACTATATCATTCTGTAGCTCTTAGTGAGCTGCATCAATCAATTATAAGGCTCAGATATCAGTACAGAGGCACGAGATGAAGAGTTTGAGAAGAGGACCAAAGTGGATGGAGGGAGGGGGCAGTTATTATCAGGGTCTATCATCTCTATTCGTTTAAGCCCTGAAGAGGTTGGCAGCCTTTATTTGAGTTTATCGTCAAAAAATTGCTTTATTGTTTTCAGACCAACTCGAGCAATAACTGCACTGCTTCTGGAAAGTAATCAGATTTCCCTCTTTCACTGAAAGACCAAAAAATTCAATCATGATTCATTCAGTCAGTCAAAGCCCACAAACAAAAACTTTTTAGACGGTTATTGAATGCTTTTGAAGTGCCCTGAAAAAGCACAATAATGTCTGACTGATGGCCTCTTTCACACTGGAACAAGTAGGCGGCAGATGAACACAACACAATAACTAGAATGACATTGATTACTTAAAGGCAAGTTTACTTAAGACTTCACCAGTGATGCTTTTTCACACAAATTCACAGAACAGAAAAGACAGTGTGAGAGAACAATGTGTTTCTTCTCCAAATACAAAATAAAAAAACAAAACAATATACAGTTATTATAAACACAATGCAGAGATGATTCAGTGGCTTTGTATACAATGGCAATTCCGATGTGTGTGTGTGTGTGTGTGTGTGTGTGTGTGTGTGTGTGTGTGTGTGTGTGTGTGTGTGTGTGTGTGAGGGGGCCATCACTTCTCCTGAGCAATAATTTTAAGACCCATCCCCCACTATAACTTACCCCCCCTTTTTTTAATATATACTGTATGTTATTAGCGTTCTGATTGGATGGTCAGTGTGTTGCTACAATCTTTTGAACATGAAACACGTGCCTGACTATAAAGTTTCTAGTCAAGAGAAGAATCAATTCAGATAACATGAACACGCTAACTTGTTAAAGGCAGGGTTGGTCATTTTCAGAAACTAGCATGATTTTTAAAGTGGCATTCCCTCAGTGCTCTGTCTTCACCCACCCACCTCTGTGCTCCCTCAAAAGCCACGCCCCTCACTTAGATACACAAACATCATGGGTCCAGAAGCGGAGCTTAGCTCATGATGTGAGTATGGGCTTGTGCATGCATGGGCTGAAGAACAAGCAGGGAGACAAGGAGGCATAATTGGCTCATCACATTGGTCCCTCGTGGCACATCGGTCAAAGTTTTAACATGCCACAGATGACTGATATTCTTAGTTCTTTTTTTCAGAATTATTAATGTCTGGACCTAAAGACAATTTCAACCAAAATCTTAAAAAGTGTATCTGGAAAAATGAATCTATCTTGCCAATAAGTATGGTGTTAGTAAGATAAAAGGATGATGATCACAGAATCTGCTTAATCGTGCACAAAAGGTGTTAATTTCCTGAATTGTGATTATAAGCTCATAAAGAAGATGAGAAGGATGAAGAGGAGAGTCAGGCTGAAGACCGACTGCAGCTAGAAGGCAGCTGTTACCTAGCTGGAGTTGTTTACGTGTGTATTTAGACACCT